>NC_056741.1:1587121473-1587183973 GCF_019279795.1 Protopterus annectens
GAAAATGTGGTCACCAAGCCCCACCATGGGAAAAATTTGTGTTACAGCTGGGATGTAGTCCCCACCATATGTGGCATGTGTGGTCACACAAGCAGACACACATGACAGTGCTGGGAATGATACACCTGCCATAAGATGATCTGTTTGATAAACATGCAGCAGTACTGTCCGCAGTATGTGTACCAATGCTATGTCTGGCAATTGTGTGGCTATGTGCACACAGGTGGATATCAGTGATACAGGTGTCACGTGACATACAGTTGGCTACACCTGACCACTGTGTATGCGTTAAGTCATCATCATCAAGTAACAGTGACATAGCGTACTGTTTGCACATGGCATGGTAGGGTGGTGTGTGACACACCTGTGAGCCATCCCTGGCACACATACATCTACACAGGTGGATCACCACGTTATGTACACAGATCCCTCCATACTGGATGTACAACCAACTGTACTGTCTGTATGTCACCATATACAGGTGTCAATAATGGGGCTGCATTGCGACTGCATGTTGTAGTTGGGCACAGCTGTGGTACGGACATCGGCCACTGCACATGCATGGTTCATGCATGCACAGTACAGATTGTACATGTTTGTTGGTCCTACATGTGTCTCCTGTAGCCATGTTTGTATGCATTGCTATTGGTGGACATGTGTGTTGACATACATGACACATGGACTGTGGTATGATATCACAGGTGTCATGAGCAACTACTACAGGGGAATGTGTCCTCCGACATTGCTACCTCCTGTACTGTGAGCATTCAACAGACATGGACCCACCTTCCATTTGCGTGCGTATGATTGCTTAGGCCACTGTTCTGCACGGGGGACAGCAAAGGCTTAGCTATGTACATATGTGTTGTGTGTGGTCCATGCACACATCCACTACAATCACATGTTTGACATATCCAAACATGCGTGTTCGTTGGTGTACAGCAACACTCATGTGTCTCAGCTGTGTACCACCTGGGGCCCCTGGTATGTTTTGAGCTGACCTGGTCATGTATAGTGGTATACTTGCAATGCATGACACCTGTTGGAACCCTCTCAGTACATGTGTAGCCTGCACAGTTGCTGTAGACCTCTGTACAGTCCACTGGTCATGTGTCACATGGTGTTGTGGTAATGTATGGCTGTGTACTGCTGCAGCAACGACATGGTGATGTCTCTGGGGCTACAGTGTAGACTGTGGTTTGTACATCTAGGATCTGCACCTGTGACAGCTGTGATGGCAGCTGAGCATGTGCTGGTCACTGCATGTGTGTGACCGCTCTGTGCGTGGGGACAGTTATGCCTTACTGTGCCCTTCCGTGTCTAGACTCCATCTGCATGCCAGACGGCCCTTTGCAAATGCTTAGTGTGTGAGCATGCCCAGTACGCTGTTGTGTAGATGGACACACATGACAGTCCCAACTGAGCCCTTGTGAGTTGAGACTCCGTCCGCATGCAAGACGGCCCTTTGCAAATGGTGTGTGAGCATGCCCAGTACGCTGTTGTGTAGATGGACACACATGACAGTCCCAACTGAGCCCTTGCGAGTTGAGACTCCGTCTGCATGCAAGACGGCCCTTTGCAAATGCTAAGTGTGTGAGCATGCCCAGTACGCAGTTGTGTAGATGGACACACATGACAGTCCCAACTGAGCCCTTGCGAGTTGAGACTCCGTCCGCATGCAAGATAGCCCTTTGCAAATGCTAAGTGTGTGAGCATGCCCAGTACGCCGTTGTGTAGATCGACACACAGTGCAGTCCGAACGGACGTGTATTACTAAGCATGTGGCCATGCCCAGTGACAACTTGTGTCGGTGATGTCCTTCTGTGCATGGCTGTTGACATCCTGTATAGCCATGGTGGTCATCCAACCAACAGATGTCAATTTTCAACGTCACGATGGATGCTTACGGAGTACACACTGGTCGACTATCTTGAAGGGTGTACTGTCTGTGGGGCATTCCGTGACTATGTCATGTTGTTGTGGTGCATCGTACATCTTACGTTGCCACGATCACATTACTGCCGTGTGTTTGTCTACATGTACCGTGGGACAGTAATATGTCTGTATGCTTTCAGACTGATCACTCTCTATACAATCCCTGTCGGCTTCCTTGTCAGTGCGGATGATGACACACGCCTAGGTGTCTGCCTCTGGGACTGCTGTGCTTAGTAATCTCGGTAGTGCGTTCTGTAAATGTGTCATGCTGTAGTGTGTTCGGATAGTTAGGTGTATGTTCGACTCCCAGCCCTGTCAAGTGTGTGTGTGTGTGAGTGTGTGTGTTTGCGCGCATGCTCCCGTCTGCCTGGGGACGCAGTCTTGCTTTTAGATGTCGCAGACCACAGCAGTTTCCTACCGATGTCTTTGTCTTTGCGGATGATGACATGCACCTAGATGTCTGCCTCTGGGACTGCTGTGCTTAGTAATCTCGGTAGCACATTCTGTAAATGCGTCATGCTGTAGTGTGTTAGGGTAGTTAGGTGTATGTTCAACTCCCAGCCCTGCCAAGTGTGTGTGTGTGTGTGTGTGTGTGTGTGTGTGTGTGTGTGTGTGTTTGCGCACATCCTCCCATCTGCCTGGGGATGCAGTCTTGCTTATAGACGCCGCACACCACAGCAGTTTCCTACCGATGTTTTTGCTTTGCGGATGATGACACGCACCTAGATGTCTGCCTCTGGGACTGCTGTCCTTAGTAATCTCGGTAGCGCGTTCTGTAAATGCGTCATGCTGTAGTGTGTTAGGGTAGTTAGGTGTATGTTCGACTCCCTGCCCTGCCAAGTGTGTGTGTGTGTGTTTGCGCGCATGCTCCCGTCCACCTGAGGACTCAGTCTTGCTTTTAGACACCGCACACCACAGCAGTTTCCTACCGACGTCTTTGCCTTTGTGGATGATGACACGCACCTAGATGTCTGCCTCTGGGACTGCTGTGCTTAGTAATATTGGTAGCACGTTCTGTAAATGCGTCATGCTGTAGTGTGTTAGGGTAGTTAGGTGTATGTTCGACTCCCAGCCATGCCAAGTGTGTGTGTGTGTGTGTGTGTGTGTGTGTGTGTGTGTGTGTGTTTGCGTGCATGCTCCCATCCGCCTGGGGACGCAGTCTTGCTTTTAGATGCCGCAAACCACAGCAGTTTCCTACCAACGTCTTTGCCTTTGCGGATGATGACACACACCTAGATGTCTGCCTCTGGGACTGCTGTGCTTAGTAATCTCGGTAGCGAGTTCTGTAAATGCGTCATGCTGTAGTGTGTTAGGGTAGTTAGGTGTATGTTCAACTCCCAGCCCTGCCAAGTGTGTATGTGTGTGTGTTTCCAGCTGCTTGACAACAGTACATTGCTTTTACAGTATTCACTCTCCATAACATCCGTGCGGCGTCTTTGCCTTTGATGCTGCTGTCTGCAGGCTAGATGTGTGCCTGTGTGACTCATGTGATCCACTGATCAAGGTAGTGTGTTTTGTAACTGTGTAATGCTGTTGTGTGGTACAGTGCTTACGTTTATGTTCTGCTCCCAACCCTGCCACGTGTGTGTGTATGTGTGTGTGTGTGTATGTATCTATATATATATATATATATATATATATATATATATATATATATATATATATATATATATATATATATATATATATATATATATATATGTATGTATATAGCTATATATATATATATATATATATATATATATATATATATAATATATATTGTATATAGATATGTATGTTGAGATTATCACTCTTGACTGTGCTGCATTGTCTGTACGTGAGCACCTTGGATGCATGTACATCTGCTATGGCTCTGTGATAGTCTACATACTGTGTGCTGTAGTGATCTTGGGTTATACATGTGTAGTGATCGGTTATTGTGTTGCTGGGTATTACATGGGCATTGGAAACAATGTTAGTGCAGCACCTTTGACTGGTCGTATGCAGATCTCGGCAACAGTCAGCAGTAGTTATTACATTGGAGTGTGAGTATGGCTCATATCCATCTGTAGTAACTGTCAATTTTATGCACCTCAGGTTAACATTACAGACGCACGTTTATCCACAGGTTGTGGTACAGATCCCAGGACTGTATGTGTAGACATTGACAGGTGCAGGACTGGGTTGTGTTGGATGCATGGAGGGGTGTCCATGGCCAGTAATGGGGATCTCTACAGCCTGGCAGGTACGATCTGTGACTGTCCGACAACCTCCTGTATATGGCTGACACATGCTGTACCTGTGTATATGCAGACACACACACTTACCACAAACAGCTACGGCTATCACATACACACACCCATTGCACCACCATCGGGCCATGCAATAACTGTTGTCCCTCATACACACACACCTACGTTTACATTGGATAGCTCTATGACAGCTCTGGACATGTTAACACCACACCCTGTGCATATGATGTCACCTGTGCCACCACCTGTGATGTGTAACATTGATGCAGGATCTGACTAACCTGGTGCTGCTGCACACAGTGGCTTTATTCCACTGTATTGATGTTAGCATGCTGTTAACACACAGTGTGTTACTTCCAGGTGTACTTCAGCAGGCATGATGCATTGCAGCTATGACCATCACTGTAGCATAGTTTACAGCACTGTTACTTCTGATGATGTAGTCTCCATCCATGTGCCATTTCACTGATGTATGTAGTATTGGCAGCATGTGTGTCTGTGTGTGCAGTACGTGTGTGATGTGTGGAGTACACATGTATACATGCTTACAAACGCATACACGACATTACACTAGCTTACTCGTTCTTCCACACGCTGACACGGGCTAACAAGCGCACACACATGCTTACTCGGGCTTACTGGCGCGCTCGGATGCAGACACACTGTGGGCAGGTTTGCAGGTCACATCAGTGGTATCCATGGCGTACACCGTCAGTCTCCTGACATTCCCTAGGATAGCTCATGACACACCTCTTCCACTGAGTACTGACAGCACACATGTGACACTGCTCTGGTGAGGTTACAGTGTTTTGTACATACACACTCATGTTGTCACCTATCTTCTTCTCTAATAGTCCCCTTAACCTACACTACACTGTAGAGGCTTGGCCCATATGGCATGACATGTTGTGATTCACTATCCTCAGCCTCACTTGCCTCACATTGCCTACAAATGCTTCATTACATCTCTGACAGAGCGCTTCCACACACATGCACGCAGTAGCCATGTTGTCTCCAGCTTGCTATTCATCTGCATGGCGTACTAACATCTAACTAAACCTACATTTTGTAGGTATATTATCCATATGTCTTGTTTTGAAGCGCAGCGCGTTCTCGTGGTGCTGCGCTACGCTGTCACACCAGGGATCGGGGGAGGACAACTACTGGTTCATTGATATCCAATGAACAAATCCACCACTGGCCTTGGACTTGGACATTGACATGTTTCTTCGACTGTATTCATACTGTATTTGCAGCTGTCATTGCTCCATTTAGCAACGTGCAAAACGTTAGTCGCATAACATCTGGGTACATTTCTGCACATAACTCTGCTCTTGCACGGACAGCTTACCGTTTCATGTATCACGTAATTACATAGGGTTACCACCTGTCCCACTTTGCGAGGGACAATCCCTCTTTGGGCAGTTGTGTCCTGCAAAAAATGTGAGAAAATGGCAAATGTCCTGAGATTTTAGGACAAAATTATTTTCTATATTTTATGTAATAGTTGCATAAAACAGTTATTCTGTATCTGAAACACCTAAATGTTATAAGAAACAGAATAAGGAACTAAAATGCTACAAGAATAAACTTTTATTCAGGCAAAAAACTGAAGTTCTGTCCTTTGTACTGGCTGTGGGTATGTTTTGCCCTGCAAAATCTGATGTTTGTAGCACAAATGTCCCACTTTGGGCATTTGGAAAGGTGGCAACCCTATAATTACATCATTTGCATAGCTTACACATACAAATGGGGTATGTTGCAAATCCCAACATTGTCCGTGTATGTCGTGTTACGGGCGGTCTTGCACGCCTCAGGTGTTTGCTGAATAGCCTGGCAGTCATCTTTCCTTGCTGTACTCTCACTCAATCCATACACGCCGGAGGCTTCATGTATCATGGCCTAGGCTTTGCTGTGTGCTATGTCTATTTGTGGTGTATGCATGGCTGTGGGTATGTCCCACTGTCATCATTGGTAAAGGTGACACCCTATAGGTACTTCCTGTAGACTGCTGTGTCATTTGACATGTCAGCACATACCTGCGGTGAACTTCCTACTGCAGCGCTTTTCAGACCTTCTGAGTTATCTTGCATTCGATAATGCTGTTTCCTCAGACATGTATCTGTTTCTGATCATACCTATCAACCTCCTAGTGCACAACATCTGTACAAAGCCTAAAATGATGGGGGGACAGATAGGGGCAGATTCTACATATTGCTCTTACAAACGTAGATGGTTGACAGTATTATAGGTTTTGCATTAGTATGACCTTTCTGTGGGATTTGGGGTCTTAAACACATATGTTTATCATTATTTAATGACGTCAGTTCTCAGGTATTTGGCAGACAGGTACAGATTGTGAGAGGAACACACCACACATATGAGGCATACATCTGCACATTCGTACAGTTGCGAGGTATGTTTCTGATACTGGACATCAATTTCCTTACGCCAATACACACAATACATGGCGCCATCACAGGCCAGTTACCATTACATTCCTATTGCAGGACACACCCACCCACTGGGTTATATTCCTCACACAGGCCAACAGGTGCTTATCCACACTAATTATTCCATCATGTAGCTTATGTGTACGCCGGTATTTGCGCTGTCAGTGGCATAGCTCACGTACGAGTATGGTGGACTGGACACTGTATCGGTGACACTGCATGACACCCTGAGGGACACATGTCTTTTGAGTCTATTAACCTTCCACATTGACTTTCACAGGCCATACATTGTAATTTACATTTGTGGACAAACATGCTTATGACTTGTACATGTTTTGTCATTTGTCCTGACGTCTTTCTTCTCACCTGTCCACCTAGTATCACTAGTTCTGTACATTTCATTAGGATGGGTTACCTTCATACCTCTCACCTGTACACATTATGGGTATACGCCCTGGGGTTTGACCTATGATTCTGTTACATTTGTCATGATAATGTGCTTTTCTGGTAGATTGCTGGCAAGCCATGACGGACTGTGCAGTTAGGTAATCATGACTGACATGTCTATTTCATGATTACTAACTCTCATAACATTCGTATTCCTGACTATGCAATTATTCTATCAATGGTCTGACTTTGTCTAAGGTATATTTAATATAGTCCCTATTTGTCTGTTGTGTACTATGCCTTAGTCCAGCTGTCTTATTCTGACATTCTGGCAGGTATGGTTACCGCCTTGGTTGTACGCATGTCCATCCATGATAATCGCTTACATGACACTGATATAGGTCCCTACATCTTCCCCCAATGGTTTACGCAATATCCAGTAGATGAGTTGCACCATTTTGGAGAATGTAGGCATGTGCTATACCCACATAGGTATATTGATCACTCCCATGGGGTGTACCTAATAGATCTGTGCCAACCAACACCTTGGCCCAATTCTGCATACCCATGATTCCCATACCTGACACACCTCCACAGTACCCATTAGACATGTTTAATTTGAGCGATAATAAAGTGTGAGGACACTTCCCAGCACTCCCCACTCTGCGGATATCAGCTCCTACGTCATACATTCAATCGACCCATGTGTTATTATCCTTGCACCTGCTACTGTTGCATGTACACCTATATCGTAGTTGCAGGTGTGACTTCTTTTGCATCAATGACGGTTCACACTTCGTACAGGATCAATTTTTGGGGTCCTGCAAAGGACACTGATATTCATGTTTAACGTGTAGAACTTGCAGGCCCTGTCACACTGGTACTTTCTGGGCAATGGTTTGGAAACCATCGGTGTATTCTCCTTTCATGCATGTCTGTCTGTCTATCCATATTAGCTATACCATGACCTATTTATGTACATGTGTTATATGTAGAGAGACATATGTTTGTTGTGTATATATCTATTCATGTATCATGTGTGTATATATATATATATATATATATATATATATATATATATATCTGTACATATATACATATGTCTGTACATTCCTCATCTCATAATTTTCTTTGGATTATGTCTGTGGATATATGTGTATACATATCTCCATATCATACCTTTCAACTGTACAGATTTCTGCTGCATGTACAGCTGTTTGCCTCTTATCTTTGGTCCGTTTTTCATAACCTTGTGTCTATCTGGCAAGTTAGTGGCATATCATTTAAGACTGACGTTGGTAAATAATGACAAACATTTCAGGTTACGACTTCATACCCTTCAGAGAATCCATGCTAGTGACACACCTGTTATTCTATCCACTTTCTATGTTTGTTAGGGCAATATCTGGGGATTGTCCCTATTTGTACCAGTTGTTGTCATGGCTTTGTCCGGTTTCGTACTTTACGGGTTTAACAGGTATGAGCCATGTACATAGAACGTGGGGAAAACACCATTCCTTTTCTATTCTGTGAGCGGATTACACATGCGCAGGCGCACTTGCATATCCTTATTGTGGGTTACATATGTTTCATAGATAATTGTGCTTCCGTGAACTTTCATAATTCTGACCGTAACAGTTACATATCTGTATTCCAGTTTACGGACTACTGTGAAACACACGTTCACCTTTACATATTTAAATGTGTGTACTGCACGAATGCTTTCATTACACTTTCAAGTTATATGTGCAGTGGTCGTAGGTCAACCAGGACTGCATTCACATTGGCCGGATACCGGAACCACTATTCTATTGGTGTTCTCCCTCATTGATATGCATACCCATAGTACTTAGCTACATCAACATACTCCTCACCGCTTCACCTACGACACAGGCATCCATTCTCCTGCTGGGAAAAAGGTGGTACTACATATTACACATTCCCTATTGCCTGCTGCTGTGGACTCCGGCTGCATTGTTAATCACTCCGAGGATATGCAGAACACCAAGGCATATAGTCCAGCCACATACAGGTTTTTGATTGTCAGGGTGTTCATGTAGTGATATGGGTTTAGGCTTGTCCACCTGGTGAACGGAACTTCCCTGGCGGAGGTCAAATGTCAGACAAAGCATATGGACAGGGATTATCTCCCTATTTTGAAGTTTTACCTGTGTTTATAGACACATGTGTTTGGGCACCTGTCAGCAGCTTATTCTGTTGGCATTACATATTATGGGTGGGGTTGTTACAGTCCATACTCCACTGTGAGGGATGTTCCCATTCACATTTGACTATTACCTGTATACAGTCATACGGGGATTATTATTTTTAGACATGAAGTGACTACAGGTATGCAGTTGTACATTACACAAGTGTGAAGGGCTGTTCCTGTAAATATGTACGGACCATACCTCTCAACCTCTTAGAGTACCGAACCTGCGCAAAACCTACATGATGGGGGGACAATTAGGGACACATTTTAACGATTGCTCTTACAAGCTTAGAACATTGATAGAATGCTAGGTTTTGCATTAGCATGACTTTTCTGCAGGTTGTGGAGTCTTATATTCAGGATATTTCTCATTATTTAGTGATGTCAATCCTCAGCTATTTACCACACTGGTGCAGATTGTCGGAGGCACACACCAACACTATGGGGTCAACCTGTGGTCATTCTTAGGGTTGCCACCTTTTCAACAGCCCAAAGTGGGACATGTTCTGTAGAGATGTCAGATTTTCCAGGACAAAACATACCTACAGCCGTGCATAGTACTGAACTTTAACCTTTTTTGTACATATAATAGCTTATTCTAGTAACATTTGAATTGCTTATGCTACTTCACATAACATATTGAGGATTCATATATAAAATAACGGTTTTATGCGACTATTAAAGTAAATTAGGAAATAAACTCTCAGGACATTTGCTATGTCTTGATTTTTTCACAGGACACAACTGCCTACAGAGGGACTGTTACTCACAAAGTGGGACAGGTGGTGACCCTAGTCATTCTGCGAATATCCGGACAGTTGAGTGGTATGGCACGGACCTCTGTAATATGCTGTTGTGTTCTGGCACAGCAGTAGCTCAGCATTAAAGACTGCAGTTGGAACGTGCTGACAGACAGTTGGGTTTCAGACTTCATACTCCAAACATTAATGCCAATGTGCAAACTGTTATTCTATCAAATTCTATGTTTCTAAGAGCTATCTTTACAGAGTGTCCCTGTTTTTGGACCTTTGTCTCACTTATATTCACGGCTCTGTCCAGATATCTTGCTCACACAGGTTGACAGGTATGGTCAGTCATGACTGCACACAGTCAGTGTCTCTCACACTTGATCAGGGTTGACCTGTTTACGTCAGTGTCTTCCTCACCCTCATGCCATTTTCCACTTTGCAAATGTGTGCATTATATTCTCCCTCCTATTCGTGTCTGGACACGTGCGTCACGGGAAGGTATTTTATCCTGGGTGGTAGGTTATGCATGCCCACTTAGGGCTGGACAGTGTCATGGACCTCCACTGCATGTTCTGACTTGTGTCCAGATATCTACTGTATTGGACAGCATGTCGTCATACCCATTCTACTATTTACACAAGTTGGTCATCCCATGAGGGATATCCCAAAAATTGGACAAGACCAAAAAAAGTTAGATACCGAAGATTTTTTTGGCTTCACAAAAACGTGCAGGGGGTTTTACCTGCAGGGGATACATGGTTTGCAATCCTGACACTGCCTAGGGTGACAATACCTAATACATATGTGTAAGGGTCACTGTGTGTAGCTGTTTCTGCAACAAACCAGTGGACCAAGTACGGCTGGATTTGGTGGACGTTCTGATATGGTGGCAGGTTGTGTGTTGTGGAGGGTATGCTGGGTAGGCTATTATGCATCCAGGTGTGTTGCATTTGTTACGACCAGTTCCGTCAGGGCCCATCTGTGGGTATGTGACGGTGCCGTATCTATACATTTGTCTCGCATATTTCCATATTCATATGTTTGTGGGATTGTGTTCTACACTATGGCCTGTCTGTTTGTCTTGCAGCTGTTTCTACATGAGGTTGTGTTTCTTTCCACTTCACCCGCTGCCCCCTCATACACCTCCGGTTTGCCTTTTCTGCATACGACACAAGTATCACCTTTGAGGAATTTACCATTAAACACCCACCCCTCACAAGCAAATTCCTCACACCCCATAGAGCACTACTTTGGTTGTTGGCCCATGACACAGCCAGCGTTACACATTGACTACCCTACATGTGTCGGGTACCTTTATGGTTGTGTGGACTACCCTGCCATGTTTGCTTTCCACATGCTATGCCTCGCGCACATAGGTACACACCCTAGCTTCACTTTCATTACTTGGTTGGTGTATCTGGGTACTACCCGTTCGACTGTGTCACATACAAGTTCGGATTAAACAGCTGCCTTCCGGATTTTGCCAGCCTGTTCTACTCATTGGTAGGATGGCACCTTTTCCTATGTCCAAGCTATTCCTTACATATGTCCGAATGTTGTGGACAATGCCCCCCCACAGTCAACGGTTGTGTTTCCACCTTTTCAATTGGCCACAGTGTGACATAGGGTAAATACCTGACTGTTATGAGAAACAGAATAAGCGACTAAAATGCTACAAGAATACACTTTTCTGTAGGCAAAACAGTTATGTTCTGTCCTTTGTACTGGGTATGTGTCGGCCTGTACAATCTGATGTCTGTACCAAACATGTCCCACTTTGGCCATTTGTAAAGGTGGCAACCCTACTGTGACAGTTGCGGTGAACACAGCATATTTTACAGGCCGACACATACCCACGGTCAGTTCGGCAGATAGAACTTACAATTCTTGCCTATATCTAAGCTTATTCTTGTAGCATTTCGGTATCTTATTCTGTTTGTTATGACATTTATATAATATACGTCCAGTGAAATATGTTTAATGCAACTATTGCATGACATCTACGGAAGAATTATGCCCTATATTCTCTGGACATTTGCCAGTTTTACATGTTTGTGTCAGGACACATGTGCCCACAGAGGGACTGTGCTCACAAAGTGGGACAGGTGGTAATCTTGGTCGACGGTACGGATCATACTGTTCCTTTCGGCCTACATGTGTCCGTATCGTTATGGCTGTTTATATGCTCCTTCTGTTTCGTTTACATGCGTATGCTATTTCCTATCACATTTGCTATGTGAAATACGGACATACCTTTTGTATGTGACTATTACATGGCTTGTGGGATATGATTCAGACATACGGTCACTACATATATCTACATTTCTCCTCGTGTATTTTGTTATGGACACATCTGCACAGCTATGCTCCCTCCCTCACATTATGGGTCGGCTGGTGACCCTCTCCGTTGGACTGGACATACCTACTGGCGGTGCGCTAACATATTATACGTTTCACTTCCACATGGTATAGCTATCAACACTACGTTGGACAACAGGCACACGGTTTTCATGTCATTTGTTCATGGGTAGGGACCCGTTATTCCCTACCATGCATTTGTGTTTGATTCTTCATGTTCTGTTCGCAGGGACTCTGCTTTGCATACGTTTCAGTCTCCATGGACACTGATAGGTACGATTACTATTGCTGGCGGATTATAATATTCAGCAGTTTAGGTTGCTCCTTGACAGCCGACATTGACACGCCTCCCTGCGCAACTTCGATATGCACCTTGCACTCGCGGACGTTTCCTATGCACATGGCTGTGGCGGCTGCACTCCTTCATTAATATGCATATGGCGCGACTACTCCATATCTACGCCGCACAGCCGGTGCAAGCCTTACGCCGGACTTGCGCCGAGCTTCATGAATTTGGGGGATTGACTTTTCTATAACAGGAACCAGCTGTTAATAGTAATAGCTGTGACATCCCTTCTCTGGTTCAGTGATCAAGGAGTCTCAATCCTCATCATGTGCATTGGTGAGGGATGTTCACTTGGAACACAAATGGATGCACACAGTATTTTCAGAAGCAGCTATCTGTACCAAGCACAATTTCTGTTAAGAGCATACAAGGAACACACTTCTATCCAGTGGCTGGGTTTCCCTCTCTCTCACCAGGCCCCAAATAAGACCCCATACTGACCACAACTGTAGAGTTGAGTCTTCAGCCAAGTGTTCCAAGCCAAGTCGTCCACTACTCTTTCTGTGAAACCAGTGCTCCATGTCCCTGCTCCAAGTAGCTAACACACACACTCTTTGAGATTGATTGCCACTCACAGACACACCTGAGAAAGGCTGGCACAAATTTACCAGCTGTGCCCCCCCTCTGCTCAGAATATAAGGTAGATTCACTGCCACCAGCCAGCTACTTTAAGGCTCTTAAAATGGTACCCAATTATACTGAGTGAAATTAATACTAATACCAGTGGTAATGTTGACCAAACAGCAAGGCTTTCAGGAGCAGTCACAGAGTCACCAAATAAATATAAGTACTTTCAAAGGTAAAATTATTATCTAAAAGACCGGCCATAATGAAAAGTTTAAATATATTTAATATTAAATAATAAAATAATGTGAAAATATTAAATATCTATTTACAATAAACACCAGAGTTTCCATCATAGGAAATATTAAAAATAACACAGATGGATAGATTCACACACATACAGAAAAACATTACTTAACTAATCTCACTATATTTTCCTGACTGATTTAAAGAATTGCTATTTCCTGGTTAATTACTAAAACAAGGCAAGATTAAGTGGGTGAGTGACCCTTCTTTGTCAGGTTTCAAAAACATACTGTCCTGAAACTTATGTCTTATCTAGTATTAAAACATCATTTCAGTGCTGGATTACAGAATGACATCACATACATCTGGTCATGTGACTCTGGTTCCTGCACTACCCCCTTTACTAGAAACTGAACCAGAAACTAGCACATATGTGTTATCATACACACACATAAAGCTTTGTTAAGATGTGTTATAGCATATGGAAGTTATAAAACCATTTCAAAAATGCCCACCCTTCCAGGATAGCAATTAGTTCACCACTAAAGACAATACAGTAGGATTCCTAGTCCTGGTTTTCACAGATATTTTGTCTCTGGCGGCAATCAGAACTGTAAGGTACAATCTTTATTGCCTAAACCAGGTAATTTAGTTCCAGACTGTTTCAAAGTTAGCTGGACTGAGATTAACCTCTTCTTTTACTGTATCCTTTGTTATAATATGTTCATTTCAACAGCTACAATACAGTCTGACACATAAGTGCATTTATTTTCTGTCCAGCAGGCCCCACTGTTAGTATTTTAACATGAGCAGCTTTAAAAATACATTTCAACACAAGCCTTGTACAAATCAGTTTGATATACAAATGACATATAATTCTGTACAAAACTCCATCTAGCTATGCTGGCATATGTTATACATTCACTGCCCTACTTCTCTTGGCATAGCTGGCAATACTTCATATCATCACAATAGCATTTTATTATTATACTGTTCTAAATGCATCATTACTATACCATACCCTTTATCTGCTTTCATAAATCTTAAATCACCATTTTCTTGTAGTACTTGTAATGCCTCTTTTTTTTTTTTTTTTAGTTTGTACTTGCTGTTTTCTCATGGAATTTACACAGTGTTGTTCCTGCTTTGCTTGTTCAGTTTTATGTAATAAAAATGAAACATGGACATGGGGAAGAAAGAGAAATCTGACATGGTGCAATATTTATGGAAATGAGATAGCCAAACTAATGAATACAAAAAAGCAGCTCAAAAGATATTTGAAGAGAAATACATACAAAACCCAGATGTCAGACAAAACCCAAATATGGAAAATTTTACAATACAAAAAGTAAGATCACAAAAGGAGAATGTAGAGCAGAATATTAGTAAAGGAGAAATTAAACAAATAGAAGCTGAAGTTATGGAATCCCAGCAAAGTGAAGAATTTAGTGTAGAAAGTCTAACACAGGTTATTTCACAGCATGATAGAACAATGGGTCCCCAAAGTAAGGAGAAACAGGTAGAACAGGGACAGCTGAAGAAGAAATATAGACATGGAATGAAAAGGCGATTCAATATGGTGTAATATTTATTCAAATGAGAAAGCAAAACTAATCAGTACAAAAAAACAGCACCAAATATATTTGAAGAGACATATTGGCACAGGGATCTGGATATGGAAAATTTCACAATACAAAAATAAAAAGTAAAGGGGGAAATCAGAAAAGAGATTAGTAATGGAGAAGTTAAAGAAATAGAAATAGAAGTTGTGGATTACTTATAAAGTGAAGAATTTAGTGTATGACATCCAACTCTGATAACATCATAGCATGATGGAACAATGAGTCCCATATTAAGGAGAAACAAGTGAAATGGGAAGCATGTGATCACTTGCTACATGAAGATACTCTGGAGCTTTCAGTAGGAAACCAGTACAAAATTTCAGCTAGAGTTGCACAGCAAGGGAAGATGAAGGAAAAAGTGGGAACTCAGATACAGACAATGTTTTGGAGTGGTAGGCAAGTGAGTTGCCATATAAAAGAGCAATGAATGATTTACAATGCAGCTGAAGAGAATTTGTCACAGGAACATGTTCTAGAACTTTTTATAGAATGCCTGCAGGAAACAGAGAATAAAAAATTTGCCTTCAGTTTAGAAGAAAATGATCTAAGGCAAGAGTTGCTTGATTTAATAGAAATGGATAGACATATTAAGATCGATGAAAGGTATAGATTACAGAAAGTCAATAAGACCCAAAATGTTAGAAATCTGATAAAACAAATGAACACAATAATCAAGGCTATTGATAGAAATTCATGTGATATAGCAGAAGTAAATAGAATATATTGCTGTGCATTTAAATTAATAACAGGTTAAGACCTACTACAAAAATACAGGACAACAGGCAAAGGAAGGGACAATGCCATCATGGAAGTATCAAACAGAGAAAACTATAAAGCAGTTACAATGAGAAGTGTCACTGTTAGAAGAGTATAGAAGAGGGAACAGATTGACAAAAATACTTAGAAAGATAGATGTGATGAAAGCAATGCACAGTATTAGAAATGACCAGGATCTATCATACACTATTGCAAATAATGAACTAGAGATATTAGCACAGGCAGAAAAATTTAGAAGACATGAAAATAAATGTAAAGTACAAAATAACCAGTTTATTTATGACCCAAAAAGTTTTATAGAGAACTGGGAAACAAAGCAAAATGAATAGATGCACCACCAAAAAAGAATAGACACATTTTGGAGAAATATCTTTGAAGACCCTATGGAACATAACTAAGATGTTGAAACAAACATAAGTTCAAATATACAGGATATTCAATGGGATGAAGTAATGGCCAGAGAAACTGAAACAAAATTAAGGAAAGCTTCTAACTGGAAAACCCCAGGCCCACTGAGTAAAAGGATTAACATCTTTACATAAAGATATAGTCCTGAGTAAAGACTACTTATATGGACACCCGCAACAGACATCAACCTGGTTAATAACAGGAAAAGTGCTACTCCTCCCTTAGAGTGAACTTACAAGCTGTCCTAAAAACTATATACCAATAACTTGGCTTCTGATGATGTATAAACTATATACTGGAATTGATACCAACAGAGTTTTTAATCATTTAGAAGAAAACTCAATCACTGCAAAAGACCAAATGTATAACAAAAGAATGTCAAATGGAACAAATGATGATTTGTTATAAAATAAATTCATAATGGAGAATTGTAAAGTGGGGAAGAACCTAAGTATGGCATGGATAAATTACAAAAAAGCATTTGACAGCATCTCACATTCATGGATAATTTGACAGCATCCCATATTCATAGATAAAGGAGTACTAACTTATGCATAAGATACACCGTACATTGATCAATTACATTACAGTGACCATGAAACCATTGCAAACCACTTTGCATCTAAGCCATGATAAAAGACAAATTATTATCCCAAGAATAAAAATTAAAAGGAGGATATTCTAGGGTTGCTGCTTGTCACTGCTGATCTTTTCTCTTGCCCTTAACCCATTAAACTGTCTATGTAACAGATCAGGTCATGGTTACAATTTGGTTCCCAGACAACAGCAAAGAATAAAGACTTCGCATTTCCTTTTTCTGGATGATTTAAAACTGTATAGTTCATCATATGAGGAGCTGAAATCACAACTGGAAGTGGTTAAAACTTTCTCAAATGATATAAGAATGTCATTTGGTCTTGATAAATGTGCAAAAGAAACCTTTAAAGAAGGAAAGCTGCAGCACCAATAAAATATCTGTCGGGGACAGGAATGTGATATACAGGAACTTGAGCAGGACGGAGTGTATAAATATTTGGGAACTGATGAAGGATCGCCAATAAAACATGAACAAATGCAAACATAACCCATTAAGGAATACTTTAAAAGACTAAAATTAATACTGGAAACAGCTCTAACATCTGGGAACAAAGTCCAAGCTATAAACCAATTTGCTCTTCCTGTTGTAACTTACAGTTTTGGTGTGATTCACTGGAGTAACTTGTATTGGATAAGCTGGATAGCAAATCAAGAACATAGTAGTAGGAGGACTGGGTCTCATAAAAATTATTTACAGTCATATTTAGCTATATTACTGATACATGTAACTCTATATGAATTGTAGAAGAAGTCAATTGTGGGCACATTGCACAAACAAAACCAGAAGTAGACAAAAGTCAGGCAACTGAATGTGGCAAGAAATGAAAGAATGTAAGGAGAAGGATCAGATGAGGAGGCAAGAAATGTGGAAGACACATACATATAGTTGCAAGTACAGGAAACTCCTGGAACAACCTCATGTTGATCAGGATTTGAAGTAAGAATGGTTAAGGAGAGATGAATGCAGACCAAATGAATGGTTAATATTAGTGGCCCAGGATAATGGACTACATACACATTGGTTTACAAAGTCTATTGAACATGTGGGAGAAGCAGACAACTTCAGGTTCTTTAAAACAAAACCAGACAGAACCAGAAACACTAGTAATCCCAAGGCAAACACTCCACCAGGCAGCAATGACACCAATGTAGTTCAGTCAATCTTTTATTTAGTGCTTTCGTTAGGTAAAATAACTTCTTCAGAATACAACCACATCAACTCCTAAGCCTCAACCCAACCAGAAACAGTCACACATCTTGTTTCTGGGTGTGATATAATAATGGCAGAGGGCCTGTATACTGAAAGGCATAATAATATGGCAAGACTGAAGTAATTGAGAAGCATTGGAAACATGAGCCACAAAGCATTATAGAAAATGATGAAGTTTATATCACATGTAATAAAAAACAGATGCAAGAAAACCAGATATATTAGTCCATGAAAAGAAGACAAAAGTGGCACTGATAATTTCCAATTACTACACCCTGTGATTACAGTGTCTTATGTACAGAGAGACACAAAATCATAAAATACTAGGATCTGCAGGCAGAAATGAGGGCAATGTGGAAGAGATATACACAGACAGATCCAACAATAGTAGGAGGAATGGGTCTTATAAAAAAAGAATTTACAATCATATTTAGATATGTTACTAATACATGTAACATAGGGCGGCCACGGTGGTGCAGCGATTAGCATTGCCGCCTCACAGTAAGAGGTTCTCTGGTTCGATCCTCAGCTGGGGTGCCTCGTGTGCAGAGTCTGCATGTCCTCCCTGTGGTTGCATGGGTTTCCTCCGGGTGCTCCAGTTTCCTCCCACATCCCAAAGACATGCTGTAGGTGGATTGGACACTCTAAATTGGCCCTAGGTGTGAGTATGTGCGTGCCTGTGCCTTCTGTGGAAGGTTGGGCGCTGGGCTGGCAACTCGACACTGTAAAACTCCACTGCCAGTCATGAACGGACAGGTGATATGCTGTGGCGACCCCTAACTGGGAAAAAGCCAAAAGAAGAAGAAGACTAATACATGTAACGCCATATGAATTGCAAAAGTCAGTTCCGCGGACATTGCGGGTGCTGCAAAGAGCACTTTTGGTAAACATCTAAGACTGAAACAAAAATAATTTCATGAAATTTAATCATACTTTGACTTAGGAATGTGATATATTCCCATCATGGTATTAGAAACCTTAATGACAGTTACATAATTAGGTTTATCCATAACAAATTGTACTCTATAATTCCTAGTCTCTACTTCCTGATTCTCAGTTTAGCCAATCAATGTCTTATACCATCATTTTCCACCACTCAAAAGCATTTAATTTTACCATATAGGGTAAAAATGACTTTCAATGCTCTAACAAGTTTTCCCAGAGAAAGCAAATGCAGAGAAATTCTATCTTTCATTATGTTAGAGTCTAAAAAAAAACCATGGCAGCAACATTAAGCTGCCAAATCATTTTCATTGTCTTTAACTTTTAACAGAACATGATGGCATGTTCTGGCATATTAATGACCTACATGAGTCACATTTGATCTGAATTTATAACACTGCATAATATTCTGTATATGACAAATCACAAACAGAAACTGACATTATGGTTAGAAAAATGTAAAGTTTTAGACATGTGGAAGTACTTTTACAAAGAAAATATAGTCAGCAAGTAGATAGTACTGCCAACAAAACTGGTTCGGCAGAAACTAACAAAGAAGTTAAAATGGGAGTGGGATAGCTGATATAGGGCTGGGGGAGTGCAACAACTACATGCCAACTACAAACTTGGCTATACTCGCACAAGACCAGACACAATCTGTCTGGAGAATGCATGTTATATGGTACCTGAGACTGACAATAAACCCATTATTTGGGAGACAAGACATGGAGATGATCACATAGCCATTATAACAGTAAGCAAATGGTTCTATTTTATTCTTTACATTTAAGAGTTGAGGTATGCAGGAACTGTTGGTTGAGATCCAAAGTTAAGTAAGAGACCTGGCTTAAGTTATAAAACCAAAAAACAAAGCATACCTCTAACCATAACAAATATGCCTCAAAGAGGATTTGAAACAACTTAAGACAATACATGATATGCCAGGCTAACAAATATCTATGTAAAGAAATGAATGGGGCCACAGAGAAATGTTACAGAATATAAAACGAAGAATGACCCACAGGGTGACATACTGACATGTATAAATACGTGTTTTTAAACCTGTATTGCAATTGTCATATGTTCGACAGCTTATTGAGCTGTTTAAAAAAAACACTTGCCCTCTCACACAGAGTATTTTGCTGTGAATCTATTCATTGTAATTATGAGTGTTTTCTATTATGCATTGTTACTGTTTATTTTGTGTTTCTGTCTTACTACTTTTCTTGACTCTATAATCATAAATGTTGCCCCAAGGGTCTGGGATGTGGCTGAAAGTGTCTGCCAACTACCCAGATTACCATTATCAAAATATATTAACTAACTAATTAAAGAAATAAGGACATTTAAAAAAACTCATATGATAGGAAAAAGACAGAATGCTGTGGTGACAAGGTCATAAGAAGGCCGAAATGTGCATGTCAGCAGCTAGTGACATTTGTCTTTGTTGGCCTGAGTTTGTCCAAAAAGACTTGAAAAGGAAGTCATGGACATTCGGTAGCCATATGGCTGAAACACTTGATATCCTTAAGGGGTCATTTGCATATATCCCATGGGCCCCTGTTCAGGGAGGTTTAAGGTACCACACAGTGAAAACTCTACACTTACAATCTCAGGAATGCACAGTATAATAAGGTTAGGAGCAAAACCCCTAAAAAAGAGAAAGAAGCAACTTGGTTAGAATTTGAACCCATGTAGTACAAAACTGGTGATTCTCACAACTGTACTACCATAACAGGTGAAACACAGAGAAACTAAGGCACATAATCTTTCTTCAATGCATAAGCTTTTATGATGACATAAAAAAATGATGCCACAATGTAAGAGTGTGGGGTTGATTAGAGTGCTTGGGTTCATTTCTAATATTAAGAAACCAGCACTGTGAAAATTAACACTTATTAACATTAAAGACTGACCCTTAAGTTCCTTTCACAATATCTGGAATCCATTACTTCTGATTTGCTTTGGTAATTGATTCTGCTTATTATAATAACTCATATTTTAGCCTTTGAGTGATACTGAAATTGCATTGAGAAGAAAGGTGAGTCGTTCTCTCTTCTACAGTCCTGGCACACACACTTTTTGTTTTGACAGAGCTTGAGAAAGCAATAGTTTGTGAATTATGAAATCACCACCCACTTAGAAACAGAGAAACTCTTGAAATCCTGTTCCTGATTAAATACAAACACATTTTGTCTTCCTGCTCAAACAACTCCAACCACAGGCCTTACAGCTAGAAAGGGTGAGTCACACATACTTTTTAGGTCTGCTTTACTCGGTTGTTTTATAATTAGATGTTTTCTATTTGTTTAGGTGAAACAAGTTGAGGTTTATGTACTTTGGACTGGGACTAGGTGTCCAGTACTGCTAAACATAAATATCATCTTATTTGAAATTTGGTGGATATTGACCATTTAATTATGTGGCTGTCGGAAGCTAGAGTTACAAAAATACTACATTTAATTACACGTGAAATATTACATTTTATCCAAGAAGAAATTGCATTCTTCCTGCTTGCAAGATGTGATACCAAAACTGATAGGGAGAAAGATGTATATAAATATATCTATATACATATATATATATATATATATATATATATATATATATATATATATATATATATATGTGTGTGTGTGTGTGTGTGTGTGTGTGTATAATTTTAACTGGATTAATTGAGGTACTTTGCCAGCTTGAACAGCATGTCTTTCGAAGGAAACTATAACACTAAGAGTAAACTCTGGCAAATAACCAACCACCAAGCATCCAGAGAACAGACTTGAACACTAGACCCTAGATATGACAGACAGCATCATTAACATCTATGTCACCCTGGTGCCCAAGGGTTGGCATTTTAGTAACTCTGCTCATTTGGCATTTCATTACAGCATAAATCATGCACTAATTTATGAGTTTTGATATCCTTCAAACTGATTATATAATTTCAATGAATCTGTTTCTAAGGCTCCATGGGAGAAATGCAAGCTTTCATAACTTAAATCCAGGCTATTCAGAAATAAATTGTAATTCAAGCAGACTAACTGTGATTTCCAAAATTAGCTGTTATACTTTTCAATACACATTTACTCACTATATACATGCTACTTATATTTTTACTCCAAGATCAATACAACCATGCATAGGATGAATAGGCTGAGATACTCTGAGCTCAGATTTAGTATATATTTACCTATATGTGTTTTTTTTTGTAGTAAAGATGACTGCAGTTGTTGGCTTCAAGCATTCAGCAGACAACTCAGTTCTCTGTTAGGCATTTATTTATCTTTTGTTAGCTGGATAGGAGGCTGATCCAGAAACTGTTTTCAACAATAACTTTGTGAAAAGGTTAAAGGTCCATTGAGTACAGAGATGTTGTTGTTGTGTCTTTCGGCTTTTCCCAGTTAGGGATCGCCACAGTGGAACTCTGGTCCGCTAATGATTGGCAGTAGATTTTTACATGCCGAGTTGCCAGCTCTGACGCACAACCTTCAATGAAGGTATGCCCATTCACGCATGTCTCCACACAGAAGATGCTCTAGTTGAGAATCGAACAGGACAACGTCTTACTGTGAGGCGACAACACTACCGCAGCACCACCACCGCAGTTTACATTGAGTACAGAGATAAATCTTTTAAATTGGGAGAAACCCGGGTTCAAATCCCAGACAAGTTGCTTCATAGGAGCCAGTTGGGAATGAATGTTGCTGTTTTGTTTCTGATTTGAGAAGGAACAGAGTGGTATTGATTGCTGCTGATCTATTGGGCAGTGTGTATCTGGGTGTCTGTTAAATCCTGCTGCTATAGGTTCTATCCAGGGTATCTACCAAGAGAAGACCATAGCAAGTTGCTTGAACCCTGCAACAGCTGGGTTAATACTACCACTTAGGAAGCAACTTGGGATTAATGCTTCTGGTGAGAGAAGGAGCTGCAGATCATTGACTCCTAGCTATATGCATCTGTGTTGATTCTAGTACCATCTTCACTATCAGACGGACAGCATCTCCAGCAATCAGCTCCAAATCTCATAGGCAATACGGCCATTTAGTTTATAGCAATAAGCACCTGGAACCATGAGTTTGCACTTTACAACCATCTCTCTAGCAAGGATGGTTGAAATGGGCATCCTAAGACAATGTAGCAATTGTCTCATGTTTACTGACAACCACATACCACTTAAAAATATGGCACAGTGTGTGATAGATACTGTTATTTAATGCTATTGGAGGCAAAACTCTTAAATGAAGTCAGTGCAACTAATAAGCACGTCGTTAGTACCGCACAGCACTGCACTAAACTTATCATGCACAGATTAGACAAAACACATAGACTTACATATACTGAGGCTCCTAAAAGTAACCTACCTAATTCACAGAATCCTCCAAAATGTAACCAAAGAAACAAGTATCCACAGTGACCTCACAAGCATACAATATAGGCAGCACCCACCTTGAAACGTACATTTAAGAATCACAGTGTCTCCGTTCAAAAGCACATAAGGGAAACCTGCACACAATCCAACATCCTTGTGGGTGACTCTGCAGTGAAACACACTGATGCACCCCTCAACAGGCCGTGCAAGGAGGTCAGGGTAAATTGCCTATCAAGTGCCAGGATTTGCCACATCATGCAGGCACTCAAGTCCTTACACCATATGGACACATATGACACTGTGATAGTGCACATCGGTAAAAATTACTTGAGATGTACCTCCCTGGAGTATACAAAGAGAGATATGATAGAGTTCTCAGAATGTGTGTCCAAGACAGGTATGAGCCTAGCCTTGACCAGCATTTTACAATCACCATGAATGATGCCAGAATATGAGAAAAAGATTATTGACTTCAACAATTTACTTAGCTTTTGGTTTATTCAAAAGTGTTTCTAATATACACATGATAGACGGTCTTAAGTACTTTGCCATAGATAGAATGCACTTGTCTCCCCTAAGACTTTTATATGTTGTTAAAACATTGTCTGCCCCCACAGAGACTTTTTAGGAAATGTCAGTCCTTAAAAGCTTCCAACATAACAAAACAAAACAGAAACTGGATAACATTAAGTTATTACTGCTCAGTGCTAGGAGCCTTAACAAAGAGGTCCACTTCCAAAAAACACTCCTTACCTTGTAAAACATTGCTATGTGCATTATATAGACACTTTTTTCAAGACCATCAAAAGGCCAGCCCCCAACCGGGGGTTTCAACACCTACCACATGTTCAGGCCCATCGTATAACATGAAGGGATTGAAGAGAGCAGTGTCTTCACATTTTTATGAAATAAAAACACTTCACCTCTGGACTAGTAACGATTTGGAACTCCTCTATGTTCAACATAACATTAACAAGTCCCTTTATAACATCATATCTTACTAGAGGTCCCCCTCTGTCCCCTTCAGTCCATATTGCCTACCTATCTAGAATGGTGTACTTAACATTTAGCAAAACACCATTCTCCTAGGGGACTTCAACTATCCCTCCATTAACTAGGAGATATATACATCTTCTGACATGCATGCCCAGAGATTTGTATACTTCATTAATACCAGTTTGTCTACATACAGACCAAGGGTGATAATATCCTGGACTTGGTCCTCACCAGTATGGAACAGCTCTGCTTCCTACCACCCGTAACTCCCTCCCTGATCAAAATGGACCACAGATCAGTAAAATTCACGATTAGACTAAATCCAGAAGCAAGTTTCAGTATTTCAGTAGTCAGAGATTATGCCAAGGCTAACCTACTGAAACTGAGTGATGACCTGACTAAATTCAACGTCCACTTCCAAATCGATAACCCCACAATGCCTCTCAACCTCTTATTGCATACAATCTGTACAAATTCATAAATAAAAGTAGGACAAAGGCCTCAAAATAGGGATAATTTTTAAATATTACTCTTACAAAACTTAGAAAGTTAACAGGATAGTAGGTTTTGCATTAGCATGATTTTTCTGAATGGTATGAAGTCTATAACTCAAATGTCTGTCATTATTTTCTAACTTTAATCTTTAATGATTTGTCATTAGTTTGCCAGGAAACCACAACTGCATGAAAAACAGACCAAAAATATGAGGCAAAAATCTGGACTTTCTGTGAAAATCTGTGCAGTTGAGAGGTATGAACCCCACTGCTAATGCAGAATCCTTTACTAACAAATTCTATGCACATGTGAATAGCTCCACAGATGCATCTGTCTCCCCTCCAAAGTAAATACAATGCCAAAATCAAAAATAAACCTCTGTGATGCAATCAGACTATAAACAAACTCTGTAACAAAAAATATATTGCACATAAAAATAAATGTAACGCTGAAGATGAAAAAAAAAACTCTTGCTAAACTTAACAAGGAACACAGGACCCTGATCAAATCAATCAGAGCCAGATATGGGGTAAATTAGCTAGACAGGCAAAGGGTAATCACAAAACCTTTTTTAATTGTGTTAGAAACCTTAGAAACAATGCTCAGCACTGTGCAGAGCTAAGAGTAAATGATATCACATATTCGGACCCAGAAGACATAGCCAGTCTGCCACCAGATGAATTTAATTCTAACTTAACCCCCCCATTTACTACACTCCCAGATCTGATATGTACAGCTACACCACACCCTCAAATCTCCCAGGGGACTATTCAAGGACTCTTCCTCTAGGGACTCATATAACATACCAGGCTGCTTACCAGTCAGCCTGAAACAGGATCTATCAGACCCCTTACAGAGGCTATTCAGTGTTGGGATGCAAACAGGTGTTCTGCCAAATGAATAGAGAACTACTGTCATCTTTTTGCACAAAAGAGGGGCATAAACTGATCCAGGAATAGACCCATAAGTCTAGCAAGCCTCATCTATAAGGCTATGAAAAGGATTATTATTGAATTAATAAATAAGCACATTGGTAACCTATAAGCTGTTGACCAAAACCAGTTTGGATTTGTCAAGGGCAAACACTGCCTACTTAACCTGGTTGACTTCTTTGAAAAAGGTCACTGAAGCAATGGATAAGGACAAATCCATAAACACTGCATATCTAGACCTCACAAAGGCACTCAACACCATCCCACTCTCAGATATCATAAATAAACTATTTCAGCTAAATGTCAAGCCCTATTTAATTCATTGGGTAGCAAATTGGATCACAAATAGAACACATGAAATTAGGGTGGGCTGCTCTACCTCCTCCAAAAGACCTGTCATTAATGGTATATCCCAGGGTTTAGTCCTCAGGACACTACTCTTTGGCATTCAGATTTCAGATATCAAGGTTTATGGCTAACTGAGTTTGAAGATGACTTTAAACTTGGCACTACCATAAACTCCTAGGTGGACTCCAAGATCCTTCTAGAGGGCCTTTTCTAAACCTATAGATGGTGTCAAAACCTTGGATTAAAACTAAATGCTAGGAAATGTGTAATATTGTTCTTTGGCAAGCAAGAAGTAACTTATAACTATCACATTGACAATACACACTTAAAACTTGATCCAGTAGTTAGGGACCTGACAACCTATGTAGACAATGAACTGTCTTTTGATTACCATGTATCCTCTATTGTAATAATGTCTTTTTTTATTTCACAACTTATTACTAAGGGTATGCTGTCCTGGTCCAGGAATGTGAGAATTCCATGGTATTCTGCACTCATCAAGCTGTTAATTGAGTATAATGTCTCCTTCAATACATACCTGTCCAAACATCTGACATAATCTGATCATCAATAGTATTTTCCTAACAAGAACTCAAGGGCCTGAATT
Source organism: Protopterus annectens (assembly GCF_019279795.1). Lineage (NCBI taxonomy): Eukaryota > Metazoa > Chordata > Ceratodontiformes > Protopteridae > Protopterus > Protopterus annectens. Next base: position 1,587,148,261 of record NC_056741.1, read on the forward strand.
ATTTTAGCTTTGAGGATAATCTCAAAGTGTTGTCCATTTTCACAGTGTCGTACAGGCAACTGAGGTGATTTATGTCTCCCTTACAAAGCCTAAACAGACCTGAACCTCTCAATGATACCTTAGGTTCAGAAGTGCAATGGGGGCATAACCACCTGCTCAAGACATTGCAATCTGTTTTGCACATAAATAGAACACATTTGTGGGATAAATATGTATCAAAGAGAATACAACTTCTTTAGAATTGTCTTCCTCACCACATAAAGAAAAGCACTTCTGTTAACACTATTCAAATAAAATCTAGATGAATGGATAGGTAACTACAGGTTTACTGCTGGTTTAGCACCCTTGTGCCTCATGGACAGGGGCTACATGTAAATGTACTGCAGGTCTGTGGTTTATTGACACTTAAAATATATGCCCCTACATTTTATAAATTCTGTGTAGGATAGTGTAGAGCCTACATGGAATGTTACTGCACTCATGTACATGGTTCCCTCTCGGCAGCTCACTATGCATATTAATTTAATTATGGTGCATTACCAAAGGAGAGCCATGGGACACAGTTATTTTATCAGTGTAGGGAGTGTGGTGCTAACTGTGTCTGCAGATGTGTAACACACTCCTTGCACAATCCAATTGGAGTAAAGCAATGTAATTTAATTTTTTTTTTTTTTTTTACAAATCATGTTTGCATGGCACAGTGTGGAGTGCAGCAGTGCTAAGCAGTGCTGAGACACCAGACATCTAAAAATAGAAACTGGATATCTTTAATAATTTATCTAAAGGTCAAGTATAAGCAGGTTTGTGCAGAGCACCAAGGTGCTCAACACTGCTTAAAGGTAGCTCAGAGGTATACGTAAAAGTATGACAGAATTCCAGATATCCCCATAGCTAAATGGGTAGAGTTGCAGCAGTAGGTGCAGGGTCTGAATATATGGGAGGTCAAATTAACATTTTTGTTCAAAATAGAAATTATGCAAATTATTTTTAAATACTGGCCTGCTTGACTCAACTAAGGTCTGCTAAGACCTGCTAAGACCTACTAAGCACCACATAAACACAATAATGGCTGAATTTTTTTATTCACTGCTTGGCATTGCTTAGCTAGTTTGTAAACTGCTAAGCACTACTAAGCATATGGGTTTCCACACTGCTTAGCTCAGCTGCACTGCTTTGTGTGCTGCTAAGCAACATGCCACATTTTTAAATATTGCCCAATGCCATGTAAGGGCAGGAAAACTGGTTATATTAAGCCCAATAGGTGAGAATGTAGCATACTCCATTGGAGTTCTGTCTCTAAAGGATACAATGGAAGGCATTGGAGAGGGTTTGTGATTTCAAATGCAGAGGTGGGGCATTCAGAAGTCCAGAGTCATGGTTGGACTCCTTGTAAAAAACCATGAGGGCCGGCTGATGCAGGGAGGTTACCAGGGTTCAGAGTGCAAGACAGAGGCTTGGGGCTGGCTGGCAAGAGACATCACCAGTGCAAATGGTATGCCCTGCACAGGACAGCAGTTTTGTCACCATCATGATGACCTGAAAAGGTGGGAGGGGGCTCTCTTGGACATCTAGGTCCAAGAATTCTGGGCTGGGAATGGAATTCTGGGCTGGGAATGTCCCACATGTGTCTTTCACCAATATCTAATCTTGAATGTCTGTTAAACTGATATGCATAATGGTGTTCATAGGTTAGTATTAGGTTAATTGCCCCTTGTGGGCCATTTTAAGCCTAGCCAATTATCCCAAGTGAGGAGCAAACCCGGCACCTTGTGTTTGCCAGGTAAACACCTTAACCATTATGCTATCCTCCCACCCTTCTCTCCCAACAGCTGCAGAGGAGAGGACTCGCAACATTGAGGCGCATGCCAGGTGCTTGGCCAGGTTGCGCCGTGAGTTTGGTGAGTACAGATGCATTTTACTATCTAGAGTCAAATAAGCAAGAAAGAGAAAAGCAGTAACTGGAATTAGGTATATACAGTAAATATTGTATTGCAATGAATGTGGACTTACACCTATACTGGAAGAAGTGCATAATGCCAACTGTAGTCCATAAGCAGGGAATACTAAAGCATTAACAGTAATAAAGTATATGCAACAAAAGTTTGTAGTACAATAACGGTGGAATTACAGCTGTGTTGCAACACCTGCATAATGGCAACTGTTATGCAAGAAAAACATGAAATTATATCAGTAACTGATTGAAGGCATCTCTAATAAAGTATGTTGTGCAATGCTTTTGGAAATAGGGCTGTTTTGCAAGAAATCAATTATTAAAACTGTTCTGCAATAAAAACACGAAATGGTATCAGTACCTGCATGAAGGTACGTCTAATAAAGTCTGTTGTGCAATAGGGCTGTTTGGCAAGAAATCAATTATCACAACTGTCTTACAATAAAAACATGAAATATTATCAGTGCCTGCATGAAGGTATGTCTAATAAAGTCTGTTGTGCTATAAGTGTAGGCTCAGTGTTGTTTTATTAGAAATCACTTATGACAACTGGTCTGCGATGACACATGGAGCAGTAGCAATAACACCAAGGAAAATCGTGTCGAGCAGGATTGTCTTGTTTTCACCATTGTATGTCAGCTACAAGCACTCAAGCTGTGAGGTATGGTGCTGCAGTCAGGTATAACATTGTACTAGTTGTAGACTGCAAATAATAACCCATAATCAGATATTGGTTGTTGACTTCACAGATATTTCAACATACTAACAATGTAATGTGTACACCTGAATTTTAAGTAGTAATATATGCTTTACCTAGTATGTCTGTCATGCTTGAATGTCATGCATGTGTGTTCAACTATCACTGCAGTCAAATATAGAACTGCACCACTATTAGCAGGTCATATTCTGGTGGCAGGTGAGCTCTAGGCAAATATCAGTCAGTCACTAACCAGCAGTGACTCAGTATCTCAATTTGTTAAATGCTGTGCATGAAGTACATTTTTGCCACACACAGACCAGGGTTTGAATCCAGTGCTATGTAGATCTAAATATTACAGTATGAGCCATGTAATCTTTACAGATATTCTCTCAACAGGAATTACAGGTAAATGGGTGAGGAACCCCATATTATGAGTACATTATTGTGCGTTTACATGTCAGAGACTGTTACAATTATTACCAGGAATGTGACACTACAGCATAAAAATACAGGAAATAAGTGTAATAGTAATAATAAAAGAAAATAAATAAAATGTGTAAGCTCTGGTATGGCTGCATGCCTGGAGTGTGTGTCAAAGGTTGCTGCAGTCAATTAATACATTTGATGCAGGTGTCCGCTGCAGTCACTGCTATTGGGTTCTATCCACATGCCTGCCAAGCAAGGCATGAGAGTTGTTTACTATCTGTACTGTACACATACATACATATCTCTCAAGTGTCACACTGTCACGAAATGTAATTACTATTGTGTAATCTGTCACAGATGTATTATCCACACATACATGTAAACAGCAAAGTCACAGTACATCAGCCCATCAGTACACCTTGGTAGTTATATAGGACCACCTGATGTGCAAGTGTTCTGTGTAGTGTACCTGCAGTTGTTATTGCTTGGCCCATACTGACCCATGCAGATAGCTTGAGAGGTATGTACATGCTGCAGCAGCTATAGGTCAATTTTACACATAAAAAAGGACAGTCCTGTAGAGTAGATAGCAGTACTGTTGTCAACTGTATAGCCAATAATGGTATTAATGGACTGTATTTGTCTCTCTCCCCACCCCTTATCTTCAAATATTTATTACTGTTATACATTGGTTATGGTTTACTATTAACATATGTTGTTCTACAAACTTTGTTTTGAAGCATGTGTTTTATTATTGTTATGTATTACAATGTTTGCATATTAACATATCTTGCTGAATTACCTCTCCCGTTGACCATATGCCATAACTGTTGCTGGCATGCTGTTAATATACTGACTGTTCTGTCATTCATTGTTGTGTTTCACATAATATGCATTGAAATATAATGGGGTTATTTCCAATGTTCTAGCATACTTTTATTACTAACAATGGTTTTGTTCATAACTAACCTAAATGTATTGCTTTAGCTCCATAACCACAGCACGTCAGGGTAGGCCTGTTCTTGCAGTTCCCCCTACCCTACGTCAGCCGGCTGTAGCCAAAGCCAGTGGTGCCCTCTCTGCTGGCCCTGCAACACCTTCAGGTGGAACTGCCTCAGGGGTTGGGGCCTGTCCCCCACGGGAGTGGTGACAGAGGGGTGGTAGTCACTCAGGATCAACTATCAGCCATGGTGCGCAGGAATGTTTGTAGGAGCTATGGATGTTGCCTGTGCTGGATTGAGGGCAGACTCAACAACCTGGTGGGGCCTGCTGCTCCTGGCACCCAGCGTCCAGCATAGCTACATTTGTGGCAGTGAAGGAGCCGTAGGACCTGTCACTATATTTTTCCCCCTGCTTGCCCCCATTTCACCACTGTCCTATCACCCCCTTTATCTTTTCTTTTTAAATTTTTAAAGTAGGCTTGCACGGAGTTAAGCAGTATGCTGCACAAACCTGCTCAAACCTGATTAAAAGTATTTTAATGTGCCTTAATGATCTTATGTGTTTCTCACAGTATTAGGCACATATACAAAATAATCACCTCTTCCAAGTCTCAAACCTGGGTCGCTGTCAATGACAGCCTGCTGCACTAATCCACTAGGCCTTACCATTCTTAACTAAAACATGTGTTTCCAGCAATACATACTGATTGCCACTGATAGAGTGAAATTAATCCTAATGTGACAAAGGTTCTATATTACATTAACGAAGTTTCAGAACTTCGAATACCATATGGTCAACACCATATGATCAAAGTTCTGAAACTTCAAAAAAAAAAAAAAGTAAAGTAAATTAAAAGTGTTTTAGCAGGGAGGCAAGCCCCCCTGCACCCCCCACACCCCCCACTACTTAAATGTACCAACTGAGATTGCATGTTAATGGAGAATGGCGTGGAAAGGGAAGAAAGGGAAGATCTCCCTTTCCTACGCTGTAGTAATATCTGTGAGTTGGTATATTTAAGTAGCGGGGGGTGTGGGGCATGCAGGGGGCTTGCTCCCCTGCTTAAAGTAGTTACTTTTGTTTGTTTGGGGTTTTTTTCTTAGATTTTCGAAGTTTCAGAACTTCGATTATATGATGTCGACCATATGGTATTCAAAGTTCTGAAAATTCGTTAGTCTAATACAGACCCTGTGACAAATAGGAGTGTACCTGGGACTCTGATGCAGAAATACACCAGTAGATAGCCAAATAAATAATAATGGCAGTATGTGAGGCCTGGGATAGCAAATAAATGTTCCCTTTTACCTGCAACATCTTCAAACACACCTGTTAAGGCATCAGTGGCAGAGTACATATGTTCAAACAGGACTCTGCTGGAGAACAACTGCCTTTGAAAGCCATGCAAATACTGATGGATGCAGACATGTGTCGCAGCCTGTATGTCAGCATAGATATCTGGCAAATATACCCACTGCAGTACTGACTCAGTAACTCAGTCTGGTAAACACCTTGCATATAGAATATTTTGCCACACACAATCCTGGGTTCAAATCCAGTGTGTTGCACCTCAATTACATTGTTGTGTACAGAGCAAGTAATGACTGACTCATGCAGTTTTAATCCCCATAGGTTAGTGCTACTGAATCATCAGCTACCCAGTTTTGCAAGTCACAGGCCTGCAGGTAGGGACACACTGCACATATTCATATAGCCGAACTATATCTTGCCTACTACTGCGCTATTGACACAGCTGCATAACAGATGTACCTTAACCACATGCCTTGATTGGACAGTAATGGGTAACCTTACCCTGGATCTGCTGTAGTGACAGGGCTGCCACAGCTGTCACAGTTACACATACAGTTTGCAGGCCTCCAAAGTGTTCACAGTCTCCCCCATTGTGTCCTAGGCTGCAGCCTGGAGAATACATGACTTTATGTTCAGGTAGCTGCTACAGACTGACCATACCTCCCAACTCCCTAAAACAAGGGATCCAGACACAACCATACATAAAGGGGGGTTCTATGGCCAAGAGACAGGTACATGTTTCACAGTTTGCCCCTACAAAGATAGTAAGTTGATAGCATAGCAGCTACTGCATCACCATGCATATTCTGATGGCTATGAAGTGTGACACTCACATATCTCACTCCACCTTCTGACCTCAACCCACAATGTTTGCCAATGACCTGCCAGATGACCACACAGTCATGGGACACTGACCAAACATATGAGTCAAAACTGTGGACATACTTCATACATCTCTACAGTGGACAGTATTTGTACTTACCCTCTGCGATGCTGTAGTCTCCACACTTCAGTAATGTCCATCTCAACAACTAAGAAAGGGGCCAAGGCCTACATGAAGGCCTTTATATATTGCACTGTGGTACCATATCATTGGCTAATGATAGTGCAATTCAGCTGTTTTGGATGCATTTAGCAATTCTGAGCTACAGACTGGTCCACGAACAATTGCCTTTTAATGATCATTACCTACAAAAGCCAAGCAACCACTGATGGGAAACAGTTCTGTATGTGGTTTTACTCACACAGACAGTGTATATGCAAAGCATTTGCAGAGAAATGCTTCAATAAAAGGAATACAGCACTCTACCAGGTATGTACTACATTTCCCCATAAAAAGGGATGCAGATGGGAGGATGAAGGTATGGGGATTAGGGATTAAAACAGTATGCTTTTATTAGATCTATGATAATGACATGTCAGTGATACTGTGCTGTCCAACACCTACACGCATGCTTCTCAAATGTCCCTGCTTTGAATCACATCTCAGCTCTGTCCCTGTCAATCCCTCCTACAATGGTCAGCTGAGATGTGATTCAAAGCAGGGACATTGAATCACATCTCAGCTCTGTCCCTGTCAATCCCTCCTACAATGGTCAGCTGTTGTAGTAAAGATAGTGGATTACACATAAGACATATAGTAAAAATAGCTAAGTGTGTACACCCTGTAACATCAAATGATGTACTGTAATCCACCTCCTCTCAGTCTGTCAATGTCACACATAAATAGCACTAACATTGTACAAGTGTTCCTGAATGTCCCTGATGTACTCTGGCTAAGTCGCTGTTTCATGGACATTCATCCCTGTCTGCCTGAGAACTATGCCTAACATAACTCTCAACCTCATACAGTAAGAAATCAGGACAAAGCCATATGTAATGAGGGACAAAAGCCCAAAGTCAGTGACAGAGTGTACATACTGGCCATACAAATTAAGAATGTAATTAGAACAACAGATATTACTGTAGAATAGGTGTTGTCTCAGGGATCTGATGGGTGACAAATTCTGTATCAGTTTTCTGACAGCAACCAACAACCAGTGGAGAATGATTTGTTAGACATGCACAAGTTTGTGCAAGAAGGACCACAGCTATGAGGCAAATATGGTGACATTCTTCAAACATGTGCATAGTTGAGTGTATGATCCCTACAGGGAAGATAAACAACAGGAGGTTTGCACTGCTGTCTGTTATTGTGACACACTGGTGTGGCTGGACTGTTCCCATATAGTTGTTGGAATAGCACACTGCTAGTTGTCCGACAGTGGCCATGTCACATATTAGTGGGGATTTGCCTGTAGGATACATACCACAGTACACTGCAGTGATGGCTTTAGAGATATACAGCAGAATCTGTCACAGCACACAGAGACATTACCCAGTAGTGCTACTATTTTGGTGATAGCCACATATGTAATGTGTCTCCAAATTGTGGAGTATGACATGTGAGAGAGCAGTGGATAGTGCAGGCCATTATGGGTGTGTACATAGTGGACATCCACATATCTGATCCTGTAATGTGTTTGCCTTTTGTTGTCTTGCAGGAACGATGTACCGACAGAGACATCCTCCATTTTCATCTGCAGAAAATGATGCTATACTGGATGTCCTCAGAATCAACCATCACATCCTGCTGTCAAGGGGTTGCCACAATCATGAACAGTGGGCAGCATTGTGAGCTGACCTTGTAAGGGCTGTTAATGATATTGGCCAACAGGACAGGACCTATGAGCAGGTGCAACACTAGGCCACAGACATGGCCAATGCTGCATGTTAAAGGGTAGCTGCTGTTGCCAGGGATCATGCTGCCACCTATGGAGGGCCTGCAGCAGAACAACCTCTCTCAGCCACAGAGGAATTCCTTGTGAACTTAAGATCAACCCACAGCTCCCAGCCAACCATCACTCCCTACATCCTTGAGGTGGGTGCCACAGCATCCACATGAGAGGAGCATCCAGGTAAGCTGACTGTGTTCACTAGTATAATACTTTAGCAGTCAGTGTGGTAGGATCTACAAAGCAGTACATGGGTGTCAGGTCTATCTGTATTGGAGGGGTGGAGGGTTGGCTTCTACTCACAGTTGTGCGCACCTACTCGGAATGTCACCAATATTGAGGCCAGCAGCTAGTCAGTGGGCATAAAATGCATAATCATTGTACAGCAATAGCCCCAAGGGGCTTGTCTGATGTACTGCATGGGGATATATTCACACACACACATTGAATTGGATGGTGTGAGATTAGAACTCCTACCTATCTAGTATTACACACTATAGCTTGCAGTACTTGTCACATGTGCCACAGAGTTTATCTGTTGTTCGATAGTCAGCCAGTGCTCTTAAGGTGGATTACATTTGCAAGCCTTGTAGAAAATGGAATTTAGAGGCCAGCAGCCAGTCACAAGGAAATAAAATGCATACCATTCCATGGAGGCAGCCTATATGAGCACATCCATAGTGCTGAGAGGGTATATATTGATTCACACACAGAGTTGGAGGTTATGAGAGTAAAAGTCCTACCTACCTAGATATTACAGACAACAGATCACAGCACATATTGCATGCACCACTAGTTACGGCTGTTAGACATGTTGATGCAGGCACAGTACTTGTGGAGTATGCAAACTGGCCTTGTGTTAGCATGGGTGGCCTGCAGAATGAAACTTCTCGGTACTGTTATTGTAAACCTTGAACCAGACCATAACACAAAATGAGCTCAAATAAACAAAAGCTGTCACAAGTGCCAAGGAACCACAAGTAGAATCACCAAAAATGATTTATTGAAACTGAGCACTTTCGTCAAAAAGTATCCAGACTTCTTCACAGTTAAACAAAAGTGAAGAAAAAAGGCTCCGATTTATATCTACATAATTAGTCACCTGATACAGCACACCCCTAATAAGTCAATCAATATTAAAAAAGATTGTTACATAAAAACAATGTTTGAAATAAAATACACAATACACAAATAAGAAATTCAACAAGTCAGTAAAAAGAATATAAAAAACAATTAAGCTTTTGTTAAACTTGATACGATTTCAACTTTAATATACTTGCAATGGAAACTTGGTTAATAAGCTAAGGGAGTTTACATGCATTCAGCCTAAGTTGCCATACTAATTCCCTTAGTTCTAACAGGTCCTCCCATAGGCATCCTCTGGGTTAATTGCCACACAATCTAAGCCAAAAAAAAAAGGAAAAAGTGAGCTGAATATTTGGAAATGTGTTTTGATAGGGAGCTGTTCATGTTGTTTTTTCTAATATCTAAAGTGAGTTCATGAATACACTCCCTTAGCTTTCTTTTAGTTTTTCGTATATAGTAACGAACACAGTTTTGGCACCTAGCTACATAAATAACACCAGAGATATTGCAATTACAAGGAAAAGTGCTCTTGATAAACATTTCGTTAATGCTTATTTGGTCACCTACCAAAATGAACCTGCATTCTCCACAGTTCTCACATTTGGTCGTACCAGGTTTCTTATATGAGTCTAACTTCCAAAGACTCTCACCTCTTTCTAAAAGGTTTTCAATAGTTTTGCCTTTTTTATAAACAACTACTGGTTTATCCCCCAGTTTGTCAGTTAACCCATTAAACAAGGTGAAAACATCCCAGTTTTTATTTAATATTCTCCTGATACTGGTGACTTCTACAGAAAACTGTATAACAAGGCTTAAAGAGAAATCTTTTCCACTGTCACCATTTTTCTTAGCCACCTCATTGATGTTATAGATATGAGACTTGACCAAAGGAGGTATAGACCAATTTTTCCTTTCAGACTCAATATTGGTTCTTACAGTCAATATCATGTTGGCAGGGTATCCTCTGTTTTGGAACATCCTAGCCAGTTCATCACATTCATTCATAAACACTCTATCATCCAAAATTATTTGAGCCAACCTAATGTATTGACCTTTCACAATGCCTTTTTTCTGGTGGTATGGGTGGCTACTGTGGAAGTGTAGCAGACTGTTACAATAGGTTGGCTTTCCATAGATTATAGTCTCAATAGTTTTGTTAGCTGGGTCCTTAAAAACAAGAATATCTAGGTAATTGATAGAACTGGAACTCAAATTGTAAGTAAATTTCAAAAAAGGTGTGGTAGAATTGAGGTATACACACACACACACACACACACACACACACACACACACACACACACACACACACACATATATATATGTATATATAGCTTGCAGTACTTGTTGCATGTGCCATGGAGTTTATCTTTTGTTAGATAGTCAGCCAGAGCTCTTAAGGTAGATGACATTTGCAAGCCTTGTAGAGTAGGGAATTTAGAGGCCATCAGCCAGTCACAAGGTCATAAAATGCATACCACTCCATGGAGACAGTCCATATGAGCACATCCATAGTGCTGAAAGGGGATATATTGATTTGCACACAGAGTTGGAGGATATGAGGTTAGAACTTCCTACCTACCTAGTATTGCACACAACAGCTCACAGCACCTATTGCATGCGCCATCGGTTACGGCTGTTGGACATGTTGATGCAAGCACAGTACTTGTGGAGTACGCAAAGTTGCCTTGTGTTAGATAGCATGTGTGGCCTGCAGAATAATACTGCTTGATAGTGTTATTGTATCTAGTGTCCTAGGGGTGGGATACCTGGTAATATCCCTGCTATGTGTTTACACTGACCAGTCTGGCCATATGTGGCTGTTTGCAGTTTGATAGGCAAACATGGGGCCAGGGACAATATGGCCTGTCCAAGGACTACGTTGCACCAATTCTACATTACACCACCTGCATACCTATGTCTGTCTGCAGGGTGACAGCCCACAGGCTCAGGGTCTGTGGGTGAGTGGATTATGTACTGTTGCAGCCTTGGTCTAGTGCCATCAGACAGCTGTTGTGATGCATTTGTGCAGATAACCCCAGAATCCAGGAGTATTTGGAAATATTTGTACATCCCCACCCATATCTACCTCAATATGTATAACAGGGTTTTCTCCTTAAATGTAGTTGTGTGTGTCAGTAATGTAAATGTGTTCTGTAGAATTATGTGGAGTGCCTATGTATCATTGTACTTTGTCTAGCTATATATGCTTCTTGTTATCATATGTGCGACATACTGATTGGGACACTAATCAACTGTGAGGGGGATAGGGAGAGACAGATATGTTTACATTGCTGTATGTCTGTACAGACTTATTTCCACATAGTATGTCTTTGGGAAACAGACTTGGGCTCAAGCTAGCTAAGTCTAGGAGCATGACCAGTGTGGTTGTTAGTACTTACAAGGTGACTCCAGGTTAGAGCTACCTGCACTCCAGTCCAGGATTATTGTGTGCTACAGGCCATTGGCTGCTGCACCTGTTACCATAGTTCTGTAGTTGCCTGATATTGTCAAAGGCATTCCCCAGCTGTTTGCTGGCCTTAATCTGTGACTCAAGCTTCAGAACTGTAGAGAGCTTAACAGACTATTCAGACTCTTGCCACATATTTTGGCCTGTTTCACATAGCATTGTTGCTGTCTGGCAAATTAGTGGCATATCAGTCAAGATTGATGTAAAGTAATACTGACCGATATTGGCATTTCCGACTCCATGCACAGAAGGAGAGGTATGTAAATGCAGAACCTGTTTTTCTATCCACATTCTATGCTTGTAGGAGCAATTATTTAAAGCCTGTTCCAAGTTGTGGGCCTTGGTCTCACTTTTCTTCACTTTATTTCAGCAGATTTTCTGCTGTGGCTATTATGGAGGACATACTAGTGAACCGAGTAACTGCTGCCCTAAGTGTGCGCATTAGATCTGTACAAGTAGCCCAGTATCCCACTATATATCTCTGCAAGTAGCCCAATAGCACATTATATATAGACCACTATATTCCATTGCATATATGCGGCAGGTCCATACATATACTACCATATTAGAGTGTCCCTTACAAGTGGTGTACAGGAGAGTGAATTATTGACCTGTAGTTTGAGGCTGACTCTGTCTGATGCAGGCAGTCTGCACCCAATACATGGTGATGTACAGATTGTGTGGCCTGGCTGGCATAATTTTTAATGATATGTATGCGAGTCGGAGTATGGTGTCAGTCCTTAGGGCCCTAGGTTGTCAGTGAATGTGCTATGCATTGTCTCTTGAACAAGGCCAAAGGATATTGGGCATGTCTATGTCTGTCTACATGGACAGCCTCAGTGGTTCCTCCTCTAAGTCCTCCTGTAGGTGCATCTGTGGTGACCTAGGCACTGGTGGAGGGCTGTATATTTCTACCCTTTGCTGATCCTGCTGCAGTTGTTTCTGCAGGATCATATTGTGTAGCATGGCACATACTGTGAACATCTGTGCACATGTGGCTGGAAAGTACTGCAAGGCTCTACCAGATATATTGAGGCATCAGAACTGAGACTTCAATAGCCCAAACACACACTCTATGATGTTCTTGTGTGTGCCTCATTATGGCGTTCTTCAGTGGGTGTGTGTGTGCATTTCTGATGGATGTCATCATCCATGGTTCCAATGTGTAGCCAGCATCCACAAGTAAATGGCCGTGTGGGATGTCCCCCCTTGCAAACATCTGGAGCAGCTGTGATGCATGACAAATATAGGAGTTGGGATAACTGCGAGGGCTGCCAGCACACACATTCATGATATTGCCCTGGACATTGCACATGACCTGGCATTTGATGGCGTGACACCCCTTGTCGTTGATGTGGATTCTACCCTCTTCACTGGGTGGTACCTTGATGTGTCTATGAGTGCATTCTATGGCACCCAATATGTCAGGGTAATGTGCTACACAATAGAAGAGTCACATACTGCATACTACTGGCCCTCTCCTCAGGCGTGTGGGGAATATAAATGTATCCAGGAACTGACGGAGTACCCTGTTAGCAGGTGCCTGTGAGACTCTCATCATGTCCCCAGTTGGTCTTTGGAAAGTACCTATAGCTAGTATCCTAAGGGTTATACATAACTTTGTTTCCACTGGGATGGTTTCCCCTCTATTGGCTCTGGGTCTGAGTTGAGGTCAGCAGATCTCAGTGAGTTCTTGTAGTATGTCCCTGTCCACCCTGTAGTGCTCTACAATCTCCAACTCATGTAGCTCCTGGTAGGTTACCCTGGGCCTGAACACTCTTCTCCTTCTCAGTCTAAGTCTATGGTCAGCATCAACAGCTGCATTGACCTCAGCATCTAGCACATACAGATGTAGCAGACCTGAAGCAGCCACTAGGATTCTGTAGGTTAAAATTCCCAAGTCTGTACTCCAGTGGTGCAGAGTATGGGGGGGAAATCAGATTGTAGGGCTTATGCATACCTTATAGTGCTCTGCTGTAGGTGTAATCTGTGTTATTGGCTAGCTATGATACATTCCACCTGCCAAGTACACCATTAAGGAGTTTAATGGCCCTATTTTAAGTAAAATAGGGTTTACCAGTCATTAATATCTCATTGGCCTTTTCAGCCAATATTTCTTTTTTTTTTTTTTGTGACAGCCTTCCTTGCTGACCACTGTGGTGTGCTGTGCAAACCCATGCCACAAAGATAAACAAAGCTCAGCAGTCATTAGACATACCCCCATGGCAGGTCACACTCAGCATGGCTATGTGCCATGCAAACACACTTAGATATGCTCAAACCTGCTGAAACATGCTCCCCTCAGGTAAACAAAGCTTAGCAGTTACTGGAAATACCCCCCTGCTGAGCAGAGTGGTGCACAGTGCAAACAGGCATCGCTGAGCTCCAATGAGCTTAAAATTTGCGGACACAGCCCTGTTTATGTCAGCTGCCTCTTCTGTGGACACTAACATGGTTCTTGCCTACTCGGATGGGATCTGCGGACACAGATACCCATCTGTGCTTTCAGTAACCCCAGCTCATTTGCTTATAGATCTGTGCACAGTACCTGGTAACTACACAGATTCAGGCCCTGCCTCATTCACAACCACAGCAGTCACACATTGTCCATATGCTGCACAGGGTCCTCTAATGCATTACTGTTATGTACTCACAAATTCTGGATTTTACAATATTTTTTCATTTCTTTTTCCATAATGGCATGTTTGCACACTGTGGCATGCCATGCAAACATACCCAGGATGTTAAAAATATATATATTTTATATTATTTTTCATACAGTTTTGGACATACAGTGGTTACTTTTGCACATATCTATGTCATCTCTCCTATTTCTGCCACTGTAACTCAACTTTTACAGCCCTTGGTGTCATTTTTACTTCCTGTACATGGAATTTTTCTGTGTACATTACGGACACCAACATGGGGTTTGCATGACTGCCTATCTGCTTTCTGGATCACTCTACCTGCCTCATTTGCATGCATTTCACCTGCTTATGAGGTGATTTGCATGTCATGGACACTTCTGTGTTCACACGCTCATGCACGCCCCTTGGCTCCCTTTACTGGATCGCACATCTGCTTACTTCCATGTAAGCACCATACCACTATACCTACATGGCAAATAAGTCCACGTAGGCTTTATTAAATTCCCCCCATGGGCTAAAAATGCTTTGGTAATGCATGGCTAGGATTCAGAAGATCCTCACTGTTCAGTAGCCTAGTAAATACCTATGAACCTAAGAAACTATATCCTGCCTATGGATGATAGAGTGGCACAGTGACATAATGAGAAGTGAATCATACGCATGATAAAAAAAATAAATAAATGTTAGTAAGAAACAAACAGGTGTGCCAGCAGATATAACAAATACATTTATAGAGACAACATATCAGCTAGGTGAATTAAGTTAACACTGGCAGGCACCCATGGGCTTCACGGAAAATGTCAACTGGTATAGCTCTACAATTTCAATACATAAGAAACTAAACTGCCCTGTAACATTGGGGCAAGTCTAGAGAATGTTCTTTCTCCAGGTAACAAGCTAAATTGCGGTCCACTGAACATAAGGATTCCTACATCTTGAGAGTACACTGAAGATATATTGGTGAGTTGAAAGCATGAGTTTTGAGAAAAGGACAGTGTTTACTGTACAGAACGCTATCAGAGAAGGAGTTAAATAAGACCTCAATCCCGTTGACACCTCAAATTTAGCAATGAGTAAAAAGCTGGCATTCTTGAAGGACATGCAGTGCTTTTTCTTTTGACCACAGAAAGTGGTAAACCTCTGTATTTTATCAACAACTGCCTGAAGTGTTATAGTTTTGTTGTCTAGGTCTAAGGAGAAGAATAATGAAACTAAATTTGGTTTCTCAGCTGTTCCTTTAGGTTGCACTGTGATAAGCCTTATAACACTGTCAGATAGCCTTAACTAATTTGAGAATTTATTGATGACCTGGCATTTGGCAGAGGATTACAACTGTGAGCTGTTGATGAGCAACTTCCTTTGGTACAATGTTCAATTTCCTCAGTCTTCATTTGCCTACTATATGACTTGAGTAGTGGGTTATGCTACTGGCATCACCCATTTGTAATCAACAGTGCTAGCATAAATGTGGTGATCTGCAGAGGTGCCATCCAGGCAGTTCTTTGTGGCAATTGGAATTTGGGCTAGGGTCATTAAAGGTGAACTGGACTGCATGCCTAGTAACTACCTACAAATGAAGACTATCTGCTCATGATATCCCCATATGTCAGTTTTCTCTATTATTCTTTGGTTTTTTGTGTAAGCTATCAGTCTTTGTACAATGGTTACTTACAAAAACTGTTTATCATACTATAAAATGTTCATAACAAAATGGTTATACCTATGAGGTGAATTAGTGATGTTCTCTGAATCACACTAATAATGCAAAGTATTAGCAGACTTATTTCATGTTATGAGGTCTGGTCTGACTTGTAGAGGTGCACAATAACCAATTAACATGTGTATGGCTGGGTGGCTTGACATACAACTTGACATTTGCAACACATTAATGATCATGGTCATTGCTCTAGCCAGCTGTATGTGACGGCCTTGTTCAGGCATTTAGATGATCTAGGATTTCCATGTCTATTGAGCATCGTCCTGCAGCTGTTGCTGTGCCCCACTTCAACCAACCATATCCATTGTGCTAGCATAGTTTGGCATCATTCTACTATGCTGCTTGTCAGGGTATGTCACATGGTGTCCACAGTATGTGGTACTGTGTCCCAGCTATCATTTTCACTCCTAGTAAGTGTACATGGTCTCTGCAGGACCTGAGTGTGGCAAGGCCCCTGTGTGGACCACTAGGGAGAATAAGCTCTTTCTGCACCTGCTATAAACACAGCACATGGAATGCCTGCTGGAGACAGCTATGAAAGTCCACTGTATAAGGCTGATGCCTGGTACTCACTTGTCAGTCTAATAAGTGATGCTACAGAAGCCACCTACAACAATGGGCAGTGTCAACACAAATACAGTGACCTGCAGAGGTATCATCCAGACTTTCTCCACAAAGTAAAGAAGAGTTTTGGGAGAGACAGTCTCTGTATTACAGCCATGGTTAATTATTTTGCTGAATCATATTTGAGCAGGCCTTATGTTATAGGTACAGGGTCTTTCTGCTGCCTATGGTTATGCTGTGCTCAGCAGCAGAGGAGGAAACTACAGAAAATAGACTTGCTTGCCAGAGGAGGCAGGTCAGACTCTCCAG
This sequence comes from Protopterus annectens, assembly GCF_019279795.1. Taxonomy (NCBI): domain Eukaryota; kingdom Metazoa; phylum Chordata; order Ceratodontiformes; family Protopteridae; genus Protopterus; species Protopterus annectens. Next base: position 1,587,165,150 of record NC_056741.1, read on the forward strand.
GTGCTTGGATTAGTATACTGGATTGCTGCCAGAATTTTATCAGTGCTTATCTTGCTTAGTAGAGCACTAACCAGTCTTTCTTTCCATTTTAAGAATTTACCATTGCATAATTCTTCAGTATTTGTAGGACTCTTATGTTTTGAATGTACGTATGCATAACTCTGCTAATGTCCTTCATTCTATCACTTATTCCTGAGATTGCATATGTATGACAAGTATACTGAAGTTTTATACCACTGCATGGAGACTTATATTCAGCTTTGACCGACTGCAGCATTAATGGGTTATCCAGTGCCTATTTGTATTGTAGTTTTAGGTATGTTATTTGTGCTACTCTCCAAACATTTGTCACATATCCCTGCTTTTTCCACATTGCCAGTGACAACTCCACATATCCCTGTTTTCCTCAGCAACATCCATTTAATTTGTCTGGTTTTATTATCTTTCCTGGCATCTCTTAATTCCCCATTGCATATGCACACGTTTCCTTCTATACCAGATGCTACTGGGGAGATCAAGCAGAGGAACATACTGAAGGACAGAGGAAAGGGAAGACTGAGATGGCACTAAGGAGAGGAGCATATTCTTTTCTAGGGCACAGATGCAGTGTTTTTTTCACAGCTGTTTTTTTTTTTTTACTTTCCTGAGCCCATCATAATAAATTTTAAAATCATTCTGACTATTGATGTTTATATCCTCTTCTCTTTCTCTGTCATAATCTCCTCCGAATTATGCTGTTCTGTTGTTTTGCTTTTCTCCATTTATTTTCATGCTTTTCTGCAGGATCAGCCATGGTTCAAACTATGTTAAACCAACAACCACCACTGCTCTGACCAACACAGTAAAGCCATTGTCCCCAGCAATCCTCATGTCACTGACTTTGCAAGTGAAGAACATCAATGTGTAGAAAGTGACTAGAGGGCTTGCTGGTGGCCTTTTATGTTGCTTCTCTGATTGGTGGCATAGTCTTTATTAGGGAGTGGCATGAAACAGCCATCCTTTGTCACCCAGCAGGAGGTGCATCAACTGGTCAAGACTGAGATAGACTAGCAGCTTTATACCCAGATTGGCACTCCAGAGTGCATATTCATGCCAGTGGCAGTCACATAGCGACCTGGCCCTGACCATCAAGCCAGGACTAGCAGAGCCTGCCATGATATCAGTTATTAGATGACTGACTTTTGGAATGGGGAATTCTGGACTTGGCAGGTTGCCCAAACACCATCCTATATCCCATCATATAGTTTCCCTCCCTTGTGTGCCACTCACCTCCTCTGTTTGTTCTTCAATCCTTCCCAACACTAGTTGTCTACCATGTGTGTGTGTGCGCACACGTGCGTGTGTGTGTGTGTGTGTGTGTGTGTGTGTGTGTGTGTGTGTGTGTGTGTGTGTGTGTGTGGAACTCCATTGTTGACCCCTCTTTTGAATTATCAACCTGTCAGTCAGACTCTGCCTGGCTCATTTGTCTCTTCCACTGCTGCCATCCCTATACTCTTCTTAATAGCCAGACGTTTCCTATGCTTCCATTCTCCTCAACCCTTCTTTTAAAACATAAAAATGTACACCTGTTCCATAGAAAACCAGGCACTCCTTTTCTTACTGTCATCCCACGCTTCCCTTTTTTCTGTATTTAATATATTGCTCTGTCTGGTCTCCCCAGTTTCTGGCTGTCTTGTTACCCAATTTGCTTTCCATTTAGAAAATAAAAACAGTTAGCATTGCCCGTATATTATATATTTAGTAGTTTGCACTTGTGAAGTCAAGCATGCAAAATGCACATGTACAACCTAGGTGACATGATCTCTCATAGCATGCAAATCATACTTGCAAGGTGATAGCTGTTTTTGCTACCGCATGATGTTACTATTCAGTACAGTCTTGGTGTGTTCACTCTTTGTCAATAATTATGCATACCTAATCTGCATTAGGCCACATCATGCAAATTCAGACATGCTAGTTAGCACAGAGTGGTCATGTTATCACTCTTTCTGAAAACCAACATTTTTTTTTTTACAGTAGGTTATAAGTTCAAACTATGACAATCTGTTGTAATAGGAATGTTCAGTCATAGCAAAATGCTCTGCAAGACATTTAAAGTTCCTAATAGAAATACAAGGGGCCTGACGATATACCAGGTCATCTCTTAAACAGCTTAAATCAGGAATTATCAGGCCCATTAAGATTTCTATTTAGCCTAGCCACAGCTTCCAGACTGGCTTTGTCCTGATAGAGCAGATGACAGCAACAGTCATCCTCTGCCCAAAGGGGGAACAACCTACTGACTGGGAAATTCGAGACCCATAAGTTTTGACTAGTCATATACATAAGGCCATAGAAAGAATAATCATCGGCCCAATAAATAATAACATAGGAAACCTCCAAACACTGGACCTAATCCAATTCGGCTTTGTCAAGGGCAAATCATGCCTACTGAATCTGGTGGATTTCGTTGAGAAAGACACTAAGGCCATGGATGAGGGTAAAACAGTATACATCACTTACCTTGACCTGGCCAAGGCCTTTGACACAATTTCCCACTCAGGTATTTTAAATAAACTCACAAAACTGAGCATCAATCCTTACATCACCAGATGGATAGCCAATTGGCTCATGAACAGGACACATGGTTAAAGTTAGTGAATCCAGATCCAGGAAAATGCAAGTTACTAGTGGTGTGCCACAAGCTCAGTGCTGGAACCACTCATATTCAGAATATACTTCTGTGAAGTCAAGGCTAATGGGGAAGGCCTCTGAATGACAAAGTTTGTGACGACTGCAAGCTGGTGGAAATCATTGAACCCCTCAGTGATGTAGATATCCTTCAGGAAGGTATAAAACAGACAAATAATTGGTGCTAGAACCATGGCCTAAAGCTAAATGTGAAAAAAATGCATTATTATACCCTTTGGGAAGTCAAATACCCATTCAAATTAGAAACATTAATAGAACACCCCTAGGAGCAGACTCAAAGGTGAGGCATCTAGGTAGTAGGTACGCAGATAAATAATAGCCTGAACTTTGAGTGCCATGTGTCAACAGTGGTGAGTAGGTCCCTCTATGTGGCAAAACTTATAAGTAAAGGTATGGCATCCAGATCCAAGGGAATTGGTCTCTCTAAACTCAGACTTCATTAGTCTAATAACCAAGTACAATGCATCATTTGGTATACACTTGACAAGGCACTTACGGTAGCTGCAGTGAACTCAGAGGTTCCTCACAAAGAAAATACCAGCTATTAAGTGGTGACCTATGCCTGACCTACAAGACACTCACAAATCCAGCCCTGATGGAGCTGCTACATATCCTCAAATCAAACAGCATAAGGGTGAAGCAATCTAGGGATCTGAACTTATTCAGCAACTCATCAAAGCATGCTGGAGAGATAGATATATGAATCAGAAATTGACCCTTTTTTAGAACAGGTTTCCTATTCACATTAGGCAGAGCCCTTCTCTGGTCCTCTTCAAGTGCAGTTTGGTTCAATGGATAGGGAATGACAAATTCACACCTGGGGGAGTGCCTATATCTCTTATGGACAATAGCAATCTTTAAGATGCTTAAGACATAGGCACACACCCATGCTATACTCTTGCCCCTAGAGGCTATATATTGGGTTAAATTGCGTTATAGTGACTAGACTTGTAAGAGCCTTTAAGACATTAGGTTAGTAATCAGCTATGAACCTATGAACAAACAATACATTTTGGTTAGAGACTGATTCAATTCAAAACATCTGCTAGCTTCTACATGAATAAACCATGCTGCACACTGTGTCTGTATTTATCATTTCTAAGATGTTCCACAGTGAAACAGCATCCTAACAGTTGCAAAGAAGCACACAAGCTGCACAGAACATATCACTGTGGTTCAGAGGAATCTAAGATATTTTAAGATACACCTGCAAACTTTATATGCATCAGCCAATCACCCATGGCTGTGTAGGAGGGAGGGAACTAGAGTCTTGTATGACCATGGAGTCCCTGCACTTTTCTGCTAGGCTGCATCATAGCTTTCAAAATGCATTAGTGCATACAGTATTGTGTACAACAGATGCATCCCTGTCAGTCATTACATTAACTATGAGATGTAAACGTATACAGTATAGTGTACAACAGATGTGTCCCTGTCAGTCATTACATTAACTATGAGATATAAATGTATGCAGTATTGTGTACAACGGATGTGTTTCTGTCAGTCATTACGTTAACTATAAGATGTAAATGTTTAACTCTGTTGAATTCCAAGAAAACAAATGTCAGTATTAATCGGTTGTGTATATACTATTGCATGTCCTTTTAAAGCATTAAACTGTTTCAAAATTATAAAAAAAATGGTTAACTACATGGTCTAGAGGGATAAAACTCAACTGCACCCCAGAGATGATTAAAAGCTTGAATTCTAGAGGAGTTGATGTAGGGTAAGAAAAGAATGACAAGGCAATGCCTCATCACCTCTCTCTTGGGGGCTGGTGAAGTAATGTGCTTGGGATACAATCAATGTTACACATTTGGGTGGAGCCATCAACAATGGTGCTAGATGGTACAATGTGATGAGAGTTACAAGACAAATAATACATCATCACATATATGGACCTGAGTCCATTGCAATGCCTACATATATTTAGGTATCATGTCAGTGCTAAGGACTCACTGAGCAATTCATCTCAACACTGTCCAATATCTGATGGGCCTATGTACTTGTTTCTCACTTCCATTGTGGAGTGATTCATATCAAGCAACAGTAATCATGATGCGTTCCTTAGTGGAAATAGAGGACAAATCCAACAAAAGAATATGTTTGGGGCATGTTTTAACTGCTTTGCTGTTCGACAAATGGAACATTATGAAGCACTGAAGCCAAAATTAGCAGTAATTGGACAAAAAGAAAATAGATTTATGTGAAAACTGTTTGAAATGGCATAGACCATGAATATCTTAAATATTTGTTACATATGCTAGCAGTACATTAGGCTTGCATATAAAATGTGCTGCTTTAGTCTGGAAATAAAATGTGGCAAAATTTCATCCTTGATTTTGGTAAACTGTTAGACAGATGGAGTTTCTTAAAATAAATAAACTATAAAGACCACAAAGTACAAGCAGTTCCCCTTGGCTGTGTTCTTCCAGGAACTGAGATTAGCATTTTGCTGGCTAAAATATGTGCTTATGCATGCAAATTTAAATATTTTGAACTTGTCTTATTTATTCATCTGAAATGAACTCCATTCAGTACTACTAAACAGCACTGGATATGTGCCTGCCTTATTAATATCATATACATTTGTCCAAAGGAAACAATGGCAGTTGTGCAGTATTTATATATAGTGCTGCCCATCTTTTCAGATATACAAAGCTGGATACTAGGAGGGTGATCAAAACATATGACATCATTGTGGGTGTGGACAAATATATGGCATCACAGTTGTTATAGCCAAGACTGCAGTGCTGCAAATCTGTAGGAAATAAATAAATTAAAATGTGTTGTCTAGGGGCCTAGTGGCCCACTGAAACCATGGGATTTCTAGTAGCCCTGAGGGCATTTTTTCCAGTGTTTCATCCATGTATGTGATATACTTCTAATCACTAGCACCAATATACAGATATCTTGTAACCCTAAACCTGAATATACACAATTCTTCTGCTGTATCTAGCAATCATGGAGGTCTATTGTACTGCAATTTAAATGAACTAAATCCAGTTTAGGCTTGGCATTCTTCTGTTACAGCAAGAGAAGAAAAGATGGGGTAGAAGTTGGCCCCATTTTCCCCTATATACCACTACAGCCTTTTGTAACACAGACTTTAATATGTTATTAAAGCATTCAGCTATTCCATCTGTTTGATGGTGGTACACAGATGGCCTTAGCTGTTTCAACACTGACAAAGTCCATGTATTCCTTTGGACATGAATGGGAGTGCCTTGGTCAATAAGAATTTACTGGAAAATCCCTACATAAAGAAGAACTTTACTTCTTTGCAATGGACTTTAAATTGCCTCTGGAGGGGTTACTGCCTTAGAAACTTTTGTTACATAATCAATTAATAATTACTAGGATATCATTTACTGTCACAAACAGGGCCACAATGTCCATTACTAGCTGATCAAGACAAACATTTTCAATGGCCAAACGTATCAGAATATTCTTAAATCCTGGGTTGTGTGTTGCCTTTTGGCACATGCAGCAAGATGTACAAAAGTTCTGTATGTCCATCATAATATCAGGTCAATAGTAACTTGTGAGAAGTCCATCCTTTATTCTGTCTATGTCTAAATGACAACCCAGAATATAGTTGTCATTTGCATGCTAATTTCTAAATTCATATTTGTTCAGAAAGGTTTTGGAATTAATAATGGTACCATTTGTCTATTTCTTCTCATTGGTTATTCTATGTAGCAGGTTATTACTTAGTTCCAGGGAGGGTACATAACAGCCATGCTCATTCTTTTTGCTTCCTATCTACTCTTTTTATCTCTCTGTGCTCTCTCTTGAGCTTTGCTTAAAGTATCATCTTCCCAATGAGCTGTATTGAAACTAACATGGTTTCTATCAAGCATGACTTAAGTCAGTATTTCCTCAGTATTAGAAACTTCTCTGTGTGGAAGATTTTCAATCCATATATATATATATATATACATATATATATATATATATATATATATATATATATATATATATATATATTTATATATATATATATATATATATATATATATAGTTAATCACTATATATTAATCAGATCAGACAATGGTAGTAGAAGTAGCAAACTTAAACTCATCTTAAGTCAAAAAAATAAAAATATATATAATTTAAAATATTGTACAGAATCGTACAGTGCTCTCAGTGCAAGTGATTGTATACCCTATAAACATTCTTCAAGCAGGTCTTTTTGAATCTGGTTTGTGTATGAAGCCTGTTTATAGATAGTCTTTACACCGAAGTAAGTTACTTACACTGAGAGCAGGTCTTTTGGAATCAGGGCAGGCTTACACTAAAAGCAAATCTTTTGGAATCTGACCCATAGTTGCTCAAATGTGTGACTTCTTTACAAAACAGGCTGTTTTTAGTAGAGATGTAGCAAATATGTAAAAATGATAAAAGCTGTACCAAACAACAGAGCTTTGAAATTTAAACAGTTTCAGAGGGGGGTCTATATTATGTTATCAAAAAGGCTTTCCATCGAATGCCTTTTCATTGACCAGTAAAAAGCGCACTACCAAATTAGCGAACGGCCACATCAGTGATTTTTCTCCAATGGAAAAAAATTGTTTGCCCTATGAAAAACGACACATCACTCCAAACATTACAAAGAGGGGGGCTTCATCTTCCCACCCCCCAACTAAATATATCAAATCCGAGATTGCACTACTGGATTCATTGGTAACCCTCCATTGTTTTGCTCTACGAACTTTCATCTTTTTTATTTGACTGATTTCATTGTTGTTCATAGTAGAGCATTTACTCCATTTGGTATTTTTATTATTTGGTTACTGTGTGGAAAAGGGCAAACTCACTAGGATGGCCAAGTGATTTTTTTGCCCAGGGAAAAAAGCGCTGATGAAGCCATACACTGAAATGGCAGTTCGCTTTTTAAGGCTCGATGAAAAGGTGTTTGATGGAAAGCCTTTTCAATAAGATAATATAGACCTGTTTCAGAGGTACACACACAAAGATACTCACAAAGATACTCACAACAGATAGGTGAGACTGCTACTTCCTACCAGGGGGTGGAATTTTCGGATTATTTAAGCTATTCTGCTTTATAGGAAATTATTTTGGATTTGAAATTTTGATCCAACAGGAAGTGAGGTCAGAAGTTCCGTAAGTAATGCAGAATGTGGGGAAATGTCTTAATGGGCTGTTTTAACTGAAAATTTCCAACTAATCACTCGTTCGTTTACACCACTCTGGAGCTTCTTTATGAAAAGTGACTCTTTAAATCAGCTCAGCAGAATAGCTGGCCAGTCACTTTGCTCCTCTTGGGATGGTTGCAAGTGTTTTAACAAGTCTTTGACTAATAATACGTTTTTAACATAATCTGCAATTGGAAGAAAGAGAGGGACTGTTGTCTAGTGTCAATAAACTCATTCCTATAACTCTTGCCTGCTTGTATTTTGCTACTCTTAAAAAATCATTAATGTCAGAGCCAGCTAGGTTGTTCAAACCTTTTTATTTAACATTTCTTTGTGCAAGCAAGTATTTGTATATTTAACTTTTCTGTGTTTCCTAATATCCTTAAGTAAAGAATTTAATTATTCAATTTCTAAAGTTGTGTCTGAGACTAGAGACTTTTTCACCCATAAGAACTAACAAAGAAGAATGAGAGTGAGTTTTACTTGCCAGCTTGCTCATCCTGGGGGATATAGGTTGTCCTGGATCTCAGTGGGAAGCATTAGGTGTAGTCACCATGGAGCATGTTCCTGTGAATATTGCCTATGTCCATGCACATCAGCCAAGAAGGTATGTGGAGGCACACTCCCTGCAGGCCGCAGCATGGAACCAGAACTTAACAAGCCACCAAAATGGAGAGCGGATTATTCAAGGCAGCAGGTAGGTTGCCCCACCTACCCTAAAAGCAAACCTGCTTCTGATTGCAAACTCTCACCATGGGGGGAGTTAATAAGACACCCAGGAAAGAATGACTGGTTGTAGGACTCACACCTAGCCAGGGTATGCCTGGCTTTCCTCTCCAGTGAAAAGAATCAGCCAATTGAGTTAAGGTAATTGAGCCAATTGGCAGGTCTGGTAGGGACCACAAACAGGTTGTAGAGGACTACTTATTGGTATATATATGAATAACTGCATAATACTTTTGAACAAAAGTACCACAGAACACTCACAAAAATAAATAGATACATAAATAAATAAGCAAACTGAAAAACATAAAAATGTGAATGGCCAGAAAATTTCTAAAACTTTTAATAAATGAATTTTGACCTTTTGTTGCATCAGAGTATACCAAAACATCATCAGAATCAAAAACACCTCGTTTGACAAATAACTAACCAATGAAATTCACAAATCAGTTAATGATGTCACCATAAATCAAAGCATGTACATTCATTCCCATGCAAAAAATAAGATGGTACTGTTATATATAAATATATCATGCAAATAAATTAGTTGAAATTGTAGTTTTAAATTTATGAACTGGTAGTAAATATAATATAAAATCTTTTAAAAACGTTGGTGGTAGAAAGAACAATCAATAAATAAATGTTGCGCAATATTAAAATACCTCAAGTTTTACAACTTGGCAGATCTCATCTTCAAAACACTAGTGACTAACAAATGATTATTAAGGCCTAATTGTACTGAGATGTTCAACCTCAGTTGCCATACAAGTTATTTATTATACCCAAGGGTGGTTTCCCAAGTATCACTCATTTGAAAATCATGATCTTTGTCAGTTGGGGAAACAATAATTTTCACAACATGTTTGCAAACTAATCTGTGCCTGTCTAAAGCACTGGCCACTCTACATGTATTGATATCTTATGTGAGACAAGACAAATAGGAAGCTAAATACACAACTCTTTTTGTGTCTCAACAAAAATGACCAGGACATACTAACATTCTATCATACCCAGGCATAGAGACATAAAGGTCATCCAAAATGAACTTACAATATTTACATTTCCCACATTTCATCATATACTTTTTGTATACAGTCTTGAGTTGTGTGTATTCATTCACTAAAAAAAATACAGTTTTCTTTTTCTAAAAAATATTTGAGGTTGGCCATAAAATTTATCTTCATGTCCCTACTAAAAGAAGGTTCCCAAGTTCTTTTAATAATGGATCTAATATCAAATGCTTCACCATTGTAAACTACTGGCATAACATGGGACTTATAAATGGATCTAATATTTTCAGTGTGTTCTTCAAACATTTGACACTCCACACTAGTCAAAATGTAATGGAATCTAATGTGTCTGCTTCTTAAAAATCTCTTCACTTATCTCATTTAATAAATCTTCAATGTATCCCCTGGAAATGAACATTTTTTTCAATCATTCAATCTGCAGCAAGCCAACATCATTAATTATTCTGGTCAAGTGGACCATTTGCCCCTTATATGTTTTGATGAAAGCACAACAACTTTGATAATGGAGACAATTTGAAAGTGATGGCTTACAATCAAATGTGGATAAAAAATAACTTCTATAAACATCTTTTTCTCTTGTTATATCTAAGTAATTGATTTTAACAAAACTATGATGGCAACTAACTTTTAAGAAATGTGTGGTATGGTTGATGTATACTAAAAATTCATAATACATATCCAACTCACCATGCCATAATATAAAAAATGTTATAAAGCTAGTGACTTATAACAACTCATATCCACCCCTTTTGAAGACAGAGACTGGGTGGCGTAAGTAAAACAATTGTCTCATTTTAAGAGTGTGCAGTACTTGTGACTTTGGTGTGCAACATTGATTTTGTATGTGGCAAAAAACAAAAAATTAAAAAAGGAAGAGTAGTTGTATTAAAAAGGGTATAGTTGCACTTCCTTCTTTAATTTTATATATGTTTTGTTGCCTAGGTTAGCTCCACTAGACCTATGATGTATGTTCAGAGTAGAGCTGTAGTGGGAATCATGCTGATTATGAGAAATTTGTCTAGAACACTGGGAAATTCCTCTTCTCTTTTTAAGTAGGCACTAGAGAGGGTGTCTTTACAAGAAGAGAGTGGGGAAGCTTCCAGTATGACTGATATATGTGAGACTCAGCAGAAGCCAGGTTTACAAACAACTGAAACTATTATAGTAAAGGGGCTAGAGGGAAAAAATATCTGGAGTGGCATTTGGAGGTTTGTATTATATGACTTTAGTTAATCTGTTAGAGAAAAAGCCAGAGGATAATGCAGCAATTTTGTGGGTTGATTAAATGCAGAACTGCTAGCAGAAAGGTACTGTGGTATATATTCCTATAATACATGCAGATGAGATGGAGTCAGTTTTGCATTTATAAACTACCCAAACTGTCATTGCACATACCAACAGAACTGTTATACAGCATGAGATCATAAAGGCAAAGAACAGTTGTTAAAATATCAAGGTTTAATGTTCAGAAAGCACATATGTAAGTGACTGCACTATAGCATGCGCCAAATACTGTATAACAGCCAAATAATCATTCCAGTAATTTGAATTAAAAGTATGGCCAAAGAAATTAATAAACAATATCACATACATAACAATATAGGTATATCTTTAGGGTTTAAAGCAGAACATGGCTGCTCTTTAATGCCACTAGGGGAAACAGTAATTTTGTCAGTTGACGTGTATATTTCTTTCATGTTAAATACGTTTCTGAAATTCTACGAGGAAAAGAAAACTATTAAGGCATGTTTCGATTATTTGAATAAGAATATAAAGAAACATTTGCTTCTGCAATTTTGTAATTGATGTTATTGAAGAAAAGGGTAAGACTGTTTTTCTTCTATTGTCTGTTTTAAAGATAGAAATTATGCATTGTCACATGGGGAATATGGGAACCTTAGAAATAGTAGAAAATAAGTTATGTAAAAATATAAGTAGTATTAAGAATGAAATCATGAGATTTACAGTTTTACAACAGTATTCAGTTATACAATGGTATAAACAGAAATGTTGCAAATAGCTTGAATGAATAGTTTCAAGAAGGTATCCAGGAAGTGCAGGTAGGAATACTGAAAGTTATGGAGAAAAGAAGAACTAATACTAATAAAAAAATTGAGACTGGGAAGTGGCTTAGATGGCAAGCTAAAAGCAACAGAATCCTTGAGCTCTGCAGTCTTCATTTTTTCCTGACAGAAATTTTTAATTAATTTCACCAACCAATGCCTGAAATTATTACAATTAGATTCTAGGAGTTGTAAGCCAAAAGTTGGTGTAATTTTTCAACTAAAATGTTCATATTTTCCTGTCAGACTTTCCAATAGAAGGGACATTAAAACCACATTCACAAAGTAAGATGAGCAACTTCAAGTTTTCTCAGCAAGAAAATCCAACGAAGAAAGAAATACAGGCAATCCTTACTACAGTTCAAGACATGGTGGGTAAAACAGACAAATTCAACTTAAAAGTGGACAATATAAAAGAAGCTACCACCAAACAGTCTTATTAAACAATATCCTTAAATAACAGACTGCCCAGATTGCTGCATTGGTAGATTCTGTAACAGATACAGACTACAGGTTAACAGAAAGAGAGAAAAACATAGATTTTTTTCTTCAAGAAAACTCCAGACTCATTGAGAAGATAGACAACACTGAGAACAGAACCAGGATAAACAATATAGAATCAATGGCATCCCGGAGCAGATGGAGGGGACAATATGATTAATTTCCTGACTTCTTGGATTCCTAAAATCTTAAACCTACCTGAAGCACTATTCTTTGGGATAGAAAGGCACACAGATCTTTAACCTCAATTTCTGCATCCAGTAGAAATAGCCATCCAAGATATTGTAAAATGTATTTCCACTCAAGACAAATATCTCATTTTAATAACTGCCTAGTCCCTTGCTCCATTAAAAAATGATGACTTTTCATCCATTGTAATGTCCAAAAGTAAAGCATGTGTCCCACTAAAAAAATCATTAAAAAAGGAAGGAATCAAAGTGCAACTCATATTTCCTGCAAGAGTAAGACTATCTCTGCCAGAAGGAAAGAATACTTTTGAATCTGTAAAAGAAGCATCCATATCTGTCCAAAAAAGAACCTTTTAAGTCAACCTGAACCCATGTATTCTTCAATGAACATAGAAAGACAAGTTTCAAAAAACGAATGGACAATTAAAGAAAAAAAGAAACCTAGAGACAAATGAATATATGTAACTTCACATTTTCTGTACATTTTTGTTTTCTCCCCTTTAAATAACGTGGAATCACACATACAAGGTAATATAATGTTTTCTTTCTTATTATCTTTTCCACAATACTTCCAGTTTTATAAATAATACATGGTACTCAAATGATTCATGCAGATCAAAAACCTTATCCAACCGCAATCTACTATTTTATAGCTTTATTTCTTTATATATAACATTAGAGAAATCGTATAAAATCACCCATATAGTCCATATATTTTATGTATTTCTTTTATATCCAATACTTGTTTTTTTCATGTATGTGCCTTCCCTTTCTTTGTCAGGCCTGGTGTCATAGCATTTAAACATTACAGGAGAGAGAAGTGCTTATTGTGTTTCTTTTAAGCATTTTAAAAAGAAAACATTTTATTATTGCATGTAAATTTGATATACGTATCTCCTGCAATGTGCTCCATTTAGCTAATATAGCTAATAATTGTGTATGGTTAGTAATTTGGAGTCTTATTTTAAATATTCACCATTTTACAAGCTAATGCTAAAAAATGGCTTTTGTTTTACATTGCATGTGGCTTGTATTAATATCCGTGAGCATTTTTATCCTTAAAAGTTTCACCCCTGGATTCAGCAAGCTCTGCACAGCATGCAGAAATAGTGCAAGAGCTGCTGCAGGCAATATGGCTGCCGTACGATCCAGGAATAAGCTCCCGGGACGTGCACAAGTGCTCCTGCACTATTCCTGCATGGACACATGCCCTGTATGCTAATTACCTCATTTGCTGGTGAAAATCATGCAAATGAGGTGAATTAGCAATCCAGGAAGCAGACAGGTGCCCATGCAGGAATAGTGTAGACTGCAGAAATGTATTCAGCCAGTAGCTGAATACATATCTGCAAACTACAAAACGGAAGCATGACAGCTTGTACAAATGCATGTATTAGAAGGGTTAGGCACACCAAAAGCCAAATATATGGCCATAGGCATGAAAAATAATGTCAAAATGATAAAAATTTACTTTTTTTTTGTTGGCCGATTTTGGCTGTTTAAGCACAGGGCAGCGGTTCACAAATGGGATTGGCCTGAAAATAATAAAAAAGCTGGAAATAAGCTTTTAAACCAAAATCATAATTTTGCCATAATAGTCAATGGCATGTATAACACAACAAGACCATGGAATTGTGGTTGCTAAGGGGGAAGGCTGAGTGTCAGTTTTGTAACCATGCATTAGCAGTCAATCCTATGTAAATGAGGGCAATGATACAGAATCACAGATTTCTCCTCAGTGCTAGCTTGCACCCAACCATGTAGGTGCAGTAAGACCATGGTGTAAGCCTAAGAGGTAGATTACTTCATAAGGGGGTGTGTCATGCATGCTGTATGCTTATTGGAGCTCTGTGGCCCGTGTTTGCCCTTGGCTAAGCACAGCTAAGGAAGGGGTGTGTCTGAAGCTGCCTAGCAGTCTTTACATTGCCTAAACAGGTGTGCGCGTAGGTAGGAGTTCTAATCCCAGACATGGCAACTGTGAAACTGTGTGTGTAAGGATCAATGCTTTTGAGGCCATTCACAGTCATCACACCTCCCATTGCCCTACTTTAGCAAGGCTGATGATGTCGTTCACCTTGAAATACACATTTGGAGAAGGCTTAACCCTGTAAGCTCAGTGGTGCATGCTATAACTGTGTGATGTTGTAGTGTGATGTACGAGATAGGTAGGAGTTCTAATTCCATGCTAACTGTGAACGTTTGTGTGTAGAGAGATCAAAGCTTTTGAGGCCAATCACAGTCACTACACCTCTCATTGCCCTACTTTAGCAAGGCTGCTGATGTCATTTACCTTGAAAAACAACTTTAGAGAAAGACTAGCCCTGTAAGATCTGTGGCACGTGCTATAACTGTGTAATCCTATTGTGTGATGTACTAGTTAGGTGGGAGTTCTCATCCCAAACATGGCAACTGTGGAACTCTGTGTGTGCATCTTTGTGTGCATAGGGATCAATGCTTTTGAGGCCATTCACAGTCATTACACCTCCCATTGCCCTTCTTTAGCAAGGCTGCTGATGTCATTTAACTTGAAATATACCTTTGGAGAAAGGCTAACCCTATAAGCTCTGTGGTGCGTGCCATAAATGTGGAACAATGAAGTAGCAGTAACTGCACAGCTGTGTGTTTGAATCCCATCTGTGGCAAGTGTTTGTGTGTATACCTCAAAGCTTTTGTCCCTATTTACAGCCAGTACACATCTCAGAGTCTGACTTTAGCAGTCCTGCAGATATCACCCACCTTACAAGTATCTGTTGTGAAGCCTGTACCATGTCAGGTCAGTGGTGCATGTGGTAAATGTGCAACCATAATGGTCCATAAAGGTTGTTAGATAAACGTTTGAATCTCACCCCTGGCAAATGTAAATGTGTGATTAGGGTGAAATTATTTTTCAGATTTCTCACCCACTATATCATCCAATGTCAGTATTTGCAAGGGCTGGTGATGTTCCTCACCTTAGAAGTACCTTGGGACAACATCCATCCAATAAGCTCCATGGCACATGTGATAAATGTGATACACTGTAGTAACAATACATAGCTAAGTAGAAGTTTGATTCTCAGTACTGGCAAGTGTGTGTGTGTGTGTGTGTGTGTGTGTGTGTGTGTGTGTGTGTGTGTGTGTGTGTGTGTTTGTCATCAGTATCCTGTGTGGAGGTTGCTGTGATTGTGTAATGACAGGATTCATTGTGGGGTGGGTTTTGCTATATTCTTATACTGAGGACCTACTATATGTCACAATGTTCACCTTACAAGGACAACAGATGTCAAACAGCAGAGAGGCTGGTGTAGACCATCCATAGCCTTACATGTGACATTATGGATTGGTGAACAATATAGGCAACCCTTGTATTACCCACAGAACACTCTCCACCCATGTCTCATACACAAATACACTTGGTTAGGCAACAACCACTATATTGGTAGTTCCCTGCACATTGCCTACTGATAGTAACCACGGTGTGATTGCAGTGGACTACATGCCTATTCACCACAACACTGCCACTGACATCAGAATGTACTGTGATGTGTAACATCTCCTGACTGAGTGCGTGTTATCCAGCAAGTAAAAGGACATGGCACCCTGCCCCATCCCTACAATAGGCAAATAATTGCTTACAGTGGCCCTTTGCTATGTTCCCCACTGGACACCAGCAACAACTGTAGAGTCTGCAAATGTAACCCACAAAGGGAATACCATGCCGTATACACATGCCCTGTATAGACAGATGACACTAACTCCACTGAATACCTGTATCATGCTGTCAATGTAGGTGCAGGCACAACCTCAGTTACATAGCCAGTTCTCACCACATGAGGTCAGGAATGCCACATCAGATGATAACAATCTGTCCACACAACATGCCCCAGAGACCCCAGGTACACTTCATGTGGGTGTTGGCCCTTTTCATTCACTGTGAGCAGGACTTCATGTGGGTGTTTGACAAACAGCATCACAGAAGGTAGTTGAATGTACCTTTTACAACATACACTGTGGAGACAGGCCAACAAAAAGGAGGGAGATGTTCCAGACATGAAGACAGAATGTAAGTATTGCTCTTCTACATTTTAAGTAATGTTGGTTTAACAAGGTTTGTGTGGATATGGCTGTTCTACATGATTGAATATCTGTCATGACAGTGTTATGTGATTGGGGAAACTCTAACCTGTAGGGCTATCTGCAGACTGGCCAGTGTTTGGAGTCTTACATGTGTTGTGTTACTCACACATTTCCTGTCTTTGGAAATGCAGTAGCATACTCTGAGGATTGCAGTCAGTACATGGTGACAGCCATGTGAGTTACTGACTTCATATCCCTCAGTAGGCATATGTCACAACAAACCCTGTTACATCAGTAAATATATGGGTTTATCACAGCAACATGTCAGTATTGGCCCTGTGTACAATTGCCTCCAGCCACAACTCTGTCAACCTTTGTACATATGTCATGCAGTAAGAGGTGCATATGTTCAGTACATCATTATTTAATTACATCATACCTGATAACAATCCAGCGAGATAACAGACTGCTAGGCATGTTATGTATAGTAGGCCTTATATCTGAGGACAAAACCTGGACATTCTGTTGTAGTGTGTACAGTAGTGAGGTCTGTGTACTTATGATGATTGTCGATAGAGTGTGTAATGTGAATATGTACCTTGGCCTGTGTACAGACTGTGGTAGATGTCAATGGTCTTGATCCTGTTCTAAGTGAGGTTGCATGCTGCTGCAGTGTACGGTACCCTATCGGTGTACATGTTTGTAGGGCCAGACCGACACATGTCCCATACCACAGTCAGGCATCGGAATGCACTGTGTATTGGCCAAGTAGATGTAGGGTTAGTGTATGAGTTGCACATATGTGCCTATGTACATATGTCATGTACATACTTTGTACATATGTCATTAGCATGACATATGTACAAAGGTTGACAGAGTTAATCCAGAAAAAAGGAGGTCATTGACCCACTGTACTCATCCCTCATTAGACCCATTATAGAATACAATGCCTGTTTGGTCTGTACCTCTCAAGACATCTGCAACAATAAGAAAGGCTGCAGAAATACCTCAATAAAAGAATCACAGGCCTAAAGCAGATGCCTTACGCTGACCGCCTTAAAAAACTCCAGCTATACTCTGTCGCATATTTTCTACTCAGAGGTGATCTCTGCTTAACATACAAGGCCATGTCAAACCTAGAGCTGCTGGACATGCTACACTTAAAGAAATCCCAATCCCTCAGAGCCACACGCTCCAGGGATCTAAACCTTGTCATCACAATAAACAAAACATGCTGGAGGGATAAGTTCCTGACCCAGAGACTCCCCAGACTCTGGAATAGACTGCCCATACATGTCAAGCAGAGCACCTCTTTGGCTCTCTTCTAAAGGAACCTTGACGATTGGATGGCAGAAAGGAAATTCACCCTGGAGATCACATCAGTCGCCCTGCTAGACAGTAGTCCAGGGAAGTAAATAGTGTGGGAAGAAATAGCGAGGGAATTGTTATGGCTAGGCTTGTACAGGCCCTAGGGCCGATAGCCTAGTACTAACCTATGAACCTATGAAGATGGTGTTGTTCACATAGTCCATATACTGTAATATTAAGTATGCTTACCATATGTGACTGTGGCTGTGTTCAGACTGATTGTGGGTATGCACTTTCACACAGGTGTCTGTTACCCCATGCTGTTACATGCTTGTAGAGCCTGCTATATTTGCAGGTACATGTGTATTCCCCCATAAGAAATGTAGGTCAGTGTTGTGGCAGTCTGCCTGTAGTTTGCACAGTGCTTTGTGACATGCCTAGCAGCTCAGTGTATTTACCCAGTGTGATGTTATGTCCAGATATTTGTAGATGTACTGTTGCTGGGTCACCATAACTGTTGTGTATTTCTGACAAAGCAGTGGGATGCTGTACAGATGTATGTCACTAACTAGTGGGTAATATGTGGGCTTGCGACCTCTGCTCCTCCGGTTATTACATGTCAGGACAGACAGCAGTGTATAAATGCATAAACTGTGTGAGCTTATCTATTCCAATATTTTCATGATATCCCCATTTACATGGCTGTAAACATCCACTTTGTCAGGCTTGGTCCACACGTCTTGCACTAAGGGGTGCTGTGTATACCTCTGGACTGACCAGACTGTGTCATACTGTCCACATTTATTGGTCATATCTCTGCTGTATTCCATAGGATCATTACTGTGATTTGTGTGGTACTGTACTATGATGATCTTATGATGTCTGTCAGTAACTGATGGCATACATTTCAATATCAGATGTTACTTCCCACACAACATTTCTGTTAAGACAACCCCTGTTACAGTAGAAAAGTCTACATTTATACCTGCAATACTTACATGACATCCCCTTGCACTAACAGGTTGTGACTATTGGTGCTGAGGTATGCCTCCACTACATGTTATGGACATAAGTTATACATATATGTATGTATGTATATATAT
>NC_056741.1:1587188973-1587218973 GCF_019279795.1 Protopterus annectens
GATCGGACCAATGAGGCACTGACTTCAGCTGCGGAACACCGGTCACTCATGTTGGTAATGACTCGATCTAGGATATTGTTGCCACTGGTGGGGGTGTGGATAAGTTGATCCAGGGCATTGGAGTTTATGAATTCCAGAAAGTGTTGAGTGAAGGAGTTGATACATGATAGTAATACATATATATAAATATATGTGTGTATGTACATGTATACATATATCTACATACATATATATTTATATATATATATATATATATATATATATATATATATATATATATATATATATATACATATATATCCATATCCTTATGCGTAAACATAACTGCTGCATATACCTTCCCAGATGTATCCCACTGTATTTATCTGCTATGTGTTTATTTAGATACAACAACATATTTGATCCAACACTAATATCACTAAAAACAAGTACTATAGAATTGTAGAAGTCAAAGCAGTTGTTCATTACTCTTCAGTATGTGTACTGACAGATATATTGGAAAAAAACAGCAAACTGTTTCACAGCTGTGATGGTTTAGTGGTTAAATGCTGTGAATATAGTGTACAGTGTCCTGGGTTCAAGACATGAAAGATTTGTTTATTTTGTTGCTAGGCAGAACAAGGGCTGTTGGATACAGAGTGGTTAAGGCAGTTTTGAGCAGCTTGATCACATTCCAGTCTGATAGAATAACTGGGTAATAACATTTTTAATAAGTGTATTTAATTCCATGTACATAATATGCACCTATGTGCTGTCATTACAGTAGCAAGGGGTGTGAGTCTACTGTCTGGGACACCTGAGTATATATGGCTTGTACTGTACATGGATAGTATTCCAGGTTATATGCAGTCACACTGGCATGTAGTGTATCATTACATTACTACTGTTGACAGTGCTTTCCCGAGTAAGAGTAGATTGCAGATTGTAGTACTGGAACTAAACACCCCTGCATGCAGACATGGACTCTGAGTCCTCACTGTCATGTTCTTGGTTTGTGAGCTGTGTGTCATTAAGTATTTCCTACTGGATATTGATCTGATATGTGGATATTAACTGCAGACTACTGTGTGTATAGGACATGTCATTGAGGTTTCTGTAGTAGTGCCATACCTATCAGTTTCAGACATCTATCTGTCAACACAGTCATCCTAATGCATAACCAGTTGGCTAGCTGATGTCTGCCGGTCCTCTGTACAGATGTGCAGACGTCGGGTATCCATCTTGGCTGCTTACAGGCAATCTATGCTTAAGTGACACTGACATGTCTGCCCAGCTGTGTTATGAATGCCACAACTAGGAATCTTCACCCTGTATGCACCACATGCCATGGATACCTCAACTACACTACCACAATCAACAGAACATGCTTGGGTACATGTCTCCAAGACAGACACTGACCAGGTTATGTAATACATGTTGCATACATGTCAACTGGAGCACCTCACTGGCCCTCTGCAAGAGACAACCAGATGATTGGATGTTGCATTTAACTCTCACCCTGAGGATCACTCCTATGGCATCAGTTGATAGATGGCCTGCTGGCAAAGAGCAGTTGGTATGATACCACTGTACACACATCCCCTACTCTTCCCATCTCTCCATGGACAATATCCTGGTACACACCTGTGAACACCTGCACCTATGGACCCCAGTACTGATAAATGTGTCAGTGTGCATTACTGAGAATAACAGTATCTGTGTGTTTGTAGACCTGTAGTTGATAATACCCTGAGGCCCTTCACACCCACCACAGCCCCCTTTGCCATAGTTAGATATGGCTGCTGCTGTAATGGACGTTACATGTACCTTGTTACACTCTTCACCCTATGGGCTACCTGGGGCTTGCAGTACCAGCACAACACTGTTGTACAAATAGGTAGATAGGCATGGATTACCCTTTGAGTTCTGGCATGTGTGTGTATGTGTGTAAGTGTGTATATTTGTAGGATACAGCATTCTGAGGCCACATTTCCCTAATACAATACACCTTGCCACACAGTATATGGGATAGTGATGTTGCTGACCATAGGAGAGCCATGACAAATCATCACCCTACTATCCCTGTGGCATGTGCAATACATGCATATCCCTGTAGTAGCACTGTTGAGATAGACAAGGGGTTGTATTGCAGTCCTGGTGAATGTGTGATGTTGGGTATGTCAGACTATTATCATGGGTTTCAGTGAGTACAATATCCAAAGTGGGGTATGGTTGCTGGGTATACTGTCTTTACACCATGGTACCCCCAGTACATGTCCCAAGGTCCACTGTATGGGGACCACTGTCAACATCAACAATACAGGTAACTGATTACACTATCCAGCCCAGTGATGCATGTGCTGTGTGCAACTTATCTGTAACAGAATGGACACACTGACAAGGTAGTTGGCACTGATAAACCCAGTTCTCTCAGATGCGTGTATGACTATTATGTGTTTGTCAATGTGTATATGACAGTATGTCACACTATGTATTGATCATAAACAACCAGTACATCCCCATTACCATACTGTGCAAGGCCTGGTGATGTTCTTCACTTAACATGTAACCTGGAACACACCTCATCCTAAAAGTTGCGTGCAATGTGCAATTAAAGCTACACACATTAGTAGCACTATGTACCTGGGTAGGATTTCTAGTCCCAGTGTTGCCAAGTAAGTGTGTGTGTGGGTGTATGTGAAAGGATCTACTTCAGTTTGCAGAATATACATGTCCCCGGAGGTCATCTGTCTGAGAACTGACTGGCAAATGCTAACATATCACAGGTATCCTGTGGAAATTCATTCAATTACAACTAGTAGTAGATGTGTAAATGCCCTCTTCCCCACTGTATAGCTGTACAGTGATACTGGAGTTTGTATATATAGCTGGGTGTGGATCTTGTGGACACAGCCACCATCAATGCAGTTATTGCTATGTGTATTCCCATGCTTAGTTGGCTGTACTACTGTACAGTTTTTGTTAACAGGTTAATTAGTTGTCAATCACACTATCTGTGATTCTACACCACCCCACACCCTCCAAAGGGTAGGGCTGTACCACTCACACCAGCACACTTATGTTTACCAAGTTGAGGATTGCACTATATTGGGGACAGGGACATATACCTTGCCAGTACCATCGTCAATGACATTAAACTAGCAGACTGATTATTTCCCAATGTGATGTTATGCCTATTCTGTCTTGATGGAATCACATAGGCTAAAATGGGTTGCTTGCAAAAGTACATACATCCATGTGTATAGTATTATCTGTGTATTTCATCAATACCAAAGCTTCTGTGTGTGTGTGTGTGTGTGTGTGTGTGTGTGTGTGTGTGTTATACACAAACATGTGGTGTGTACCACCCACTACACTTACTACTGTCCACTGTAGAAGAGCTGCTGACATCAGCCACCATGCACTCACCTGTATACACCCCTCAGACCTATCAGGCATGTGGCACATGCAGTAACTGTTATACAGACCTGTGACTTGTGTTCAGCTGTACCCAGGATATGGCACAGACAAGGTGTCACCACAGTGCCATAACCCTGGTAGGAAACAACAGCAGACCAACATCCTCCTGACACATGGACACCTATAACACAAATGTAATACTTTATGGAGACCACAATCACTCAGTATTAATAACAGCTATAATGCATCATGGCTGGACAGCTACACATCCTAACATGTAAACATTAAACTTTAGTACAGAAAACATGTTACACAGCTTTACATTGGTGCACCATAGTACAGTCACCATATGCATCAGAACCATATTAGCCTGTCCCTGCATCGATGTTATGGATGACAGGAATGTGGCACAGGTATCATCATATGCACAGGGTGTGTTGTGGGTGTGCAAGAGACCTAGGCTGAGCCATTCATTTGACATCATGTGTGTGTGTTAAGGGGTTTCATTATTAATTGGGCTGTTGCAATGTGGTGTGTGTAGGTATGGGGTTGCCCTAGATGTGTTGGTGATGTGTGTGTGTGTGTGTATATGCATGCACACAGTTCTGCCATGTGGCTGCCCTATACAGGGGATTGTTGGACAGCTGCAGACCTTACCTGGCAGGGTGTGCAGTTCACCATCTCCAGCCATGGACATGAGAACTGTGTCTGCCAGGGGTTCCATGGGCACCACCAGGTACAAGCCACGATATGGTACTCTCCCCTGATGATGACATATGTCCGCTGGATCCAGGTCCCTCTTGGGACTGGCCAGGGCTACTTGCACGTGGCCTGCTATATTGTGGAGTGGACAGTGCCCCCCTGCAGTGCCTAGGCTGGTACTGACACTACAAGAGCGGCTCTGACTTCTTGCATGTCCACGTCGACCTCCAGCTGTTGGTGTTGCTGGCCTACATCCACATGGCCATTGCACTACTCCTACCATATGCTCAAGCACAGACATTCCACAGTCAAGGATTCCCACCATCTCACCCAACCATCTATCCAGGACCTCTGCAAAATAACGGTGGGCACCTGCAAGATCAAGGATGTTGTCAATAACAGCAGAATGAGTAGCCCTCTGCAGCGTCAGACCCTGTCTGGTATACCTTTCCATACATGCTTGCACCTCTATGATGGCCTCATGCATCTGGTGACACCAGATGTGGCACTTCTGCCAGGGGCATGATGAACAGCAACCCTCCTATGAGCACCTCTGTACATCTGCCAGTGTGGTACTTCACTGGGTATCCAGCTATGGCTGCTGTGTCCTGACACACATGCCATAGACACCACACTGTCCTGTCCTGTCCACCACCCGCCAACTGTCCCTCATCTATGGCCAGTGGTGATGGGGTATGTATAGGCAATGTGACTGTGTGTGGGGATGGGGTGGATAACAGTGGGATGTCATACAATGGTGCAGCTTCAGCCGCTGACAACCCGGCCTGTGCTTCAACACACCTATCATCATTGTCAGTGTCTGTATGGACACTAACATCAGTTTGCCTGAAGGAGGGACCCTAACCCACCTTGCCACCTGTGAGGGAAAAAGAAGAAATGCACTTTAAGACCTATACATCATTTCTTAACTGCACACACACACACACACACACACACACACACACACACACACACACACACACACACACACACACACACACTTACTTACAGGTGAGGTTGCACAAAGATATTACACACAGACCTCTCATTACTACTCTGTCAACATGCATGACATATGGCACTCAACAGCATACACTGTAGCTATAGTCAATCCCTGTTACTAACATTATGCATCTCTGTGATGCATGGGTTGTGTTATTAGCTGATGCCTCTTCCTCTGGAACACACTGCACCAATGTACACAGTACTGCTGTGCACCTGTTCAACACCCTGGCATGTACCGTGCACCATACCTTACAGGTGTACACGCCATTGCTGAATGTGTATTACTGTGTCAGTTATGTTTGCCCTGCTGCTCACAGCCCCTATGTGTTTGTCCAACACATACCTGGGATGATATGTAGACAGATGTCATTAGTGAATGCCTAATGTCTGATTTGCAGATCTCATCATCAACAGTGCATGTATGACCAATAAAATACAATTACGCTGACAACCTTTAAAACTTACTGTGGCTTTGAGGAGTGTACACACCCTTATTGACATGGCACCCTCTTCCCCGATATGCCATGGGGTCACAATACTGCATATGTTAACATTACATTAACCTGATATGTGACATATAACCTGTGCAATCAAATGCAGTATCAAACAAATGTGTTATTTGTGCAGATGCTGAATGAGATGCATACAATAGGTGGGTGCATAAGTCTGCACACCCTTAACATGATGGCTTTTTTGCACCAACTGTTAAGTGTACTACAGCAGTCACTATTCCTGGAAGGGGTATACTAGCATGGGCCATCTGAATTTGCCAGTATTTGGTCACTCTGCCCTACAAATGTCCCCCAACTCTGCAAGATTGCAAGGTCAACTCATGTGCACAGCCCTTGGAGATCACACAGTGCCTTCACTATTGCTGTGGAATCAGGATTATGTCTGCCACAATTTATGACCTTGACTGTATGCAGATACAGCCATTCTTAGTGAGCTTTGGATGTCTGCTTCAATTCACTGTTGTGTTTCAGGATGACACCCCTCCCCATCCTCAGCCTTTTTGCAGATGCTTGAGAACTATGGGCTACACATGTGTGTCATTTTGCAGTGTCCCAAATTCAGAACACCATGTGTACCAGCCTAGTCCCTGTTAATGAATGGTAAACATACAGGTGTACACTTGCATCAGCAAGGTGCAGATGGGGATGGTGGGCCTGAGGTGGGGTGAGGTGTTGCTTGTGTAGCACATGTATCTTAATTGATACTGTCTGCAGGTTTCCAACTTGGTCTTGGTACACCATTACACATTGCAACACATACCTTTGGGGGACTTTTGATGATATGCATATGCTACCTGTAGAGAGCCCTGGCTGATGTTTCCTGTGGAACAACCATCCCATCTGATTACCCTAACCCATGGGCCACACTTATGCAGGGTCCAGTCGATTATCGACACAGGTACTGCACAGCCAGTACTTGCTAGACATCTGCAACTCCCTCAGTGTTGCAGCATATTACTAAGCAGCCTGCATGACCAGTTTGCAACATGTGTCTTCATCCGTCTTGGATGGCCATCTGTTTATTTTCTACATTAATGTTGTCCCATACATCCTAGTCACATACATGACTGTCTGCACTGTTTGCCATGGTATATGCAATGGTGAGGTAAGGCTACATGTCCCACTCCTGCATGCTACCTATTGGGTAAGGGATCCATTTCATGGCTTGTAAGATGTGTGCAAGCCACGGCGGCGTCTGTTGCAGGTGAGTGGGCACATTTGATTGACAAACATCTTTGACAGCTGACCATTTCTTAGTGTGACATTGAGGACCTGTACTTGCTGGGAGGTGCATACTCATGTAGAGTGAATGCTGTCAGTACCTCAAAAGCTGCTTCCACAATATGTTGTTATTTGGAGTGTATGCACACATATGCTTCCAGTGTTTGTTAAGGTATGTATTCCCCATATTTGCCGTCCTAACATAGGATTCCATATTACACATTCATTGCTCATGTTAGGACCACATTACAGGTTGTAAGGGTTGTGGAATGCGGTATTGTGATATGCCATTGTGTAGATCTGTAACAGTTGCTATTGTAATAGTGCTATATGCACTGCTGTAGCATTGTATAAGTGTGATGTTTTAGACATGTTCCTACTGTAGGCCATTTGTCCCACCATTATGTTCATCTCTGTGCACACATCTTGTAATGACAGATTGTTAGTTCTATTGCAGGACTCTTACATACCCTTCAGATATGCCACCATGGTGACCACTGTGATGCAGTGCAGTTAACAGCAACAATAAGTGAACATGTACAGCATGCATTATGGGTAGGTGTGTTAAATGTGTGCATGGCAAATATCATGGCCATAACATGGCCGGTGTATTGGCAAACCTGAACAAAAAACACCATACTCACCAGCTATAGGCTGCTGCACAAGATGTATACCAAAGAGACCTATATAGTTGTGTGAGAGATGTGATGTCAGTAGCCACACCCATGGCATTGGTACAGGGTGGGAGCAGCATTACAGTAAATCAACAGTACAAACCCACAATACTACAGATTATGCACATCTATTTATTACTACAACGCAGCAACAGACTATATATATTTTATCTCACATATACATGATTAAACTCTACAGATACAGATGGATAAGCAACAGTGGTCTACTGATGTGCCCTGGGGCCTTACCTGCATGCTCCTTGTCCATTGTGTGAGTAGCATCCACCTCCACAATGCTATCCATAGGGTCTTGTCTTTGCAGGTACGCAGGTGCCCTGAGGGTGACGAGGAGCTCCTCAGTATGTGTCGGGGGGCCAGCTATATATGTTTGCGTGTGTGTGTTTGTATATATGTAGACATACACGTATATATATATATATATATATATATATATATATATATATATATAGATAGATAGTGTGTGTGTGTGTAGATATATATTTTTTGATTTATATATATATATATATATATATATATATATATATATATATATATATAAAATCTGTATATCTGTAGACATATATATATATATATATATATATATATATATATATATATATATATATATATTACACACACACACACACACACACACACACACATACACACACACACACACACACATATCTCTCTCTCTCTCTCTCTCTCTATATATATATATATATATATATATATATATGGGGTGCATTCAAACATCAGGTCCACACTCTCTAACTCTCCTTCCTCCACAGCTGCACTGTTCTGCCTTGCTACAAAACAGACAGGTGTCACATGTGGACACAGCCTAACATTAGAGGGGTAAATATAGGGACAGATTGCAGGTAAGCCTATTACAAACCTATGGCATTTATGAGTGATACATTTCACATTAACATGACTTTCCTGCAGGTGGTGGGGTCTGAAACTCATGTGTCTATCATAACATAATTACTTCCACCACCAGCTATTTTCCACACTAATATACATGTCTTGAGGTACAGAACACACACACTATGATGGCTTACATCTTTTCATTCAGTGCTTATCTGCACAGTTGACAGGTATGGCCCGCTGCCCACAGGGCCAAATGCTATGTCCATAACACTTGTTCAGCAGGACTTCATTACAACTCTTGATGGCACATATAAATCTTTCCACATCACCTATCCCATTATTACAGACCAAGTGCTACATTCAATTACATGTATATATGTTTCACATACCTGTTGTATTATTGTCTTCTCTTATAAGTACACTTTTATGTGTCCCCTGTGTTATATAGGTTTGGTTTGTAGTTTTAGTTGTTTTAGTTATTTTATTTTTTTCCTCTTTCTCTCTCTCTCTCTCCACTACGGGGATTGAGCTGCTTTGAATAGGTTGCAGCATGGATTTTGTAGGTGATGCTCATGATCAGGTGATGGCTTCTGCACCAATAAGAGTTCACCACTTGCTAACTGCATGCAGCCAGCTGTGTAGTACTTCCAATTACCACTGTCTTAGCAACCCACTACTATAAAGTACTACATCATATGGGCATTGTCCCTTTACCTTCCTGTATGGAAGACATCCTTCCTGTGTGTAAGCAGCAGTGTTACAGACAGCAGGTAGCAATACCTCTTACAACAGGATTTGCAGACAGACCTACTACATATTTGTATAAGATGCCAGACCTATGGACAGTGTGAATATTGTTGTTATATGCATTGTATACCACTAGTTTTACAGGGTTTGTGTATACATACAAGTTTAGCATGGGATGCAGTCTGTCTGCATAGCTCTCAACTGTGGGCCTATCCACATGATGGCCAGAGGATTGGCTGTTTTGTTTTGTCTGTTCACCACACAGGTCTTGTCTCTGATATATCAGTGGCATTTTGTCTGTTGAGTGCTATCAGTACATGGCTGCATCCATTTGTGTTTCTGACTTCATATTCCTGAGTAAGGGTATGTTGCAACCAATCCTGTAACACCAGCAACTTTCACAGTGTATAACAGCAATATTGCAAATATGGCCCTGTGCCAGCCTCTGTCCTCCACCTATATACCAGGCTTTGTCCATATGTCATGCAGTAAGAGATTGTTAAGTAGTGGACTATCATTATGTAGTGCTGACATTCATGCCATCATGCCATTGATTGTGTGGACTCCCACACATATTGTGAGGTAGGATCCATATATATGTGGGCTACAGCTAGACAAAATGTGTGTGACCTTGTACAGTCCAGAGGTCAGTGTATGTAACACTGTTATATGCCCTTGTAAGTCATTCTATGAGGGAGGGGTAAGCACCATTTTAACCTAGGCTGTTACAACATGTGAGGGATATCAGTAGTAAGACAAATTAAGGTATATGGCTGTACATTTTCATACATTTCACCATGGGAACAGTAGTGGGATGGTGCTTACTGTCTTACAGACAGTTCTGTTTGTCATTATGATTGTGATGTTTTAAGGTAAGCATTGTTAACAGATACATTTTCATTATGACAACTTAATTCTTTTCCCACTAGGGGTTGAGTACATAATGTAATTGAAGGCTGCTGAACTGCATCTGTAATGAATTAGTTTTGATTGATTCTTGTCTTCCAGGCCAGTGTTTCTTTACTGTTGTACTACTTGAAGGCCTTAGCCTGGACAACAACACATAGTCAAGTCCCCAAATGATGTGGACATCCTACAGAAGGGCCTCACTGAGACAGATGCTTGGTGTCAGAGCCATGGCCTCAAGCTCAATGCTAAAAGGTGCACTGTCATCCCCTTTGGTAAAAACTCTGTACCTATGAACTACCACATAGGCAGCAATCTACTTAACACCAAATGTGTGATAAGAGACCTTGGGACCCAGGTGTAAAGTAGTCTTTCCTTTGATAGTCACATTGCCACAGTTGTCAAGAAGTCCTTCTACATGGCACACCTCACCATAAAAGTGTTCTCATTCAGGAAAAAAGAGGTCATTGTTCCCCTCTCCACGACACTCATTAGACCCATTATAGAGTACAACGTCCCTTTTGGAATGTACCTCACAAGACATCTGTAGCAGCTGGAAAGGCCACAGAAGTACCTCACAAAGAGGATTACTGGCCTCAAACAAATGCCTGACACTGACCATCTCAAAAAACTCCAGATTTACTCCGTAGCATATCGGCTACTCTGAGATGATCTCTGCCTAACATATAAAGCTATGTCAAACCCAGAGCTATAGGACAAGCTACAACTAAAGAAATCCCAATCCCTCCAAGCTACATGCTCTAGCGACCTAAACCTTGTCACCACAATAAACAATACATGCTGGAGGGATAGATTCCTGTCCCAGAGACTTCCCATATTCTGGAACAGGCTACCCATCTATGTCAAGCAAAGTTCTTCATTAGTACTCTTCAAGAAAAATCTTGATGAGTGGATGGGAAATAAGTAATACACCCCAGGGATCACTTCTGTGTCTCTGCTCGACAGTGGCACAGGAAAATAACTTTCTTGGGTGTCATAAGCCAGGGAACCTTGTATCATTGGGCCAATAGCCTAGTACCTACCTATGAACCTATGAACCTATGTTATGCTTTCAGATTACTG
This sequence comes from Protopterus annectens, assembly GCF_019279795.1. Classification (NCBI taxonomy): domain Eukaryota; kingdom Metazoa; phylum Chordata; order Ceratodontiformes; family Protopteridae; genus Protopterus; species Protopterus annectens. Next base: position 1,587,200,096 of record NC_056741.1, read on the forward strand.
TATCAAATGTTTTGCTTGAGAGTTGCATTACTCAGGTATTGTGTATTTCAAACACCTAACTGCTGTATGAAATGGCATATACAACTGAAATAGTACACACATAAACATTTCTATGTATGCAAACCTGTGTGTGGTGTCATATCCTTTGACTTATTTGTAGGTACATGTTTCATGCAATAATTGTCTTTTGTATAAGAGAATCAAATACTGGCCATTTTAAAAGGAGGCAACTATTGGAATACTGGCTGTTCAATATGCTGTGCACCCTTTAAATATGTATCTTCTTATAGATATATATATATATATATATATGTAGTAATATATGTATATGTGTATGTATATATATATATATATATATATATATATATATATATATATATATATATATATATGTGTGTGTGTGTGTGTGTGTGTGTGTGTATGTATCATTGGAATGTTTACTGCTTCCACATTGTACATTCCCTATAGTAGACAGACTGTTCTGCATGATATGTTATTGATATCCTGACATTGTACAGCTGAGATGGATTATTGTTAACTTGTTGAGGCTATGTTGTGTAGGGTCCTTGGTATGAGACTTGCAAATGTTGGTTATTGTGTTGCAAGGCAACTGTGGCAGAGGGGACGATATCAATAATTTCAAGAGGTAGTTAATTTGGGCCCCCTCACCCCCATTAATGGTGCCTTTGGTCATATATTTATTTGTTGTGTTCTTTTGTATCTCTCTCTCTCTCTCTCTCTCTATATATATATATATATATATGTGTGTATATACATATATATATATATATATATATATATATATATATATAATACATATATATATATATATATATATATATACATATATATATATATACATATATATATATATATATATATATATATATGTATATACATATATATGTATATACATATATATGTATATACATATATATGTATATACATATATATATATACATATATATATATATATATATGTATATACATTATATATATATATATATATATATATATATATATATATACACATATTATAATATATATTATATATATAGATATTTTTACACACACACACACACACACACACACATATATATATATATATATATATATATATATATGTGTGTGTGTGTATATATATATATGTATACATATATATGTAGACATAGATGTATATATATATATATATATATATATATATATATATATATATATATATATATATATATTTACACACACATACAGACATCTACATATATAAATACATTTCCCCTACTGTTGAATAACTGTGCCAGATGATATGTTTGAGAAAACATCAGATTAATTTGCATCTGACATGGTTTAGTGGAAAATTACTTTGACTATAGTGTACATGGTCCTGGGTTTGAGACTTGCAAGTGCTGATTCCTTTGTTGCTGGGCAGAACAGGGGCTGTTGCAGACAGAGTAATTAAAGCAGTTGTAAGCAGGTTTGTGTGGTGTTTGTGCAGAACTAAGTGACTCTTACGTGAGCTTTGCTTAGCTTACGGATGCTTAAACCCGCACTAATTTCAAATAAAGAAAGGAGATAGGAAAGTGGCCAAATTGGGGCAAGCAGGGGGACAAACAAGAGGAGAAACAAGTAGGGATGTGCAGGATGGGTGTAGGAAAGAACTATAGCTCTGCATTTCTTTGGCAGCAACAGCTGCTTTCAATGTGGGTAATTTAGAATTTGGAGCCTCACACTCTACAGGGAGGTGTGTGGGCATCATACAATACGGATGATTGGTAGGGTTAGATTGTGTGCTGGTTACATGTCTCTGGGTGAAATGCAGAGCTATGTATGGGATGTGCTTTTTTGTGGGACAGATGCCCTTTTTTTTTTTAAGGTGAGAGTGGGATGTTAAGGAAGTATTATTGTTAAGTGTGGTGAGGGAGGTTTGGTAGGAGAGGTTGCACTTGTAGACAGACAAGACAGAAAAGACAGCAGACAGGGGCAGTGTATGACACATGGGAGGGTAAACACCTTGATGGGGAGGGTGGTTTGGAGCCCCTAGATGGTAGTAGTGACACTGATGTCCCCACCCACTGGCAGTCACAATTACTCCTTCACAACCCCGAAGGTGGCTTTGCTGTGGGCTGGGCTGGAGGGGATACCTGCCCCACTAGCTATGATAGCCTGCTGTCCACATGGTACAGGCGGTCATCCAGCTCCATCTGGAGGAAACTGCATACCATGCCAGAGACTTCACCCCGGGTGACAACGCTCACCGCATCCACTTGCAGGGGTGAGCCCCATCCCCAGCAGCGGTTCCACCTGAGGGTGGTGCAGGACCAGCAGATGAGGGAGGTCTGGGTTGGGTCCCAGACATGCTGGGACCCGGTGCCTCGTCCAGGTGGGGTGGGAGAGGCAGATCCACTGGGATCTGACTTCTCATATGTGCTATGGTTTGGAAATTAACAATGAATATCGATTAGTCATGCACAACACATTACAACATTAGTCAAAATAGCATGCACAGATATTCATATTTATCCAAAACAGTGCAATTATAACAATGCCATAGCAAACAGAACCCATGCATATATGCAATGGCATTCAGGGTTGCAACAGCATGCCAGTTAGTAGTATGTCAGGCATGCAATAAGATGATTATTCAACGGGGAATATTAGTATGCACACAGTTAAACAATGATAAACCAATTGGAACAGCGATCCCAACAGTAGAGGTTTGTTTAGGAACATACCCATGTTTGTTTCAGTGTGATGGTTGGATCAGTTGAATGGTGGGGGAAGGGGACAGATTCAATTGACAACTGCTATCAAGTAAATTTGTCAGTATACTACTATTCACTACTCTATATTCTGAACAAACTTACACTCTACCTGGGCCATGGGGATGCTACAGCACACCGACAGCTGTAGATATCAACAGAGCAATGGTACCCTTAGTTATACACATCAGACCTGTTTCTATACCAATTTCTTTATCTGTGCAGATGAACTGTGTGCACATTTCGTGGCTGTTTCTACACATATTTCAGATTCACATATTAGTTGCAGGCCCTGGAGTGTGTTGTGTCTTTCACATACATGTACTGTGACATTCTCTGTGTGCAGGTTTCTTGTCAACTGGGGAAACTATCTGTGAAAGCGTGACACTTGAGGGGCTTGTCTGGGCCAGACTGCAGAGTGTGGATGTCTAGCTTGCATCTATTTGTAGGACTGGGGCTGTTTAACACAGCAATTGTACACCTTTCATAGTTGCGCAACTCATACTAGTATTTCTATTCATATTTCTTTACCTGTGTGCCCTATATGGAAAATGAATGTGCTGCAGTACATTATTTTTTCTATTCAGATTGCAGTTTAAAACTGTAGAACCAAACTGAGATGTTAGTGGCAGTCCCTGGATTCGAACCGTGGTGTGTGTGCAAAATTGAACAACAGGCTAGTCCTTATCAGACTGAGCTACTGAGTAGGTGATGTGTGCTGCTTGTGAAATTTCTATCTAGTACATATTTTTGTGCACAGTACTTTTATTATGACATGTTGCATTATTTGTTTCCCATTTTCAGTATAAATTATGCATACACAACAGACATTGTTGTCACTGTTTGTGAATCATGTGCACATTAGCTGGATTGCACATTTAACTGTTTTAAAACTACATACTGCAATTTAGATTCCTGAGTACACAGTGTAGGTTTTAGGTCTGCACCTGTTAGCCTTATACATTTTTCAGTACATTCACAGCTACATATGGCTGAAATTGAAAATTTAACACAGGACAATGCTGGCAGACAAACAAGTAAAACACATTCTGATGGGAAAATGTACTGCTGCTTTTTTCCATTTATTTGACATGCCCATTCTAAATCAGTTCACCTCAGTTAATGCATTCTGCAGGACATACACATTTCTCTTATCAGGTACAAGTGAGATGACACACACCAGTGTGTGGGATCACCTTTATTAGTTTTGACATACATATCTGTTTATGACTCAGAACTCCACAATTACTATTCCTGTATGATCTGCACAGGGGAATGCTTTTCATTTCTGTTACAGTAGCCCTGATATGGCACTTTCTTGGCAGGTTCACTCTGACACACTCATGTATATTCTAATATTCTAATATTCCTCTCCTGCATATTGTACCTTTTTTGCTACTGATATCTGTATTACACAGCAGCTGGAAATACACCATTGTAACACTGGCAGCCTGACACAGGGATTTATTCCTGACTTTTACAGCACAATTATATATACAGGCAGTACTACTATTACTACACTTTTGATTTCGTACTGCTAATAGTAGGGGGTATTCTGTACGCACCATACTGCTGACTCAGCTGGGCCAGTCACTGGGCATGAACCTGCACATTCTGGGACATCTTTGCAGCAGCTATATGGGGAGACATCACAACTTAATCACACCAGCACAGTCACAAGAGATACATCAGACTGCATATTCATAGACAGGTGGGACATCCTGCGCTCAGGCTTCTTGGATCCACTGGTCCAAGAGTGTACCCCTCCTCTGCTTGAGGTCATTATGGTGATGACATACCTGCTCACCAGTCCGGGGTATGCCAGTGGCACTGGTGAGATCACATGCAAGCTGGTCCCAGGCCTCTGCTTTGTACTGTGAGGCCTGTTACTGGCCCTGTTGCAGCCTGCCATCATGGTTTTTAACTAGGAGCCCAACCATGACCCTGGACTCTTGGATGCCCCAATGTTGGGCTCAGAAGAGCACAACTTCTCCAGTACCAGCCATTTTGGTCCTGCTGTGTGCAATCCCAAATGGTTATGTCTGTATTCCCACATGTGTGGTTTTAATAGAGCAGTTTTCCTGCACTTTTTCTTGATTGGCCAGTTTTAATATGCTGCACTATGCTTAGCTTAGCGCAAATGCGCATAGCAATGCTTACACCAGCTAAGCAGAGTTGAAAGCAGGTAAGCAATGCTAACACTAGCAAAGCATTGCATAAATCTATTTTTTTCATTAAATTTATAAATTATTTTTTACATTTATATTTTACATATTCTCACCCCTACTGTGCTATACGTGAGCCTTATGATTGATATGTATTATTCACATTCCTTAAAAGTTTATTAAATAATTTGCCAAAAGGGGGATTCGAACTGAGCATGCTCTACATGCTATAACATGGCAGTACCATTATGCTACAACAGTTTCCTGATATTTTCTATCACAGTAGCACTCATACCTCTCAACCTGGAAACATCAAAAATCTGGACAAAGGCCTGTCAAAAATAGGTACAAATCTGTACGCTGATTAACATAAAATTTGCATACATAATTATGCAACCCCACCCACTCCAATGGGATTGTCAGGTACCAACTTTCAAACACAAACTAAAGAACAGACAACCAAAATATGGCCCCAGAGCCCAGACCCTGTAGTAAATGGTAACCATTTTTTGAAATGTATAGCAATAATTTTCACTGGGAAGGGAGAAGGTGAGGAACCTTAGGATTTTGTTTTTTGTGACTTGCAGTATGTGGGATTTGTGGTAAAAGTAAAGCATTTAATGGTAGGCAATATTGTAATCTCAGCAAAAGAATATTATAGTTTGCTAGGACCTCCAAAAGCCTCTCCATGGCCTGCTGATCAGTGGCGTAGCTACAGGTTGTGCCACCCAAGGCTGTCTAAGTTTGCTGCCCTTCCTCTGTCCCCCCTTCAAAAAATCATGGTTGAATGGGCCCACCCATACAAAGCCCTCCCCCCTGCAACCATTCTAATGTCTCATTACTTAGCTATTTTGCCCCATTTACCATAAACACTAATGTGCATACTGCTTTACTTCTACAGTAATTTGGAGCTCCTTTAAAACTTTTATTTTACATTTTACAGCACAAATACTGAGACATCTGCTAAACAAAGCAATACAGTGAAAACAGACTTAGCATTAAAGTTTCTCTGTCTTAAAACTCATTCATTGAAACAACATTGAAATCCACATCCAAAGAAAATGCATTTAGCCAGTGGTGGATAAGATTACCTTTGGGTTATTTTCAAATCATAGGCCCCTTGCACATGAAACATACATATTTTCATTGATAAACCTTCCCTAATGTACTATATTCCTTGTATAATACAGCATACTTGTTAAAGTGCATTTTAAATGTATTGTTTAACATTTTTCCAGTAAACAATGAAACAAAATGCATGAACCAATAATGACAGAACTGCCCAATTCAGGAATTTCCATCATAAGTCTACTTAAACTTCTACAATGAATCCACCAGTATCAGTAAATATGCACAATATCTGCAGAAGTAAAAGTCATCTAGATTCCACGTTAAAGAGATCTGTAACTAATTGAGAGGTTGCCGCTAACAACTTTATTTGTAGATGAAACAATAAAAACTGCCTGTTGCCCTTGAGGGTTAAATTGACCGTTATGTTAAAAAATTATAAGCTATTAATATTGCAATAGGGAATGGATGGCAAACTGATAACAGGTTCATAGTTACTAGGTATCTCTGCCAAAGAGGACATTCTCAGGACTACAAAATCCACCCCCTTTAAAAGTAGAACACAGTACAGTATCAGCAATCCATCTACATACTGTGGGAGTAGAATCCACAGCCTTCTGCATCAAAAGCAAGCATTCTACCCATTATGCTACTAAAACAGACTTCACATAAGCAGCACTAAATTTCTCTCCCCCTGAGGAACTATGCAGCAAGCTTAAGAAATCTGGAAAAAGCATTTATTGGGGGGGGCAAAGGCCCAAAACCAGGGACACATTTTAAACATTGCTTGTACAGTCTTAGAAAAGTGGCTACTTGCCAGAATTAAGTGGTATGTCACCACGCGTTTCATGAAAGATAACCATTTAAGTTTGTCTTGCTATAATTAGTGAATTTAGTTCTCACTAATTTGCTAGCAAATCACAGATTTTAACAGGAATGGGCCAAAGAGCTGGTGTGAGTAGGGATTTCAGGCTATTGCTACCTGTTCCTAAGGTATAGGGTTTGAGCCTGACTACTTCTCATTACCAGATATGCTTAACTGGGGCATTTTACACACACACACACACACACACACACACACACACACACACACACACACACACACACACACACACACACACACACACACACACACACACACACACCTACCTACCCCTACTCCTCAGCAGCATTTACAATAAAAAGAACTTGCACAGATAAACTGAAAACATTTCCAATAAAAATAACTTGCATCGTTAAACAAAGCATTTCCATCTCAGCAGCATTTACAATAAAAAGAGCTTGCAGTCTTGCACAGTTAAGCTGAAAGCATTTACAATAAAAAGAACTTGCTGCACAATTAAGTTAAACTAAAAGCAGATAAACTGAAATGGCAAACTTTCCAGCTTAGCAGAACTTGCACAGTTAAACTGAAACCATTTACAATAAAAAGAATTTGCACATTTAAACTGAAAGCATTGCCAATAAAAAGAACATGCACAGTTAAAGTGAAAGCATTTCCAGCTCAAAAGAACTTGCACAGTTAAAGTGAAAGCAGATAAACTGAAACCGCAAACTTTGTAGCTCGGCAGAACTTGCACAGTTAAACTGAAATCAGATACCAGCAGATAAACTGAAATGGCAAACAGTTAAACTGAAAGCAGATACCAGCAGATAAACTGAAGCGGCAAACTTTCCAGCTCGGCAAAACTTGCACAGTTAAACTGAAAGCAGATAAACTGAACAGCCCAAACGACCCAATGGCAGAACTTGCACAATTTAACTGCAACAGCAAACTTTCCAGCTCAGTAGTATTTAAAATAATGTCACATTTAAAATAAACTGAAATGGCCAACAACAGCAGAAACAAACTTGCACACTTGCCCAGCAGCAGTAAAAGAAATACATGAGCAGATAAACGTAAACTAACTTAAGTAAATTACGCTGTTAGTTTTCTTTATTACTTGGAGGCTGGATGGACTAAAATTTACAAACATCTGCTGACTACCACCATTGCAGTTTTTATTTCCCTCCAGTCCAACAGGCAGTAGCTGATGTCATCATGCACGCCCATGTAGGCTGTTGATGCGTGGTGACATCAGCCATAAATTTAAAGTGGTAAACTGAAAATACAAAAAAAAAATAATAATAAATAAATAAATAAAGACTGGAAAATTCGGAAATAAATTTGTGGAACCGCAATATTTTGCCCTCAAAACCAGTAAATACCGAGGAATTCGGTATGGTTGAGAGGTATACTAGCACTTGTCTATCATTTTCAGGATTTCAGCTAGGCTAACCATAGTGGCACGCCACACAAACAAGATGCGCGGCACTTAAACTACATGAATATTATTTTTTTTTATTTTGTATTCCTTTCTTCTTGCCATACTGCTTCCATGCATGTAGGGCAAGCGTGCATACATTTGGGGTTGTGCACTTGAAGGCTGCTGCCTTCTAGGTGTTTGTGCTTTTTTTTTTTCAGTGTCTGTGGACATTAAAATGTTAGCTATTTACATTCTGCAGATACTCGTTTACTGTACAATATTAGAGCCAGGCTCTAATATTATATAGTTTGACACACATGTGTGTCAGAAAGTGCTGTACAACACTTTCAGAGCGAAGGGGGCATGTTCCAGGTGCAGGCACTGTTGACACACCCCCTGCACTTGCTCCTGGTTTGTGTCTGTTTAGTTAAAATAGCAGTGTGCCTTCATGCATATGCAAGGTGCACTGCTATCCTAAACGGACATGAACTACTCCGTGCAAGAATAGCCTTATTCTTGCACAGAGCTTTGTGAATCCAGGGGTCACTTTTTTATAAAATTCCCACCTACTTACTTTATTGGTGGATTTTGACAACTTTTGTGACAAGCTCAAGTTTCTAACAGCTTCAGTTTGCTCTCATACTCATGAGGAACAATCTGCAATGTTTTCTAGGAAATAGGCATGACCACTGAACCTGTTTCTCCTCATTGAACTCTAACAGCCAATCAGATTCAAGAATAATTGTTTGAAGTGTTTTTATTCATTTAATAATTATTTTTACCTAAAAAGTCTTCTAAGTATCTGTTTATTACAAATAGTGATTTATTTAATCTGAATCACATTTATATTTAAACAAGAAATATAAATATGTTTCTGATAGTGACAGTTTTAAATGCATTTTTCCTCTCTGTTTTAATGACATTGTAGACCTGTATTTGTTCATTGTAACAAATAGTTATTAGGTTTAATTAATTTATTTCATTTAGTCTGTCTAGATAAAATATTTCAAGATGTTGTGTAGAGGTTCATGTTTTTTTGTTTATGCATACACAGTAAACTGAACTGATTATTTTCCTTTTTATGTTTTTAATGTACATGCAGTTTCCCTTCTGCTTGCTGTTAGCCTGCAGTAGCTAGGAATAACAACTAGATGTCATGAGAGGGTTAGTTTGTGGCTTCTATGAGAAATCTAGTAAGCCCGGATTTAGTTTATCCATGCAGAAGGTTGTTAAAATGTACAGTTTTATTGTTTTCAAACCTAGAGTTGTTAAATTGTCCCTAACAGTTTAAAAAATAGTAATTGTCATAATGAATCGAGGTAAACACTTTCCCATTTTACTTACAATAGCGGTCTCTATCAGTTGATAACACTTAACACTTTATCTATAAATGTCAATGGATTGAATAACCGTATGAAAAGGAGTAGTGTCAAGAAATATTTAATGCTTCATAAAGCAGATTTTGCATTCATTCAGGAATCTCATTTGTTAACACAAGACCTAAATAAATTAACTTTTAAAGATTAAAAGATTTTGATAAGTTCACACTTCAACCATAAAAGAAGAGGTTTCCTAATGTTACACAAAAAATCTGTGAGAATTCCAGAAATACTTGTCTCATACTCAATCAATGATGGTATGCTTGCTTTAGTTATACTAAAACTAGATAAAAAGATAAACACTTTTGTAAACACCTGTGATAAACTGAGATGCTGCCAGCCCAGCTAGCTGGAATTTTGTAAATAATTATATGTCACTTGAAAATATTAATATGATGTATATAAAAATGAGACACTGCCAGCACAGCTAGATAGAATTTTGTAAATAATTCTATGTCATTTGTGAATAGTAATATGATTTGTATGCTTGCCTTAAAAATGTAAGAAAACTATATGTTCTGTACTGAGCTTCATGATTGTAACCACAGTGCACCCTGCTGGAAAAGAGCAGAAATGTGTATAAACTATATGTCAATGCAAATGTATGGTTTCATAGTAGAAATTGGGGCATACAGAGTTAACTTGCAAAACTCTAAGAAAATAAGTTGATAAGTAAAGAGTTTTATGACATGTTATTAAGTTAGCTTATCTCAGCTAAGAGACATGATGTCTAGGCTAGGGGCTTCTTTCTGTTGTCTGGAAACAGACATAATTATAATTTTCCAAGATAATTGTTTTATGATTTTCTGTTTCAGGCAATCTTCTAAGTGAGAATTGTTAGCTTCTGAGAGATAAGTATTTTTAACAGAGACATGTTAAAAATTTAAGTTCCTGCAAGCCTGTTAAACTTAGGCAGATGTGACAAGAATTATGTAATCTGAGATGATACAGCATGATATGTATTATTAACTTAAGAACTATCTCAGAGAAAAAGTCTGTGCATTTTGTATCTTGTTCTGGACATGTTAACAACTCACCAGCACTTGCCTTGCTCTGTAAGTAAACTATTTAGAACATAGTTTCTCTTAGAGATAGATAGGAATATAGCAAGAGTAGTCTAAATGTTTTCTGTATTTATGTGAGATTGTTCTGCAATGTCGTTTTAAAATATTTCCTGTTATTCTGAACTATATTGTCACTGTGCTGAGTTATTGAACATTGTCTTGTTCTTGTATTATTTATTATTAAATATGGTACTTACATATTATAGCAACCAGATTTGTCACTGGATTATCGGCTGGTTTCCGATCCTGACATATGCCCTGTAATGGTTTTAAAAAGTTACATGGTGTGTTTTCTTTAATCGTACAGGCTTTTTTCTGGACTGTCAATGTAATGTACAAAACCCCTAATGTCACTGTTTGTTTATGCAGTGTATTGACAGCATGTTGATTATTGCAACTCTGCTCTCTGAACGTTCCTTTCTTCCTGCCAGCAAATGTGGTCAAGTAAGGGTTAGACTTACATTTGACCATCACAGCTGTGTAATTATTGTACTGTGACTGGTATAATACTCTGTTTTGCTTACTTTAACAGACATGTAGAGTGACACATAAATTTCCCAGAAAAAAAAATACTATTTAGAAGAAGTAGTAACTGTGCTTGCTGTGAAATTCCCACCGCAGACAAGCAGAAAGACATAGTGATCAACATTGTTGCAACACTACGCACGTCAGTAATCAATGAAGTACTGTGTGGTTTTCTCTGAACATGCCAGTGCAGAAAACAGCATGCAGTGTTAAAGAAAACCACATCATGTTACATTTTATCATGACATTAACACCATTTGTGTAGGGAGAGGACCTGTTCAGTTCATTTAGCATTATGTTACAGTAACCGGGAAGATGCAATCACATGCTGCCGCCAGGGAAGTGCATGCATAGGCAGTTCAGTATTTTTCTAATTTGTATTCATAACCCTGCATAAAAAACCCTTCCTTCTCAAAGCAAACACATTGTCTCCCATTTTTAAAACATTACCGGTCACATTTCACTATTGGGAAGCAACCTTCGCAAAAATCTGGTTGCGATAATACCTAAATACCTTAAATATATTTAAACCTTTTAATTGTGGCTGTTTTGTGTAGAGATAATTAAGCTCTTAGAGTGCTTGCATATGTATTTGGTGACACTGTATAGGCCACTCCTAAATAGCCTTAGCCTTGGTCACACTTACTATTTGGATAACACTAACATTACACAGTAGAATTGGACACCCTTTTGTTAAGGCCTTTATAGTAGCTGATAAGTAGTGGTTGGTGGCAGTGATTTCTACCTTATAGTCTGGGCAGATGGGGGCATAGCTAGTGAACCTTTGTCAGCCTTCCCCAGGAGTGTCTGTTTGTTTGTATATAAATCAAATGTCAAAGTGTGTGTGTGTGTGTGTGTGTGTGTGTGTGTGTGTGTGTGTGTGTGTGTGTGTGTGTGTGTGTGTGTGTGTCAGCTACTTGGCCAGGGACACAAAGCACTGGTTAGACAGAGAGGGTGCTGGAGATTTTGGCTTGACCACTTGGCTGAGATCTTAACCCTGAACTCTGTGCCAGTGGACAGTCTTATTGGGGATCTAGAGAGAGAAAGAGGGAGAAATCAGCCCCAGACTGACTGTGATCTCTGTGTGCTCTTAAGGGACATTGTACTTTACTGTGTGTGTACTTGTTATCCTCCCAATGTGCACATACCTCACTGGTTTAAATGGTGAGGATTCAGGCTCCTTGATTACTGGAACAGTGCGTGGGCATCACATATTAATTGTTTGGCAGTGGTGAAATAGACACATCAAATATTAATTGACTTGTAGTGGTGTGGACATTGAATTCCTGTAGCTTGTGTACAGTGATCACTGAAGATGTTTTTGTACGCTAAATCAGCCACGCAGTGAACATTCATAGTTCAAATCACAATTGTTTTATTTCTTTTGTTAGCTTAGTTATTCAGGGAGAGCAGGGAAGTCTGTCAGCAGAGGAGTATAGTAAGCTGACAAGGAGCCACTTGGCTGAGATGTTCTAGGCTAAAGGACTGGTGCATGGAAACCAGACTAAAGCAGACATGATCCCAGCTTTAGTCACAGCTGCATCTGAGAAAAGCAACCAGGAGGATGATCAGACTGGCCTTGGAGATGTACAATGCTCAGAGAATGGACAGCGTAACCTTTCTACAGAAAACTTAAAAATCCATCTGGAGCTAAAGAGACTGGTTGGAGGCCAAGTGTTTGGAAATAGAAGCAGCAGAGAGACTGAGGCATCTAAAAACTGAGGAAAATGAGAAACTGCAACGTCTGCAGGCTGAAGAGAATGAGAAACTGCTATGCCTGGAAGCTGAGAAGAAGGAGAGGTAGAGGCAACCTGAAAAGGAGATGCTGACTCTTTGCCAGAGTCATGGAGGTAATGGGGAAGGGGTTGCCGAACCCCAAAAGCAACAAAGGTCAGTGAATTTCGTACAAAGCTTACAGAGGGGAATAATTTTGATAGTTTGATTCATATGTTTGAGAGTGTATATAAACAATATAATGTTGACCAAGGGCTCTGGGTACAGTTCCTGACCACCTTACTCCATGGTAAAGCTGTAAATGTTCTTTCCAAACCATCTGATGTTGACTTATATGAAAACTATAGATCCAAAAGTGATAAAAACTTAAACAGACAGGCTATGAAAAACAATATTCCAAGAAGGTGGTTACACTGAGATGCTAGAACTGGTTAAATATTGTTTTTCATAGCCTGGCTGGTTAATTTTTTATCACTTTTGGATCTATAGCTGTCATATAATTTTTCAGTTTGTTGGAGTTGTTCATTTTATCTGATGTTGACTGTTTAAATTATAATGTCGTAAAAACTGTTTGCTAGAATGCTTTAAGCTAACACCTGAAACTTATACAAAAAAGTTTTGTGAGCATAGACACAAGGCAAATGAAAGTGTGTGTGAATATGTTGCTGAACTAAGCAATTATTTTCATAGGTGGGTGAGTGGATTTCAGGTCACCACTTTTGAAGGGCTGGGCAGACCTTTTGGTGAGGGAACAATCCCTTAGCACTTTGCTTGATGACATGAGAATCTGGTTAACTGACAGATAATGCCTTACTGTAGATGAGTTGGGGAAGAAGGGAGAACTATACATAGCAAGCAGGGCATCACTGCACAGGAACGGACACCCAGTGCTGCTCAAGGGTCTAAAGGAACCCATGGTGGGCAGCCAAGACTGCCCCCACAGAATATGCCAGTAGCAGGGGAAGCCATTGGTCCAGGTACACATCCAGGACATAGGAATAAATGTTTTAAATGCAATCAGTGTGGCCATTTAGCATACAGATGATCATGGAGGCAAGGTGGGGAACAAAAGGTGGCAGAGCCAGTAAGTGGGAATGTCAACATGCCAACAGTAGGTTGTCTTGAGACAACAAACATACCAAACTACCACCCTGCAGCTGTCCTGACAGGGAAGGATTTTGATAATGCAGTACCATGTGTGGATGCAGTTACATGCAGTCAGGCTTGGAGACAAGCATGTGGGTCTTGTAGCCGGGGGGAGACCCAGACATACCACACACTTGCAGCCAGGATGAGTGAGATGGTCACTTCAAGGAGGGAGCTACCCTGTAGCAGTGAGACTGAAGGTGAGCCACAGCTGCTTGTAGGTATTGATGTTCCCTTGGACAGAGTGACTACAAGGGCCAAGGTGAGTAGTAGTTCCCAGGCTGACAGTGAGGCATCACTATCAGAGGATGGCAGACTTCCTCTGGAAGGGGAGCTGGGAAGGGTTATAAAGAGAAAGTTGAGAAAGGCCCAGCAGTCAGACCCTACATTACAAGGCCTGAGAGAGTTAGCTAGTGAGGCACCTGCTTTTCAAGGGAAAGGGGAATTGGTATACTGGGACAAAGGGTTACTGTATAGAGAGTGGACCCCTGAGGGAGGGCTAGAGGGTGAGAGAATACAGCAGTTGATAGTGCCTAGAGCCAATCATCTGGCACTTCTAGCCATACCCCATGATATTCCCTTTGCAAATCATATGGGCATAAAACATACAAAGAGATGTATTACGCAGACCTTCTATTGGCCTGAGATTTCCAGAGATGTAATAGGGTACGGCAGGACCTGTGAGCAATGCCAAAATGTAGGAAAGGCAGGAGACAAGGTGAAATCTGTGTTGATGCCTTTGCCTGGAATTGAAGAGCCATTTCATAGGGTAGCTTTGAATATTGTGGGGTCTCTGAGTACTCCAAGTTCCACAGGGAAAAAGTATATCCTAGTAGTAGTAGATTATGGTACAAGATACCCTGAGGCAGTGCCTTTGTCTTCCATTGAGGCAGAAAAAGTGGCTAATGCTTTTTTAGAGATTTTCAGCAGGGTAGGTTTCCCAAAAGAAATACTGACTGACAGAGGTACCAATTTCATGTTAGACCAGGTGACTTGTCTTTGGAAGTACTGTTGGGTGAAGCACCTAAACACCACCCCTACCATCCTCCAGACTACTGGTCTTGTTGAGAGGTTAAACTCTACACTCAAGACTATCTTACAGGCATTTGCAGACCAGTTTAAGAGTGTTTGGGACAAATATCTACCCCATCTGTTGTTTGCTTACAGAGAGGTTCCCCAGGGATCCACAGGTTTTTCACACTTTGAGTTGGTGCATTGCCATATGGTGAGAGGACATCTAGATTTAATTTGAGATGAGTGGGAGGGTGAGTGTGAATCCCACCAAGGAGTCCGTTGTGGCATATGTCCTAAACCTCAGGACAAGGCTCAGGGAACTCATGGGCTTGGCCCAGGAGAATCTGGCAGAAGCCCAGCAGCAGAAAAAGGACTGGTATGACAGGAATGCTCGAGCTAGAAAGTATGCTGTAGGGCAGCAGGTAATGGTTCTCATTCCTGTCAGACGTAACAAGCTGTAAGCAGCTTGGGCGGGACCCTACAAGGTGGTAAGGAAGGTCAGTGATGTTAACTACATAGTAGAACTGCTAGGCAGGAGGCAAGGGCACAAATTGTACCATGTTAACATAATGAAACCTTACCATGATAGGGAGGCCCTTGTGCTGAGTATTTGCAGTGGATTGCAGGAAGAGTCTGAGGGAGATCTGGTGACTGATATCCTCAGTGAGGTTTGGACTGACACCTCAGTGGAAGGGATAGCAATGTCCCAGCAGCTATCTCCTACCCAGGTTTGAGAAATCTGAGTAGTGTGACACGAGTTTGGGGAAATATTCACTGGGAAACTAGGGTACAGCCACCAGATGCAGCACCATGTGTATACAGGACCCAAAAGGCCTATTAGGCAGGTCCCTTATAGGGTGCCTGAGAGAGTCAAACAGACTCTGAGGATGGACATACAGAAAATGTTGGAACTAGGGGTAATTCAGGAGTCCAGCAGTCCCTGGGCCTCCCCAGTTGTGCTGGTATCAAAGAAGGATGGCAGCAGCAGGTTCTGTGTGGACTACAGAAAATTAAATAGTCACACAGAGTCAGATGCTTACCCCGTGCCCAGGACAGATGAATCCCTAGAGCAGCTGGGTGGAGCTATGTATCTTACGACCATTGATCTTACCAAGGGTTACTGGCAGATGCCCTTGACTCCCAGTGCTAGAGAGAGGTCAGTCTTTGTGACTCCTTTTGGCTTGTATGACTTCACAAAGATGTCCTTTGGGATGAAAAATACCCAGCGACTTTCCAGAGGATGGTAGATCAGGAGCTAGAAAGTATGCTGTAGGGCAGCAGGTAATGGAGCTTTTGCCCTTACTTACCTAGATGATATTGTCATCTACAGCCATTCCTGGCAAGAGCACTTCAGCATGTCAGGGAGGTGCTGGACAGACTACAGAGGGCAGGGTTGACCATTAAACCCAGCAAATGTCAGGTAGGTATGGCAGAGGTCATAAAGTGGGGAGTGGTAAGATCAGGCCAGAACCGGCCAAAGTGGAAGCCATTTAGGCATGGCCTGCACCTGTTACCAAAAAGCAGGTGAGGGGGCATTCTTAGGGAGAGCAGGGTACTACAGAAAGTTCATCCCCAGTTATAGTACCATAGTTGCTCCCCTCACAGATCTGAAAGGGAAAACAGGCCAGATAAGGTAGTGTGGACTCCAGCATGTGAGCAGGTATTCAAGAAGCTTAAAAAGCTTTGGGAGGACCCCCTATGTTAGCCAGTCCATATTACAGCAAAGAATTTGTTGTGCAGGTGGATGTTCCAAACCATGGGGTGGGGGCTGTACTTAGCCAGATTTCTTCAGAGGGAGAAGAGCACCCAGTGGTTAATCACAGTCAGAGGCTCCAACCCAGGGAGGAATGCTATGCAGATGTAGGAAAGGAATGTCTAGCCATAGTGTGGGCACTGCAGAAACTTCACCTTATCTGTATGGAATGAAATTCACTGTAGTTACAGATCACAATCCCCTAATGTGGGTACATCTAGCCAGCCAGCAAAATGCCAAGTTGCTAAGGTAGAACCGAGGGTTGCAAGCATATGATGGGACAGTGGAGCATAGTACTGGGGTCAGCAATGCCAAGGCAGCTGGAATCTCAAGACAGGGAATGGGGTAAGGGATTCCCAGATAGGCTCAACCCGCTCAAGCAATGTTTCTCAAGGAACACTTGAAAAACTAGCTTGAGTTCTCGTTGGGGGGAGAAATGTAATAAACCATGATGCTGCCAGCCCAGCTAGCTGGAATTTTGTAAATAATTATACGTCACTTGAAAATATTAATATGATTTATATAGAAATGTAACACTGCCAGCCCAGCTAGATAAAATTTTGTAAATAATTCTATGTTATTTGTGTGCTTGCCTTAAAAATGTAAGAAAACTATATGTTCTATACTGTGCTTCAAGATTGTAACCACAGTGCACCCTGCTGGAAAAGATCAGAAATATATATAAAGTATATGTCAATGCAAATGTATGGTTTCATAGTAGAAATGGTGACATACAGAGTTAACCTGCAAAACTCTAAGAAAATAAGTTGATTAGTAAAGAGTTTTATAATGTGTTATAAAGTTAGTTTATCTCGACTAAGAGACAGGATGTCAAGGCTAGGGGCTAGAGGCTTCTTTCTGTTGTCTGGAAACAGAGGTAATTATAGGTTTCCAAGGTAATTGTTTTATGACTTTCACTTTCAGGCAAGCTTCTAATAGAGAATTGTCAGCTTCTGAGAGATATGTATTTTTAACAGAGATATGTTAAAAATGCAAGTTCCTTCCTGCTAGTCTGGGAAACTTGGGCAGAGGTGACAAGAATGATGTAGACTGAGATGATTCAGCAGTAATGTGTATTATTAACTTAATAATTATTTCAGAGAAAAAGTTTGTGCATTTTGTATCTTGTTCTGGATCTGTTAACAACTCACCAGCACTTGTCTTGCTCTGTAAGTAAGTTATTTAGAACATAGTTTCTCTTAGAGATAGATAGGAATATAGCAAGAGTAGTCTAGATGTTTTCTGTATTTATGGAGACTGTTCTGCAATGTTGTTTTAAAATATTTCCTGTGATTCTGAAATCTATTGTCACTGTGCTGAATTACTGAATATTGTCTTGTTCTTTTATTATTTATTATTAAATATATTTAAACATTTTAAGTGTGGCTATTTTGTGTAGAGATAATTAAGCTCTTAGTGTACCTGCATATGTATTTGGTGACACTATAAAGGCCACTCCTAAATTGCCTTAGCCTTGGTCACACTTACTATTTGGATAACAGTAACATTACACAGTAGAATTGGACACCCTTTGGTAAGGGCCTTTATAGTAGCTGATAAGTAGTGGTTGGTGGCAGTGATTTCTACCTTATAGTCTGGGCAGAAGGGGGCATAGCTAGTGAACCTGTGCCAGCCTTCCACAGGAATATCTGTGTGTTTGTATATAAATCAAATGTCAAAGTAAGTGTGTGTGTGTGTGTGTGTGTGTGTGTGTGTGTGTGTGTGTGTGTGTGTGTGTGTGTGTGTGTGAGCTACGTGGGCAGGGACATGAAGCACTGCTTGGACAGAGAGGGTGCTGGAGGTATTGGCTTGGCCGGTCCGCTGAGATCTTAACCTTATAGCTGTACCAGTTGCGACTCTTATTGGGAATTTGAAGAGAGAGAGGAAGAAACCATCCCCAGACTGACTGTGAGCTCTGTGTGCTCTTAAGGGAAATTGTACTTTACTGTGTGTGCACTTGTTATCCTTACAATGTGCATGTCCCTCACTGGTGGTAGTGGTGATGACTGAGTCTCCTTGATTACTGGG
>NC_056741.1:1587223973-1587473973 GCF_019279795.1 Protopterus annectens
TACCCAGAAAGCAGGATGCCATTAAATGTGATGTCAGGATGGCTGGCGCCAGTGGGGTTTGAATCCCACATCTGCCAACAAAGGGATGGGTAATCACAAGAAAGACCACACAATTCTATCTGATTAATTACTTCACAATATAAAACTTGGCTGGAAGAGCATAAAGGCGATATGTACCACTGTTCTGGGTATGAGCTTCCAACATCTACATTCAGACGAGAATGTACACACAACCCATTTATACATCTGAGCCTTTGGACAACCACCCTGGGTCCTTTTCCCACTTCTCTCTCTCTCTCTCTGCGAAGTGATATCTTTCCAGTTCCTTTTTATCCATAGTAACTGCCTTTCACACAAATTATTTTCACAAACACACACTCACACACACACACACACACACACACACACACACACACACACACACACACACACACACACACACACACACACACACACACACTCACACACTCAAAACTCCCATGGAAGGCTGAAAGAATTCTTCAGTTCATCATATCTTGCTTCCTGTCATGGTAATACTGCCATCACTCTGAATTTTATCCAGAGATGTTCTTAATCTTAATTCATCAAGCCAAATATAAATACTTCAGTTAGTCTCTTTGATTGGTAGTAGGCCTAAGCAGTTTAATGGGAGACATGTACCACAAAGCTTATTAATCAAAAGTTTAAATGATGATCTTTGTTTTAGCTAAATAGCCATCTATATATAATGCATGTCAGTATAAGAGTTTAAATGTGAATAAATGAACTTTACCAACATAATAAAGAAACTAGTGCAAATACAGATGAAAATATACATAAGATGGCGTAGAAATGGAAATAAAATAAAAGCCAATTTAGATATTTAGATATAGGAGGAGCCGTACAACAAAATCTGAGCTCCGTATACCAGTCATCTGGTTATCTCTTGCTGCATGAATTCTAACACTGTCATAAGTTATATAAATTACTGTATAATCTTCAAGTAGATACCTTTCGGAGATGGATAGATGACTGAAAAGTCTAGATAGTATGTCAGCATTGTTAAAAACAGTGTTTACCCCAAGTCTCCATTGGTCATCACATGACATCATCCTTCTGTTTCTGACCTCAGTTTTGTTTGTTTGCTTGAGTCTTTCGGCTTTTCCCGGTTAGGGGTCGCCACAGCGGAATTCCAGTCCTCTAATGATTGGTAGTGGATTTTTACGTACCGGGTTACCAGCCCTAACACACAACCTTCAACGAAGGCATGCCCCATTCACGTATGCCTCCACAACCAGAAGACACTCTAGCTGAGAATCGAATGGGAGAACGTCTTGCTATGAGGCGACAGTGCTACCGCAGCACCACCACCACAGATTTTTTGACCTCAGTTACAGTTGAGAAAAAAATGTAGTTAGACCATTTCTTCTACTTGTAACAGTAAAGTTTCATAGGAACAAAAGCTTAATCACATCAGTTCTGCAGTAATAGAAATTTATTGCAAGGACATATCCAAGCTGTTTCCTTTCCTTTTTCTTGATTCTACTCTTGTATGGCTTACTGATGAGCATGTCATTCAGTCCGTTTTTATTATTATAGCACATCATTGTGCCCGGTATTCTCTTTTACTCTTTCAGCCGGATCATTTGACTGAATGCTTTACTGTCCCTCTGTCTTCCATTTTTACTGTTGTTTCTTTACTACATTATATTTTCATCATAATACACTACTCTCTTGCTATTTAGTTTTTTTTTTTATAAAGAAAACTATGATTTGTAGCAGCTGATTTAAGGTACACAAACTGCAGGTTTTATCATATTGTCTTTTTTTATGTTCTAATTGAAATGATGGATTTTAAAATATTTTAGCAGTAGTTCTTGTAATACATGTCTTGAATTATGAGCATTATTGTAAAATATATGGTTAACTAGTTCAAAAACAATTTATTGAATAAAAACTAAAGAAAAAATATGTTACTGATGCTACACTGCCACACATTCACTTGAGAAAATATTAATTTTTGTAGTTCTGTTTCAAGACTGTTTCATATTCACTTCTTATATCTGCCACCCACATATTTCATGATGACATCTCTTTGTTTAAAGTGCAAACACATATCTGTTGCTAACGGGAAACATTACTCACATTGGCAGGGGTATAGCTTCACAAAAGTACAATGTGAAGCAAGAGTTGAGTCTGTATGCTAGAACTACACATTCAAAGGTGAACTCAGGCAATGAGGCATCTCTGAAATGCATTTTTAATCCTTAGGGGCCCCTTCCGTCTGCCCACCTTAGTATGTAGGAATCTTTTGCTGACTTTGACATTCTGTCCATTATTTAAATATGGCACAGGAGAAGAGTTACTTGAGTTACTTGAAGAGTTGAACATTATATAATTATATAATTAATATAACTGTTGATTCTATCAGATCTAGAAAATGAGAACTTCATTGACTGGCACTGGTTAAACACTGAATATATTTATATGGTTTCTCATAGAAAAAAGTATGCAGCACATAAAAATACAAGTGAGCTGTGTTCTATGTTACTGTAATATTACTTTGTTCACAGTTTATCAGACACCACAAACATGGCTGTTACCTTTGCACAGTAAGGGAAAAATAATCATTAAAATCTGTCTCCTAATAAAGCTTTCTTTAAAAAAAGGAAGAAGAATGCTTTTTGATAACTTAAAGTTATATACAAAAAATTCAGAAATACCAGTATCGTATAATGTTTCTTTAGAGCTGTGTGGCAGACAGTCATATATTCTCCCTTTATATGTTTCTTGTCATGGCTTACAATCTTCTGTTTATCAAAACAGTTAAAATAATAAACCAAAAATTGTGGAAGAGGTGTTTTTTTTCCTCACAATCAAAGAGGATCTGTATTCTAATGCTGAAATGTTGAAATGTGGCAAGAGTTACAATTCCTGCTCCTGTTACTACATTCTCATGATGGGCTTACTAAAGCTTTCCTGATAAGCAGACAGATAATAACAGGAAAAAAAAAACAGTTATAATTCATCAGTGTATCCTGTCATCAAAACAGAATAGTCAGTGAAGACAGTTTAAGGGGCAATGGTAACCTATACTTTCCGAATGCATTCATTCATAAAATTGCATATTTATTTATTTATTTATAGTAATTCAGTAAATGAAGTAGAGCAAAGGACCTTTTGCAGTCTAATCTTGGTATAAGTAATTGTGCATTATATGACAACTCAGACAACACGATTGTCAGCAGTACACCACACATCACTCCTCATCAAGGCTATCACAATGCACATGATCCATCACATGCTGACGTTCTAAAGATTAACTTGCTAAAATCTTCAGAGACTTCCAAAACACAACACAGGCAGAAAACATATTCAGCAAATTAAGCCTACTTCCTCACATAGCACAAGGAATTCCAAAGTCACAGATGCTGAATCCGTAAGGCAGGTATCGACCCAACTAAACATTCTTGTTATAGGTGAGTCCATTGTAAGATACACAGATGTGCCTCTATCTAGCTTGAGCAAGGAAAGAGTGTTAGTTGCTTGTCTGGTGGCAGGATTCTTCAGATCATGCATGCACTTAAGTCCTTGAACAACAAGTACTGGTATGTACTGGTATGACTCGGTCATAGTTCATGCTAGTGTCAGTGACTTGAGGTGTACCTCCCTTAACTAAATGAAAAGAGACATGATAGAGCTGTCAGATTATGTGTCCAAGGTAGGTACAAGTTCAGCAATGAGCAGCATTCTACTTTCTCTGTGGGTGGTGTCCCAGTATGACCAAAAAACAACTGACTTCAATAATTGACTTAGTTTTTGATGTCATTCAAAGGGACCCAAATTTCATCAGCCTGGGAGGATATGACTGATACACCACTCTGCATCACCAGGAATGGCTTCAATCTGTCCCCTCTAGAGTTATGATTATTGGCAAAGACATTGTCCACCCACATAGTCCCTCTTTTAGGTAATGCCAACATGATAAACCCGCCATCACAATACAACAAGAAAAGGAGAATATGAAGGCATTACTGATCGATGCTAGAAGCCTAAACAAGAAACTTTACTCCCTGCAAGCCCTTCTCACCTGGTGGACATTGACTTATGTGTAGTGAGTGAGACATGGTTTAAAACAGCAGAGAGGACTCTGACTGTGTAGGGCTGTAATGTCTTCCACAGGTTTAGACCAGCTACTGGGCAGCAGAAGAAAAAAAGGTGGAGATGCCTCAATCAACATCCTGAAGAGACTCACATCAAGACTGATAAAGCAGCGTGATGCACTACAGCTTTTTCATATCCAAATAACCATCAGAAAAGTCATATACCATATATTAGCTAGCTCTATGATACAAGAAAGACACAATGTCTGTATACAGAAACTAGAGTGAACTGATAGTAAATCCAATACCATTTTCCCATGTGAAATGTAAACTATCCAACTATAGACTGCACAAATACAGAGATTCTTGGACTTCATCAATGCAAATGCCCTGGAACAATTTGGCAGAAAACACTCTAGGGGGCATAACATCTTGGATCTTTTCCTTACTAATATGGGGGTATCTTGTACCATCTACTGTGCATTTTCATCACTTGTTAGGTATGGCCATAAAGCAGTTTCCTTCAAAATAAAATTTAAACCAGAGATCCATTCCACCCAAGGTACCTTTAGAAATATATTTAAGACAAACTACCTACTCCTAAGTGATACATTGCTAATCTTCAAATCCCCACCCAACCAAATTAACTTCATTGAATACACAGAAATATATACCATCACACTATATAATCATGTAAACAGTTGCCCAGACACATCTGTATCCTATAGGAACAAGTGCAGGCAAACCCCAGAAACAAGCACACACGGTGGAATGATAATATCAACAAGCTTTATAATAAAAGGAAAATAATTTCTGACCAAAAGTAAGAAGATTGATTTGCAAAATGTTTGAGTCCTTTTCACTGAAATAAGAAAACAACCCAGGAACTTAATAAAATCCACCAAAGTTAAGTTTGAGCCTAAAATAGCTACCAAAGCCAAATACAATCACCAGGCATTTTTTAGTTACGGTTGCATTCTCAAAAGCACAATGCTGCAATTCGCTGAGCTGATTGTCAATGATGTCAGCTGTACTGAGACTGAAGATATAGAAAACCAACTGGCTGCTAAATTTAGATTTAACTTTACCCTTCTCTCCTCTCCATCTGTCCTTTAAGATATAACTGAAACTGGCTCACCTCCAGCTATCAGAGAAGATCAAATCCTAAAATTGGTATAAAAAGCTAATAATACTGCATCAATGGGACCTGATAATATCTTTTGATGCACCTTAAATAGCATGAAGCCTGATTTAACCATACCCCTAATAACACTTTTAAATATCAGCCTCCTTACAGGATTTGTACCAAGTGAAAGCAGTACAGCTATAGTCATTCCCCTCCATAAGGGAGGACCTTCCACAGACCCAGGCAATTACAGACCCATAAGTCTGACCAACCTCATGTACAAAGCCATGAAAAGACATATCATCGAACTAATCAATCAGGTAGGTAGCCTCCAACCACTGGACCCATCTCAGGTTGGATTCGTCAAGGGCAGGTCACAACCTGGTGTTTTTTTTTTTTTTGAAAAGGTCACCAAAGCAATGGAAGAAAGCAAAATGGTATCCATCACATATTTCAACCTGGCCAAAGTTTTTGACACAATTTCCCACTCAGACATAGTAGAAAAGCCAAATAAACTGGGAATAAACCCCTGTGTCACCTGCTGGAATATCAACTGGTTCACAGATAGATGAAGATAACCAAAATAGTGAAAGTTGGTTCCACAAAGAAACCGGTCAGCAGTGGAGTCCTCCAGGGTTCTGGGCTGGAACCTGTCTTGTTTGGCATCTACTTGTTTTCTGAACTAAAAGCCAATAACCAGGGTCTCTGGCTGACAATGTTTGCAGATGACTTCAAGCTTGTAGTGTCATCGAATCCACAAATAAATTAGTCATCCTGCAAGAAAATGTGTCCCAAATAAATAAATCAGCGGTGCTAAAATCATGGATTGAAGCAAAATGCCCCCCCCCAAAAAAACATGCATTATTGTATCCTTTGGGAAGTCATCTACCCCAGGGATCTACCACATTGCCAATATGCCCCAAGAGTCGATACAGTTGTTTGGGATTTGAGAACTTATGTGGACAGTGACCTAACATTTGACCAAAGTGTGCCGATTGTTATAAGGAACTCTTTCTACATTGTACAGCATACAAACAAATGGACTGTGTCTAGATCTAGGGATGTCATTGCAATAAGTGGAATGTCTGCAGAGATACATACAAGCCCTAAGCAACATGTCCTACATGAACCAACTTAAAGTCCTGTCACTATACTCGGTATCCTACAGACTGCTAAGAGATAACCTGTGTTTAGCATTCAAGGCATCCTCCAAACCCATTACTGATAGATTTACTGCACATCAGCAAGTCAAATGGCACCAGAAATATTCAGTTTAGGGATCTAAACTTCTTCTGCAATATCAACAGAATGGTTTGGAGGGACAGGTATATCTCACAGAGGATACTGTTGCTCAAGAACAGATTCTCCCTCCACATAAAACAAATTTTATCCCTGTCCCTATTCAAGTACAACTTAGATCTATGGATGGGAAACAGAAAATTTACCCCAGGACTGCTCCCTGTACTACTAATAGACACAGGCAGCTCCTGAATGCTTTATTCCATGCATGGGTCTCCTTAAACTATCTATAGTATGATCCCAGTTATTTCATTAGGTGTAATATATAATTATTGACTACGGGATGGGTATGGCCAATTGAAAACCAAATGGGACAGGTTATTTGGAGCAGAAAAAAGGGAAATTGGCTAGGCTTAACTGGCCTGCAAGACAGCTAGGCTGGATCCTACCTATGAAATTACAATAATATCTCTATAACAGCTTATATACCCACTCATTGCTACATGCTTGATTTAAGAAAGTATTATTGTTTTTCATTTCTTAATCTGTAAAATGTAGATAGACAGATAGATAGATAGATAGATAGATAGATAGATAGATAGATAGATAGATAGATAGATAGATATGGGTTTATTTAATTACCTCTGAATGAAATTTGTACATTCATTACTGTATTAACTCTATCTATTCAAAATTTCAAATGCTATAGTTTTGTGTTAGTATGTGCTTCCAGGGTGGGTCCTTAAATGGTCAGGTGTGATTACTGCCCTAAGCAGTAAACACATTTGAATAAAATAGTCTACAAAGATATCTTGTGCTGTGCTGCTCTTTTGCTCAATCACTTGCTACAGCCAACTATTTAACCAGAAAATGTTAATATTTCCATTTGATGCTTCCTTGCTAAGGCAGTTTGTGTCTTTTGGCTTTTCCCTGTTAGGAGTCGCCACAGCAGAACTCCGGTCTGCTAATGATTGGTAGTTGATTTTTACATGCTGAGTTACCAGCCCTGACACACAACCTTCAACGAAGGTACACCCATTCACACATGTCTCCACGCAGAAGACGCTCTAGCTGAGAATCAAACCAGACAGTGTCTTACTTTGAGGCGACAACGCTACCGCAGTACCACCACTGCGATCCTGCTAAGGCACTAAATAAGGTAAATAATTAATTTTAAATACCAAGTTACTTTCTGGTAATAACCTTCTTGGTTATTACACATTATTTATTCTAAACATTGTCCTAGATCTCTGCACATATGTGGGCATCTCTCTATAATTATAGTCCTGGGTAATAGCTCAGCTATGTATTTTGACACTGATTTAGAAAGCTTTCTTGTACAAGATGCTTCTTTTGTTTCTGTGCTATCTCATTAGGTTTGGGCTTACCAGTTGCACATATACCATTTACCTGTGTTTTATAAGGCTCAAAAGTATATTCCTAAAACCATAGATTTCCATTCTACATAAACAATGAAGTGTATTCCCTTTTTTGTTTTATAATGTCATGCAATAAAAATAATTGTTCCTTTCCTTTGTATTAGTCTCCCAAAGATTGAATTTTGAAATCATATACAATAACGTATATACAGTTTCCATGTTTTTTTATGATTCCTTCTCTTCAAGTTAAAATAAATGTTGGTGTCTTTAAATCTGCAGACTTCAGATGTAATAGAAAAGGAACTTATCCCAGCATTCAGTGGTTACAAGGCAGAGATCCTAATCCTGGATTGGTACACAGGTTACTCGTTCTAAAGACCTTAACCTGGTATGTGACATTAATAGAACCTGCTGGAGAGACAGATTTGTCTCCCAGAGGTTACCACACCTTTGGAATGGATTTCCACTTCATATCAAGCAGAGTACTTCATTGGCCCTCTTCAAATGTAGTCTGGATGATTGGATGGGTAGCCGTAAATTCACCCTGGGGGTTCCCCCTGTGTCCCTCTTGGATAGGGGCAATTGATGCTGATCGTGGAAATAAGTGTAGAACTTGCCTAGTCTTGTAAGGGCCCTAGGGCTATTAGCCTAGCAACTTTGTATGGTCCTATGATCCTATGGATAGGACACACATATGCACACTCGCACATATAAACATGAGAACAGACTTACAGGCAATTTAGTGGATCTCCAGTTCATCTCTGTCACGTTTTTTTGAGATGTAAAACCCTGCAATTATTTAATGACTTTAATAAGATATGCAAACTTCTAGTTAACAGCAGAAATAATAAGTGCACTGTACACTTGTCCATTATTTGGTAACCAAGAACCATATGGATGTGGTGCAGGAATGACAGAAATAACATTCATATCACATATACTTCACAAAAGAGTGTTTATTCTTAATGTGTGTCAGCTTAACTTAACCTTACCTGTAGTAGGCCTATCACTACAAATGTTAAAATTATATTAATTTATTTTATTTTATGTTATTTATTCATATATCTATTTATCTATCCTTTGTTGACCTGGTTAGCCCCACTAGACAGTAAGTATCAATAAGATGGAATGACATTAGGCATTAAGGCAAATAATATTATTAAGATGAAATGACAGTAAGAAAGAAATTCAACAGTATGGAAGATGATTTTGGAAGAATAATAAACTAATTTGGGTTAAGGGTTAATGAAATACCATTAGACGGGTGACAGAAATTGGGAGACATTATTAATGTTTCTAAATTGTCTACAGTCAAGAAAATGTGTTACATTTCTCTTTCTGTGTAGCATTTTGAAAATGAAAAAAATCTCATGCCAAAAAACAAAGCTACAGATTGTACAGATTCTAAAGTATAATTATTTCTAAACTGTAAATCTGGAATGTGTTTAAGATAAGAGCAAATCAAATGAAAAACAAATGAATTTTTATTCCCATTAACTCTGCTATTACATATTGTAAACTGCTACAATAATATGAATTACATGTGCGTAATCACAGCAGTGTTATAAAACATGTCTCTTAAAATTATTATGCACCATTTCAATTGAATTGGAGTGTTATAATGTATCAAAGCACAAAACAAAGTGATTATAAAAACATAAAACCGTCTGCGTGGCTTGCCATACATATTGTATAAAATAGCTGTAATCTTTAAACCAAAGGCAATAAACAGTCATTTAGCAAGATGTAAACCACTGCACAAAAAAAGACATGCTTTCAATCACAACAGTGATCAACTGAAAACATTTTCTTTATTTAAATCTGCAGTATAATCAGTATAAAGTGTATGAATACAAGGTAATCAGTGCTTTTTTCCAGTGCTAACATTTAAATTAACTATTTAAAAATGTATTTTGGTATGGCAAAATTAAAAAAATTACCCCCATAAACACTATTTTATTTTTTTTGCAGGCAACAATAAGCATAATGCTGGTCTACTTCTATTTACCGAAAGGCCAAAATACCGATGACCACAATGCAGAGACGAAAATCACGAAACACTGAATCACAAATTAGGTAAGTATGCACAGGGCAAGTGAATATTTACCCAAAACAATAGTAACTAACAACGCACCACCTAAAACTCACCTAGGTGGGGGGCTACATCCCCCACACCCCCCTAACTATATATACCCTACCGATTGCACTACAGTGGAGAAACGGCATAATCCCCCCAATGGACAAGTATTCACTTGCCCTGTGCATACTTACCTGATTCATGATTCTGTGTTTCGTGATTTTCATCTCAGCGTTATGGTCATCGGTATTTTGGCCTTTCAGTAAATAGAAGTAGACCCACATAATGCTTGCCCTGATTTAATAGTGTATGGTATAGTGCATGAAAAATCATTCTCATGTCATGTCTTCTAAACATGAGTGCAGTGATATAAAAAAAAAAAGCAAACACTGCAAAACACAAGTTCCTTTATCCTTCTATAATCCAGTTAAAGAATGACTGTAAAATCCTCATCTGAGATATTTAACACCACACTGGCCTTCAGAAGAACATTCTAATATTCAATCCACATGCCTGAGAAAGTTGTACATTTGAAACATTTTTGTTAAAAGACAGCCAGCCCTTTTAAGAGGCACTATTATATGTGTCTCAAGCTCCTACTTTAAATATTATGCTGGAACTTTTATGAAATTTGATTTGATTTTATAAGAGATCTAAAACATTTGTTATACCTTCTCTAGTGCCCTATTCATCGTGTTCCATGACTTCCATTTGTTCTTTTCACATCATCGTATATCCCTTTATATTTACTCCTCTTGTCCCTTCTACTCCAAGACCTAGGTCCCTTGTAAACTGTAATGGGTCTTTTTATGGCCACTGTGAACTACGGTGTTGTATGGTCACTGTTAGATAAACAGACCTTTGTTTGCTTTTAGGTTCCATCACCTCATTGTCCTCAACACACACCCTCAAAAAAATTAATTGAGAAATGTTGCTTTCCTGATAGGCTCATATGTTAGTACTAGGCTAACTGCCCTTTTGAGCCATTTTATGCCTTTGCAATCATCCCATCTGAGTATCAAATCCTGTATTTTATGTTTGTAAAGCAAGCACCTTAATCACCATACCAACCCCCAAAACAGCTTTATACTTTCTTAGAGCCTTTCCAGGTCCAGAACTTGAGATACTTTTTTTCCCTCTCTGGCAGATTGAAGTAATATTTCTTTTGCTTGCTCATCTTTTCACTTTATTTTTCACTAACACATCAGCCATTATACTTATGTTGTGCAGCCTGTACAGGGAGATGACTAATCTTTACCCTTTCAGTCCAGGCAGTTCTCTTGCTAGGATATTTCCTTCAGCATCTTATTACTTTTCCTTCTGTCTTTTGCACTGACTCTTTCTTGTTGAATTATGTTGTCTTTTCTTGTTTTCCTGACTTTGGCCATCAGTTATGCATCCCTTTCATTTTATATACAACCACCCTGTCCATAGGTGTCTACACTGCCCTCCCTAAATACCCACTGTGAACTAACCAACTCAAGCACCATGTGCTGCCCCTCCTGTCACTGGCTGATATCTGTGCTTTCCCAAGTATGCAGTCCTCAGTAACCTGCCAAGCTGCACTGTAAGTCTATCCCCTTCCCTATAACTCGTTTCTGTTCTGTTCCACTGAATTGCTCCCTTCTTACACTTCTGTTACCTATTACCCTGAGTCTGTCTATTCATTCATGTTGTCTGCCTCAATGTCCCACTTTTTCCTCATGTTTTCTGCCTTCCTGCCATATGGTATCCTTCCACTAAGAATTTCATCCTGCTTTGATCTGTTTTACATGAACATCCCTCTGTTTCTCTATTGGTTTAAAGGCACAGTCAATTTAATATACCATTGGTTTAACACTACAGGTCCTGGGTTTGAATCACTCACTTACCATTTGTATACTGTGGAACTCACAGAAAATCAGTTTACTAGACTATGATCTCAGTCACTCCTGAAAACCACAGCAGAGATACAAGATGATAGCTGTCCCCTAGCATTAATGTAGAGGACTGGCTTCACTTCCTTGTTATTTGTGAAAAGTGAAAAAAAAAAAAGCACTTAAAACATTGCAGTATTAAGCAACAGTAATAAACAGTCCAAAACTTCAGATGTTAATTCCCGTTTTATGAAGGTACTAAAGAAACTAATTCATATGGGCTTAGTCACCAGAATAACTCAGATGTAATTCGTGATACGAGCTTTCGTCCACCAGCTAGACTTCATCACATCAATATTTCAATAATAGCATTAACCCATGGAAATCTAATATATACATAAAAAGCACAAAAGATCATATATCATGACTGATAACCTTATACATAACAATGAGCCTAGCATGCAACTAAAAGATAATTTGATGTAAAACAAGTACTTTTTTTACAATCCAAACTAAAATAAGAAACAGAAAGTACTAATAAAACAAAAAGCCATATTCCAAAAGAGTTGCTGTCACTGTAAGTGACTTACTTTGGTGTAAGGCCTATCTTTAAACAGGCTTACTACAGGAGCAGATTCCAAAAGACCTGCTCTCAGTCTGCTCCGAGTGCAAGTGTTCACTTAACATTCAGAGCAAGTCTTTTGGGATCACGGCCAAAGTTCAAATAAACTAAAGTGCAGAACCAGTAATTAACTCTTAATCTGTCTCCAGACAGGACCGAGATATCACAAAACTCCCTTCACTAAAAGGTATTTAGCACCAAAGTGTCAACATCATCCTTCCAAAAGGAGTGGTAAACTAAAAATACTAAACCGAAACAAACAAACAAAAAAAGTGAAAAATATCAGAGACCTGAGGTGAAGTGTGTATGTGTCTGTGTGTCTGTGTTTATTTTGTGTGTGTGACAACAGGCACATGAATCAAGAAAACAGCACCCACTATAAGTAAGGTTGGAAAAAATGCAATATGAAGAACATCACAGATAAAAATACAATCAAAATAAAACTGTAATTATAAGTGTATTAAAAACAAACAAAAAAAAAAAGCACTTTCACTTATAGGGCTTCATCAGATCACTGTTAAAACTAAGCATCCAGAAAATCAATTATACACTAAAAATAGGGAAAAACAATCAATAAAGTGTGGGGAAAAAAGCAAATGACTATGTGTGTGTGTGTGTGTATATATATATATATATATATATATATATATATATATATATATATATATGTTGTAGTTGAACAGAAAACAAGCAAAAATATGTATTTATTTATTTAGTTGTTTCAGTTTGATGACTGGGGAAGTCCACTGGGCCATGAAGAGTCTGTTTTCAGTGGATGCACAGGGAGAAAAGCTCCAAAAAATTGATACAAATCTTAACAAGTTGCAAGATTAAACATCAATTGAGAAATATACAGTATGTTACATATAAACTATAGTAGTTGAACATAGTAAGTTAGGTATCAAAACACAATGAAAAAAATAAGTATACAATAACTTGAAAAGAAGTACATCCATAAAAGGAAATATGTGATCTGAATATGAAATATAGCCAAAAAATCTCCAAGAAAAGTAAAGAAAGGAGAAAACATGTTATGTCAAAACCATTAATAAAATAATTTGTGGTCCAGCTTCCTAAGCTAAAGAATGCATTTAATTGAACAAGCAGAACTAAGTCCAGGTGGGGTGAATTTGCCATTACAGCTCCTTCTTTTCAAGGATGATGTTACAGTTCCCCTCAAGTGGACCCATCCCTCTGTCCAAAATGTGAAAAGTGAAAAAAGAATGACCTGTTGATTCAATGCTGTGCTTTGCAAAGGAATTCTTGCTTAGTCTACTTCTAATTTCAGACTTGTGCTGGGATAACCCCCTTTTAAACTTAGAAATACTCTTCCTTTGATACTTGGAGCACTGGGCTCTGTAAACAATCTTTTCACTGTTACACTTCCCGGACACCTTGCTGTTATATTTCTTACCCATACCGGGGCAGATGAAAACAATTTTTGAAGCTCATGAACTCACAAAAAGTATAGAAAGGGGGCCCACATTTAAAGGTACCAAGCCTCTCCATACTGCCCTTGTTGAACGTCCATTCTAAATAAGGTCTAATGTTCCTACTTTTTTGAAAACAGAAGAAAGGCCAGGATCCAAAATCATGTTTATCAGTACAGTAAAAGGACCAGTTTTCACAAATTTTTGTTTTAATCTAATGGGCATCTTTGCTGAAAGTTAAGGTCATACTTTTTTCAGTTTCCCTTTTCTTTTCCTTCTGAAATCACACAGAAAAATATTCTTCATGGCTCATATAAGGAAGTGTCCTCCCTTGCTTTTAAGTCCTTGATAAGATCAAAGATACATCTGTTAGTTCCACTTTGATAGCCCCCTCAATAAAATCTCTGTGGAGGCTCTGCAGGTTCTTTAGAAAATAATCTGCTTCTCAGGACACACCAGCAATCTGCATACCCTCTGACCATATAACATTATGCATGAAGCAGTAGGTTTACCCAGGTGGGTTTGCAAAATAAATCAGTGTAAAATTCTTGTAACTGTATGTAGTTAAAAACAGTGAGATCTAGAAAACTAACCTTATGATAATCATTGTGAGTAGTAAATTTCAAAAAGTCAGTTGATGTGTGCAATGTGTACAAAAAAATTCTTAAGAGCTTCCACTGACCTTTCCTATAAAATAAAAATATCATCAGCAAATCTCAAGTATCAGAACTCTGAGTTGTATACTGCTTCACTCTCCCACTTGGATCTGTATCATTCAACTCAATGAACCTCTGTTCATTAAACCCAAAACGGTGAACATTCATTTCAGTGAATGGTTTACACAGGGAATGGAATTAGTTGGCCAACATCAGGAAATGTACCCTTTTCCCATTGTTGTAAGATCTGAACCTTATAACCTTGATAATATATAGGTGGGGGTGTGTGGGGGCTGCACACCCCACATTGGGGGTGTGTGAGGAAGTACAATCTTCCACCTAGGTGGTTTTGACATTGTATAGTGTGTGTGAGACAGTCACAATGTTGGTCAGCTAAATCTATTCTGAGTGTAAACCATTTGCTGATGTTAACATTCGTGTAAGTGAAAGTTCACTGTTTTGGGTTCAAGAAATGGTGGTTCACTGAGCTGAAACTCTGATGATATGATATAGACTCCTCTTGTGTAGCTAATATTGTATTAGCTAGGTTAGGGCCATAGCTTCTCCCATTGCAATTCCACATTTCTGTTTGTAAATACTGCAATTAAATCCAAAAAAAGTTGTTGGTCAGTACCATATGCTGTAAGTTAGATATGAGAGTGCTCTCACCTCAGAGGGCTAAGGTTTCCTTCATCATGGAATCTCTCACAACCTCTCTACAGTACAAGTGGGGCAGCATGGTGCAGAGTCCATCTGCATCAATAATCACAAAAATCGAATCGCCAGTGACAGGAATTGGTTTAATTTTCCTCAGAAAATCATACGTGTCCAACACAAAGAAATTAGCCCCACTAACCAAGGAATTTAATATGATATTCCAGAAAAATTGTTGCTGGTTCAGTGATGCCACCTGTTACCAATGGCCTGTATGGGGTGGAGGTCCTGAAGATTCTTAAGAAGCTTGGGAATTGCAAAACATCTAGGTAGCTTAGGATGGGCTACTACTAGGATAAAACATGAAGTCTTCCACTGACAAGTTCACCCTCATAAAGCTGTTGCTGGGTGTCATGTATGTTCTTATATTCAGAAGTAACAGACTCACTGCTGACTTAATGATAAAAGTCAGTGTTACTAAGAATCCCTTTGATCTTTTGAATGTTTGTCAGTGTCAGTAGCAAATAGGCCCCTCCTTTGTTAGTTTTCATGAACCAACATGATTTGTTTGAGCTCATGTTTCTCGGGGGTTTAATTCCATCTTTGCTCATACTGTAAAACTTCTTTGAGGCATGGTCTGCTGAGGACTCTTCTAATGTCTGCCTCACATTTACTCTAAAAAGCACTCAGCGTAACATTAATGGTAGGGCAAAAATATCTTGTTTTTTTTTTCATTGTACCCTGTTCTGGTTGTTATTGTTGACATTTTTACTTTATTATATAAAAATACTTGCAAATTCAGCTTTCACACATACAGCATTAAGCCAATGATGATGTTTATCACCTTACTCTGGTCATGGGGAATAAAAGTCATGCCTTTTTCCAGGACATTCCTTTCTACAACAGAGAGGGGTTTAGAAGAGTGGTCCCAGACCATGTTGGGAAGAGACATTTGTGTGTAGTGGGTTTAATTAGTTAGTACAATAAAAACAAAACCTACTTTTCCTTCTTCCAGTCATATGCTATCCCTGCCCTAAGCTCAGTTATTCATAATTACAACTCTCTCTTCTTTCACTGACTCTTGCTTTGCACGCATATGTGTCTTGCTTTTTACTAAGTCGTTTTTGCCCCTCTGTCTGTGTTCTGTATTATTCTGTCATTCTACTCCCATCTGCACTGTCCAAGACTCTGACTGTGGTATCCTTCACTGCTCTTTTCTGCACTAGACTTTAGCTGTAGCACAATAAAAAACACTTTCTAGGCAGCTACTGAGTATAATATGCCTTCACATTAAAAAGAAGCATGTGTGCTACCCTTTTCATCAAGTTCACACGCCATTTAACATTAGACAAGCACTTTCTACCTGTAATAGCAAAAGAAAAATAAGGTTTGCTGTTCTTTCTTAAATTTATAATCTGCATCTCCTCAACTCCAAACCCTTACTATGTCATCTAACTGGCTATAATGAAACTACTTCTTCACAATCTCCAACTTTCTGACTATTCCCTAACCCATTCTTCTACTACCTCTTACATAGATCCTTCTATTACCTGGACCTCAGTACTCTTTCATAATTTGTAACCATGATCATCTTTTGATTCTTTCACTGTCTCCTACTTAATATCTAATTACAACTGATTCCTTAATATCTAATCACAGCTGATTCCTTTTGAAAATTACTAGACTCATAAGATTGATATTAAATATTATTTTACTGTATTCTTGCTTTGATTAACTGTCATATCACTATGTAGTGGGAGGTTGGCATAATGATTAAGCTGTTTACCATA
The DNA here is from genome assembly GCF_019279795.1 of Protopterus annectens. Taxonomy (NCBI): domain Eukaryota; kingdom Metazoa; phylum Chordata; order Ceratodontiformes; family Protopteridae; genus Protopterus; species Protopterus annectens. The sequence goes on from NC_056741.1 coordinate 1,587,240,885, forward strand.
CAGACAGAAGGTGCAAGGTTTGATTCTTACATTGGGGTAACTGAGTAGGCTTAAAATGGCCTACAACACCAGTTAGACTAGTAATAATCTATGACCCTATGTGCATTTATTATGTAAATCTTGTATAACTGCCTTCTACTTATCCTGTAAAATGAAACATTTCTCCCCAGGCCTCCACTGAAAAAGGGACGTATGCCAAGCTGGACTTTCATGGTAAACAAAAGCAATAAATTAATTTAATTAAATAATCACTTTCAAAATTTACAGAAAGTGACATGCTACATTAACAGTTCTGCACTCATGTATTTATTTACATGCAAATGAATGCTCCTTTGTTTCAAATGGCACAGACAAGAAAAAATATATATTAAGAAGAATACTGTTGGACTGGAGGCTATAAAAATCTTTTGTTGATGTTTATGTTCATACACTTTAAAAATAAACAATATGTGCGCATTTAGTAGGCATTAGGCATTAGGTATGAAAGTCTACATAAAAAAATACGTATATACACAAAAGAAAAGGTAAGAAGTTGCCAATCACAAGGAAATAACAGGAGCTTTTAATTTGTATTTCTGCATGCAAGTAACATAAGTCATAGACCCCCACCTATATTTCTCTAATAAAAAGGGCTACGGAAAATGGAAGACACAAATTACCTAAATGTTATCATTATCTTTATTCCATTCTAAGCCACTTGTCCTGATAAGGGTCACGATGGTAGTAAACTGAGCAGTGTAGAGTAACTTCCATATCCCTAACATAATTTTCCATTTCCTCCTGAGATCCTGAGAAATGCCCAGGTAAACTGAAGACAAAATAATTCTTCCAAGATGTTATAAAAATCTATCCAGGGTCTCCTGCCAGTGTGTTGCCCATAGTCTACTGGTTGTGAATGATTCCTAGAGGTATCCTGACAAGGTGCCTGAAGCAACTTAATACCTGTACTTCAGTGTGCTTCTGAATTTCTTATCCCCTCATGCTGTTATAGAAATGAAGCCCCAGTACCCTGTAAAAGGACTTCAGTTCTACACTTTTTAACCATGATTTTTCCTTCTGATCATTTCCTAAACACCAAAACCAGCACTGAGGAGTAAACTGAGAGCTTTGTTTTATAACGCACACTGCACTAGTTCATCGATCTGATCAAAGTACTTACACTCTACTCCCTGACATACCTGCTACTTTTCTGACCTGGACATAACAATTCATTCTTTTTAGTAGAGAAGCATGACCTATTTTTTGTATTTAACATATTCTTTGAAGTAATTTATGCGGCTAAATTCTCAGCCTACAATTATTATTTATTTATTTTGTAATGCAGAAATGACCACTGATAAATTATCACAGAAAATAAGGGATCATGTTTATTCTGCTAAGAATGCTTTTTATAAACATAGTTTAAAATGCATTCATTTAATTATCCTTTGTTGACCAGGTAGTCCCAGTAGGCTAGTAGCCACAATGTGGTATTTATACTACTAGGCTAGTAGCCTCTTTTCAGGGGGAGACCCAAGGTGGTATTTATGCTACTAGGGGAAATTTGCCCAGGTCATCAGTGAACTTGCCCTACTCTTTTCAGTAGGTTTGTGGGATCATTTATATTCACCTGAAATACCACTATCTGAAGCAGATGGGGCTTTGGTTTAATGTCTCATCTGAAAGATGGTTCACTCAATGATGCAGCACCCTCTTAGGCTGCACTGAAGTGTCAGTAATTGATCTGCTTGGTGGGGGAATAGAACCCACAACCATCTGCACTAAAGACAAGTGTGCTACCTGTTGGCACCACTAACAATGTTGTAATTTTTTTTATTTTTTTTTATATTTTTTTATTATAGACCATCCCTGGGATTCTGTGAACTCTGTGTCGGCTTATAGGCTTCACACAAAGCCTACATGGAGTTAACATATGTGTGCGGTGATGTACAGTGAGCAGCAGTGCTAATTGCATATTCATACCGCTCACTGTGTTTAAATGTAAATAAGTGCAGTTTCATGGTTGGCAACAGTGTTGCCTGCCAGAAAACCATGTAACACAACACAGATAGCAAACCTGTTTAACTCAGACCACAGTAGGTTATTGGGTTTGCGGGGAATGCCACAATGATCACCAGGGCTTAACATAATATTTCTCATAGCCGTCAATCTCTTAGTGCAAGAAATCTGGACAAAGCACAACATAATGACAATAAACCAGAAATAGGGACAGATTTTATATATTTGCTCTTTTAAACTTAGAAATGTGCTAGAATAACAAGGGGTTTGTGTGAAGATACATTTTCTGAAGGATTGGAAGTCTAAAACTCAAATGTATGTAATTATTGGGTGACATCAGTCCTGAGATCATCCCAGTGATATGGAAGAAAACTACAGGTTTATAAGGAATACACCAAAAGATATAGAAGGCAAAATCTGGAAATTCTGCTAAAATCTGAACAGTTGAGAAGGTATGATATTAGTTATGCATATGGTCCATACATAGTACAGGATAGTGTATAGAGTGCAGAGAATTGTGAAATCCCATTTCTAGCAGTCCATACCAGAGGTGTGTGAATGATCTATAAGGATACATTGCCTGCCATGTAAAATAAACACTCTGGCGAAGTGTGTGCATTGAACAGGGACACACAAATGACTTGTAGAAATGAACACATGAAAAGAGGACAGGTGAAGCAACCTAATGTACAGCAGATGAGGGCATGTCAAAGAAAGACAGTTTTAGCAACACCAATCACATATCCATATGGTACTGTATAGACTGCATGGTGAAAATGTGTTTTATGTGACTGTCACACCAGGTGAAATAACAATGGAGAAGATGTGTGAGATAAGCATCCTTACATGAACAATGCAGAGGACATCTATCAGGGATCTTATAAACAATCATGGTAGGGTGCATATTGTGAAGCGTTGCAAAGTGATTTTTTTGAATACGAGTGTAATCTCAGCAGAGGACTCCAGCAAGTGAGACATAGAAAAAGGCTCATGGACAACATTAAAAGAAGCAAGCACAATCATGGACAATATCAGAATAATACTACCAGCAATCCCATGTCTCTGGGGTCTATATTACGTGATCGAATAGTCAAATGTTGGAACACGTAATAATCTGCACATAAATATCGAACTGTCAGAATGTCAAATGGTTCAATGGAGATGTCCATACAGTGCAGACATGGACGTTTTCCATTGTCTGCATTGTAGTGCGATCTCGGAGTTGGTATATTTAAGCAGTGGGGGGTGCAGGGGGACTTGCCCCCCTGCTTAGAGCATTTTAATGGTTTGTTTGGGTGTTTTTTTTTTTTTTGACATTCAACATTATGGCATTTTGATATTATGGGGTTGATTATTATGTGTTCGAACATTTCACTGTTCGATCATGTAATACAAACACTGTCTCTGACATAACATATATGATTTAGAGTGATAAGAGATGATTCTGCACAAACACACTTGTACATTTATTATGACATGTCCACACTCTATGAGGATAATGATGCACATTGTCCAAGCACTGTAACATCTGCTGGGGGTATTAGGAGAGACACTGCTATACCTGTATGTGACACTATGATCAATACAGGCTAGTTCACTGGTGTGCATGGCAGATATATATGACACAATTCACACTGTCATGAATGTTACCTATGCCAGTAGTGTTGTCAGACAGCTATGTATGTACCTTGTGCATCATCGGAACAGGTAGTACACATGCATCTGATGTAACATACTCAGTAGTTGTGTTACATACAAGGAATAGTCAGCACTGTGACCACATGCTGGTGGATATTCCACTTGCCATCTACCCCAGGACACAGGTCACATACCCATTCATCTGACTATAGGGTGTGATGTCTACATTATACTTGGGTTATGTGCTTGTTTTCCTGTCGTAACAAATCCTCCCATGTTTTTGTGTCATTGCAGGTGTTGTCATGTTTGTGGCAGCAGTCCTTGGTGTGTGTTGATACTGTCTGTATTTTACATATATCACAGTTGGAGTTCATGATTGTCCACAATCTGTAGTCCTTCAGACAGCTGTTTAGACACAGGATGTGTATGGCATATATGATGCCTGTCACTTAAGTAATAGACAGGAAAGGGTTTAGCAGACAGCCCTGATGTGCGGACCTGATCACTGGACCTGTGATATAGGTCACTTCACACATTTAAATATATTTAGATGCCATGTATGTGATACAGATGTCTACCCACTTGGTGATATAGGTGTTTATAGCCACATCTGATAGTGCTGAGTGAATACCTCAGTGTGGATTTGTGTTAAATCTCTTGGGCTTGCCAAGTTCAAAAGAATGAGAGTGTTTTCGTCATGCTTGCCATCGATGACCTCTTTGAGGACATATAACAGATGTAACAGACATGATGTAAAATTAACAAATCACACAGGTCTGTTGCACACAGCCAGGATATTACTAGTGTCCACTTAGAATACATCCATGATGACATGTTGGACTACCTCACATATGAGGACAGTCAGGCAGTATCTATACATGCATGCATTGGGTGCTGTCCTGCCACAACTCAAATGGTTGCATGTTGATGCACACCCTTCTGTGATGTGTACACCCTTCTTTCTATGGAAACATAGTCTGTGTAGAGGATATGTTTAATTTTGTATTCAACCATGTCAGGAAGGTGTATGTGATGTGTCACATGATAAGTGATCTGTGATGGTGCCACAGCCTATTGATTCTGTGTGATAGGCCTGGATGAAGGTAAGACGTTGCATTGTCACTAGAGGGGTAACCAATTGGCTCACTGACATGACACATACTGTGAAAGCTGATGAATCAGTCTGTACCAGTAGAGCTGTCACCATTGGCATACCCCAAGAATCTGGCCTTGGCCCTTTACTGTTTGGAATCTATTTCTCAACAGTTCAGCCTAAAGTATACGGCCTTTGGCTTACCATGTTTGCTGATTGGGTGCAATCATTGAGTCCACCTATGATGATGACATACTACAGTAGGGGGCTAATGCAGACAAATGATTGGTGACAAAGCAACATGGTCCACAAATAAATGCAAACATGTGTCTTTATTTTGTCCTTCTGTGAAGTGGAATTCCCTGCTAATTACAGCATTGACAACAGTCCCACTATGCTGGAACCCAGTGATGCAGCACTGATAACACATGTATATAGCAATATGAACTTCAACCACCAAGTATCCACACTGGTATTGAAAGCCTATGTTGTACAAATCATAAGTCATGCCATCATGTTCAGATCCGAGGATTATATTACAGCACTGTACTTAAACCTCTTTAGAGCACTAATATAGAGTATAATGCTTTCTTTTGCATGTACCTCACCAGACAAGTGCAGCAGCTGGAGAAACCACAGGGGTTCCTCACCAAGAAAACACAGGGCCTACAAACCATGCTATGATGTATGTGGATAAAATGAAAGCCATGTCACTGTAATCTGTATTGTATAGAATGAGGTGACTTCTACCTGGCATTCAGGCAAGTCTCTGACCCTGCAATAACAGTGTCCCAGATGCTGGTGTAAAAGGCTCTCTGGAATGTCAAGCAAGTGCGCACACACACACACACACACACACACACACACACACACACACACACACACACACACCAGTTGACTGTAGTGAAAATAGAACCCCTATCTATCTAAGTACACAGGCTACAGAACTCTGTATTTAAGGTAAGTGCCACAGCTCAAGTCTGACTAGCAGTGCCTCAGACTGCACTTTAAGCTGATGACATCAGCAGTGTCTCTTGAGGAGAATATGGCATTAACAGTGACCCACATGCTGGTGTAAAAGGGTCTCTGCAATGTCAAGCAAGTTCACACACACCTCAGTTGACTGCAGTATGAACTGAACCCCTACCTCTGTAAGGTGCACAGACTACAGAGCGCAGTCATTTATGCAAGACCCACAGCACAAGTCTCAACTTTACAAGGCTGCCAGCCAACTTATAGTGAATGACATCAGCAGTGCATGTTGGAGAGATGTTGGGAGGCTTACATGAAATGGATGTGTAGGCATGTGTAAGTTTCAAATTACTGTCAGTCCATGGGATTGGAGTGGTAACTGTAGGATAAACACTTCTGTTGTTCTGGCTAGACAAACACACATGCATACACACACACACACACACACACACACACACACACACACACACACACACACACACACACACACACACACACACACACACACACAGTTGACTGCAGTGAGAACAAAAACCCTACCTAAATACACAGCATACCTCTCAACTGTACAGATTTTAACAGAATGTCCAGATTTTTTACTCATATTTATCTTCTGTTCCTCATTCAAATTGCGTATTTTTTTGACAACTTACTGGGGTGATCTAAGAATAGGATTAAAGTCACTGATTAATGATGTGCATTTCAGTTACAGACTTCATATCCTTCAGAAAATGCATGCTAACACAAATGATGATATTATAGCATCTTTCTACATTTGTAAGAACAATATTTAAAATGTGTCCCTATTTTGGGCCTTTGTCCCAAAATATGTCAGTCTTTGTCCAGATTTCTTGCACAAATAGGTTAAGATGTATGCTAGACAGACTACAGAAATCAGTAATTTATGCAAGTACCATGGTGCCAAGTCTGACTTTTACAAGACTGCAGGCCAGCTTATAGTGGATGACATCAGCACTGGATGCAGCAGTTAAGATGCTGGGAGGCCTGCATGAAATGGATGTGTGGGCATGTGCAAGTAGCAAAATACTGTCAATCCATGGGATTGGAGCTGTAACTGTAGGACACATACTTCTGCTCTTCTAGCTAGACACACACACACACACACACTTGACTGCAGTGAAAACTGAACCTCTATTTATCTAAGTACACATACTACAGAACTCAGTAATTTATGCAAGCATCATGGCACAAGTCTAACTTTTACAAGGGTGCAGAACAACTAATAGTGCATGACATCAGCACTGTATGTAAAAGAGAAGATAATAGGAGGTCTGCACAGGTTCATATCTTCACAGGTTGCTAGGACGTTACTTGGCTAATGGCTTTAGGGCCTTAATAAGCCTAGCCATATAAAAACTCAAGTACCCTTATTGAGCATAGTTAGATGTTCATTGCTAGCAGAGACATTTTTTGATCAGCACTGACAAGCCCTGTCCATGAGGGACATAGGTGCCACCCCTGGGGTAAATTTATAATCACCCATCCACTTGTCAAATTTGCACTTGAATGGGGTCATTGAGAAGCACTGTTTCACATGCAGTGGGACCCTAATACAGAAGAGCGGCAATCACTGGGAGATATAGCTGTCTTTCCAGCATGTTCTGTTTATGTCATCAACTAGGTTGTGATACTTGTAGTAAGTTATTCTTATCCTATTTGATTTGCAGCTGTCCAGCATTTACATTAGGGCAGGGTCTAAGACTGCTCTGTAGGCCAGGCCCAGGTCACCTCTCAGCAGCCTATATGATACTGAGTACAGTGACAGGGCTTTCAGTCTTTCCATGTATGTCATGTTTTGGAGGCTCTGGATTCCCTTGGTCAGGAACCGCTGTGGTCCTTCCAGTTGCTGCAGGTGTCTGGTGAGGTACATAGAGAAGGTAGCATTCTACTCAATTAGTAGTCTGAAAATGGTTGAGTGCAGTAGAGCTGTAACCTCCCTGGTCATGGATGTGATGTCCTTAGTTATGAGGTGGGCAATGTAGAATGGGTGTCTTAATGACTATGAACACATAGTGACTGAAGTTTTTATTGCTATAAAACTGTGTTCCCAAGTCTCACACCACTGAGTCTGAGCTTAGAGGGGTGCTATGTATAACATAATTAGCTGGGCTATTTTTTTGCCAAAGGGGACTATGAGGCCTTGTCTTTGTGTTAATTTTCAGCCTATGAGTTTGGCACCAGCCATTTGACTGTGTCAGGCCTTTCTGTAATATGTTAACATCATTGGGGGACTCTATATTATTGGACCCAGTTGACAGTCTTCTGCAAACCTAGTAAGCTACAGGCCATCTACCTTCAACTCTTTACCTGGACTTCAGATAAACAGTTTCCAAATAGTAGAGGGCCCAGCACAGTTCCTTGTGTTACTCCACTGGTAACTGGTCTACTGGTGGAGGTTGACTCCCCCACCTTGACAGTGTGCATTCTGATGGTGAGCCAGTTGGCTACCAATATAGTAATGTATGGGTTAAGCCCCAGATGGGAGAGCTTCGCAATGATGCCTGAATGGAGGATTGTGTCAAAGGGCTTGGGTAAATCAAGATAGGTGGTATATCCTGTTTTGCCTTATCCAGGGCAAAGAAGTACACTAGGTTTAATAAGCAAGATCTACTCTTGACAAAACAAATATGGGTTGGATTAAGACTGTTAAAGGTCATCTATATCCCTGTTGATAAGGTCCATGAAGAATCTTTCCATAGCCTTGCAGATAAGGTTATTTAGGCTTATGGGTCAATAGTTCCTAAACTCAGTTGTTGGATGTGTAGGTATGTTTAACTGTGAAGATAGTTCTAGTTCACCATGTTACCAGATTGATGTGCAGTTGATATACTTGTGAAAACGTACTGGAGACACAAGAGTTGCACTGCATGGGGGAGGCAATACATGGCTGCATTATAAATATGTAACATATTGTTCAGTTTATTAAGTTTCTACAAGTAGTTTCATGACATAAAGAGTAAAACGGAGAGTAAACAGCACTAATACATGCTAAATTTGGCTTTATATACCACAGCAGTGAGAAGTATTTGTGTGATGGTTGGTAAAGTGTTTGCGTATGAGAGATATTTCCATAATTTTCCCTGTTTGCATGTAGCTAAGCAGTGCACAAATGCAAGACACATTGCTAAAACTCTGAGAGTTAGCATTGAGAGTGTGAAACACAGCTGCTGCTTTGTTGATTGTGTGGCAGCAGGTGTAAAAGCATGATATATCTCTTTTTGAGCCCATATGATACTGGGTTTTGAATCCAGGTGTATCTGTTACTTTTAAATAAACAGTGATAATGCAAATACATCAATTCTTTATAGTACATGTGCTGCTGTGTGCTGTTGCAGTGGGTTTAAGTGGCATTGTGCAGATGTAACCACAGTATTGTAGAATGCTCACTGTTGCTTGCCATTGGTGCATGCTGCAAAACTCCACACAAACATAGAGTCCAAAATGTGTAGCAAACCATTCCTTTTCTGCTACTTCTTTGTGTTGTGTTTGATTCTATTTTTTTGACCAGATTATATGTGTTAAAATGGGGCAGATAGGAAAGTGGTGAAATTGGGAGCAAGCATGGGGAAGAACAAATAAAAATTAATACAGAAATGTGCAGGAGAGAGTAGGAAAGAACCATAGCTATCCATTTCTTCAACAGGAAAACCTGATAATATCTGCAGAATATTAGCTGAATTTGTATTGTCACCTCCAGAGAGAGGGGTGACAACAATGTAATCATGTTGTATAGCCAACTACAGTGAATCAAGTGTGTCAAGAAGACGTGTAAAATGCAGAGCTATGTATGGGATGATATTTTTTTTGGGGGGGATAGGTGCCCAATTTTTTTTTTTTAATTCAGTAAGAGAGGAATGCTGGGTAAGGCCCTTAGGTATGTCTGGGTCAGGTAAGTTGGGTAGGTGAGGAAGCAAATGCAAACAAATAAGACAAATATGGCAAGAGACAGGGATGGTGAGGGATATGAAAGTTTGGGGGACACCATGATTGGGATGAAGGAGGGATTAACACCGACTCATGCCCATCAAACTTGGAGAGAGTGAGAATCAAGTCCTCACCCACTAGATTGTCATCACTGTCCCCTTACTCCATTGATGGCTAGAATGCTTGATGTCATCTCCTGCTATAGATCATGAGGGAAAGCAGCCTCTCCGTCTGGCGTAGGTGTACACAAATGGTGTGGGATCTCCTGGTGGGTGCTGAAATCCCCACCAATGCCACTGCTCCTAGAGTGGACCACTGCACCATCTACCAGGGCATTACTACCTGAGGGTGCAGGTAATGATGGGGCAGCAGAGATTGTGCTACCAGGTTGGGTCCCAGACATGTTGGGCATCAGTGCTGGAGCCGGTGGAGTGGAGGAATGCTGATCCACTGGGGGCTGACCTACCTCACTGTGCTGTGGAGCATTTAGTGATATGGTACAGATGGATAACATGGAGACATACACAATAGAAAATAAAAAAAGAGAAATAAGGTTTGGGGAGAAAGGAAAAAAAAAGAGATAAAATCAGTACAATCATGTGTGACACGCAATGCATTAATGCAATTATACAACTATTTTATCTGAAGTATGACATTTATGTATATTTCCTAACAAATGAACACCGTAACTACAGATTGCTGACAGTAATCTTTGAAATCTGCATATATTGCACATATGCGTGTTCCAGTTATACAGATTACAGTTAACAGCAGGGCATTTGTGCCACTTGTATGGAGTTTAATTTGATGTAAATATCATTAAAGAAATGAAGTATGGTGTAGTTGTGATTTGTAGTAATTGAACCCATAACCTCTGACTGCAGTCTAATATTTGACTCCTAAAGTTAGCTTGTGCTAGAGAGTAATGCATACTTACTTGCTTTTACCATTAGGATACACATGCTCAATTTGCTACAACTGTATAGAAAAACCCAAAAATCTGTCTTTAGCTTTTCAAGCTACAAAAATACTTCTCTTCTGCTGCATGCATACCACTTGCTTCCCTCAGTCTCTCCATTTGGGCAACATGAGCCTGTCTATTGAATTCACATTCAGTATTAACTGGGGAAAGAACAGAAAAGTAAAGAAGAACATTATACATAACAGTCTTGCCTATATTTATCTTTCTAACTGTTGCAAGTACTCTCTTATGATCATACGTATACAGCTGTGGGATATCCGCAGTCCAAATTAATTCACCCAACATTTGAGGGTATCCCTTTTATGACTGTGTAGGGCATTAAAATGATGCCTACACTGCTCTCCAGTGTGTGGGATTCCAGTAGTACTGGATACAGCCTGACTCAAACTATTCCATGCCTCAGATTTGTACTGGAAGACAGAATAGTCCCCCTGCAGAAGAATTTGGCACTTTACCAGGAATCCAATAAATATCCAGGACTCATGGACACCCCACATCTGCACCCTAAACTAGGTAGATTCCTATTTAATGCCAGATATGTCTAATATCTGAACTAGAAAAATGGCAAATGATGCTTTCCCACCAATTCCAGTTATAGCCTGTACTAGTAGTGTGCAAACCCAAGCAATGATGCCAACCATGTTTGCATGATGTTAAGTAGAGTGCAGCAGTGCCAAGCATGGATGAAATAAATACTTGAATCTGGAAGGTTAATATTACACTTTGCCTTAGTTTGGGGGTGCCTGGTTATGTAGCTTGGAAATATGTATTGAAAATTGAAAGGTAACTGTTAGGTGAGTTTAGTTCACAGACATGCACTGGGGACATAAATGTCATGACCTGATACATCTGTCTGTGGCTAAAACTGATTTTTAAAGTGTGGGATTAAAACCTAGGCATAAAGGCACAAAACATTTTATTCCACAGTGTTGATTTTCCATCTTTGCCACAGAAGAAAAGCTGCTCATCATAGTCGGGAATCAATCATAAATACAGGTGACAGTTTGAGGTGTTACACATGTATGTGCGTGACCTGATAAGGTTCTAATATATATATCCAGTTGTGTATGTCTATCATGTAATTCTGAAGGCCATGCAAGTCAAGATAGCAGAATTACACTTAAAATCTAGTAGACAGTATACCATCAGTCATATATCTAAAAACAGAATAAGGGTGTCTCATTCCTCATACATATAATTCATATCAGCTCCACTATCTAAAGTGTTATAAAGGAGACTGGATGTAATGGGAAGTGGGACAACAGTTAATATGTATGGACTATCCTATATGAGAAGCCAGGACCATATAGGCTCATAGGTTCATAGGTAGGTACTAGGCTATCGGCCCAAGGGCCTACGTAAGCCTAGCCAACAAGGTTCCCTGGCTTACACCACCCAAGAAAGTTATTTTCCTGTGCCACTGTCAAGCAGAGACACAGAAGTGATCCCCGGCGTGTATTTCCTAGTTCCCATCCACTCATCAAGATTTTTCTTGAAGAGTGCTAATGAAGAACTTTGCTTGACATAGATGGGTAGCCTGTTCCAGAGTATGGGAAGTCTCTGGGATAGGAATCTATCCCTCCAGCATGTCCTGTTTATTGTGGTGACAAGGTTTAGGTCCCTAGAGCATGTAGCTCAGAGGGATTGGATTTCTTTAGGTGTAGCATGTCCAACAGCTCTGGGTTTGACAAAGCTTTATATGTTAGGCAGAGATCACCTCGGAGTAGGCGATATGCTACGGAGTAAAGCTGGAGTTTTTTGAGACAGTCAGTGTAGGGCATTTGTTTGAGTCCAGTAATCCTCTTTGTAAGGTACTTCTGTGGCCTTTCCAGCTGCTGCAGATGTCTTGTGAGGTACATTCCAAAAGGGGCGTTGTACTCTATAATGGGTCTAATGAGTGCCGAGTAGAGGGGAACGATGACCTCTTTTTTCCTGGATGAGAACCCTTTTATGATGAGGTGTGCCATGTAAAAGGACTTCCTGACTACTGTGGCGATGTGACTATATATGCATGGCAGTCCTACACTTACACCTGTAGCAACAAGAATGTTAAAATAACACTTGCTTATTTTTTTCAGTTCATTACTATAAACTGCACTGTCATAACAGTAAAAATAGGTTGCAAACCCTGTACTAGAACCCAGGACCATTTGTACTTCAGCCCTACACTTACACCTGCTGCCACAGGACTAGTTACATGACATTTCCATAATTTCCTACTCATTCTTAAGTTCTCTATGTTATCTGCCACAGAATGCTGTTAGTGTATTTGCATGGTGCTCAACACAATTAATTGAATATATCCATTTTCAATTACTGGCTGTCTGTGTCCTGTCTGCAGGTGTTGGGGAACCTTGCTAACCAATGTGCAATGCCGCTAAGTGAAGTTGCACAATGGAAAGCAAAAAATGTAACAATGTATTGTTTTTGACCTTTGTACTTTTACAGGTGCCCTGTCTACCTGCTTCCTGGGTGGGCCACTAGTCCAGGTTTGCACACAGCTAAACTTCATGCAAATGAGATAAGCACAGCCAAACCTGACATTCATTTTCTCTATTTCCCTTGTTTGCACTAAGCCACACACCACCTTGGGAAACATATGGGTAGGATGCATACTAGAACAATGCAAAATCCAATTTTTCCCAACAAGGTTTCCTAAATATATTAGTGTTAAGGTCTTTGTCTTTGTTCTTGGATACCTTCACATCCAGAAAATCAAGAGATGCCAAAGAATAATTCATGGTAAACCTTAAAAAACAAGATGTGGACCTCAAATATGAAATAAACTGTAAAAGATCCTGTACACCCCCTTCCCATGGAGAAAAATGTCATCCACAAATCTGCTATAGTACCCTATGAATCCAGAAAACAGATTTTTCCCCAAAGTACTTAAAGGGCAGTACCTGAGAGTCTCCAGGCCATCGACAGATGACCACATTTTTGGTGAGGATATCACCTCCCTTTGTGCGGATTTTATGGGGAGAAGTTATTCCAAGGAACAGGTAATTGGTTCTTTTAATGATATTTATAATTGTAGGAGTAGTAGAGGGGCACCTTATTTTTCTGGTGGCACCAAGGGGAATGTACCTACCCCAAGTAAGAATTTGAGTGGCCCTCTCAAGTTCTTGTTTACTTATTCAAGCAACATCCAGCAATTTTGTGAGGTTGTAAGGAAAAATTAGCAGATTTTGGTGGCCAATAATAAGATTAATAATTTAATTGGAAGGGAACATCTTTTTATTTTTGGGAATAAGCTGTCCCTTAAAAGGATGCGTTTTTATAGACACTCTCAAAGTGCATGTGTTGATAATGTCATACATGATAGAAAGGGCACTTTTCCTTGTAATGGCTGTAGAGTGTGTAATTTCATTGTCTCAGATGTGGTTTTTAGCCATCCTGTTTCTGGGCGGGTCTTCTCATCTAGGGTTTTTTGCAACATGTAGGAACAGTAATTTAGTCTATTTGACTACATAATGCACATGTTCCTGTTTTTATGTGGGCAAGACTACACATCAACTTAGGGAACATATTTTGGAACATAGTAGTATACATAATTGTGTATTGACTAATGCTTCAGCTAACCATGTCTCTTGTATTCCAGGGCACAGCAGGTTTAGTTTTAGGGTTTTGCAGTTTTCACCAAATATAAGGAGTGATGACTTTAATAATTATATTGAGAGAATGGAGTTTAAATGGATTATAGCTCTCCAAGCACATAGAATGCCTGGACTGCATTGTGGCCTACCCCTCAAGCTTGTTTTGAAGGCAAGGTGGTAGTTCAAATTAGCTACTCCTCATGTTATTGGTTTGTTTTTTAATATTCGTTTTAGAGTTTTGTTGGTTGATTGTTAGTATTTATATTGATTGTGTTTTTTGTCTTATTTGTTCTGAAAAGTGGTAGCCCAGTGAAAGCACTAATTATTTAATAAAGAAGATTTTCTTCCTTTCATTGCTGTCGTGGCTGACCTACATTTTTATTTTATTTTGTAATTACATTTCCAACCTTGACAAATGTACTGCTTGCACTTTGTAATTCAAACCTGATACAGCCACTGGATGTAGGGCAGTCTGCATTGCTGTTGTGCTTTCCTTCTCCCTACCAGTAATCTTTCACAGCTGCAATCCATTAAAATGAAACACTGAGGGAGTGCCTGCACTATGTTTACATCTCCTATGCAGAGCCAAGTATTTGGGATTCAGAAGTTCTAATGAGTTCACACCTGATTTGCATCTTCACCATGCTGACAGCCCTGAATCAACACCATAGAAAGGAAACTGTGTAGCCAGGGAACCTGAAGGTGAGGAGACGTGTTTATGTGGAGAACACAGTAAAGATGATATTACTTTTAGATATATCTGCACAGAAGATTACTGAACCTGAGAAGGTATGCTTGCATTTTTCAGCTATATGCTAAAATGTCATTAGGAAAAATCTGTTCAATACATATATATATATATATATATATATATATATATATATATATATATATATATATATATATATATATATATATATATATATATGTGTGTGTGTGTGTGTGTGTGTGTGTGTGTGTGATTGTGTGTATATATATATATATATATATATATATATATATATATATAAAATGACTAGCAAATGCTACACTTTTATCTGTATGCATTAATTAGAAGTGTAATGATGGCATGGGCATATTTGTCAGGGTGCATTTCACAGGTATTCATGACTGGCAATACCTTAAAATGGAATGTTCTGTGTTAAATCTGTAGACATGTTTCAGGGACATTTCATCTGATAGCACTTTTAGCATTTCATTGATGTTTTTTTAGCAAAATGTGTCATTTGCCTGGTGTTTTGGGGGTGGGGCAGCAAAGCTGCATTTCTGTTATGGCACAAACAAGGATATGTTACTATTGTTTACTCTTCCTTTTTGCATATAACCTGTTGTCCATATTTCAAATGTCTAGAGTGTTTTATTTTTCTCCAGTGGGTAATACTGAAATGCTACCTTTTCCATTTTATCTGAGACCAGTTATTTTGTAGTTATGTGATACTTATGTGTATTATCCTTTTGTTGTCTTTTACGACACCTAGAACTATGGCACCCAGGTGTCTCAATCCCAGAAAACCACCCTTCAGTGACCTTGAGAATCAGGTCATTGTGGAATTTGTTAGGTGACATGGTGCCTTTCTGCTTGAGATAGTATATGGAGAGATGTCAATGCAGTAGGTGACCAAAGGAGGACATATGATCAGGTGAACCATAGGGTCACTGACATGATCTCATTTGCATGGAGGAGAGCAGCTGCAGTGGCCCATGATCAGATGGATACCAGGGGGTCTGCTACAAAGCCACCATTAACAGCAAATGAAGCATTCCTGTCCACTGTCAGGGATCTGGACAGCTCCCAGGAAAGTGCGGAACAGCATGTCCTTGAAATTGGTGCCACTGTTTCAGAGGCAGCAAGTATGTCCCAGGAGGAGCTTCTGGGTAGGCTTTTCTAACTCACTTGTTAAATATTGTTGTATAATAAAATATTTACATCAATATGTTAGTTCTATTTAAAAAAAATTGGTTGGGGGGATTGAAGATTGCTACAGTTAACAACATGTTCTGATTGATTCCACATAGGGCTTAGGTTAGGCTTGTCATCTGAGTTCTTGTTGAAAGTATAGTTAATGGAAATGTAAAGAGCAAAATGTTTTACCAACTGCATTACTGTAAATTGTGATGATGTTGTCTTTACCTTTTGCTTAACTTCCTCTAGGACCATCTGGCATAGGGAGCATACCATCATCTGCAGTTGGTAAGCCAAACATTTTTATGTCACTACTGATGAGCAATTCAGAGAAATATTTTAGTTTGTGATGTTGATATCAGGACTGTTATGTGCCTTACTGTACTGTCTGTAATAGTGGCACCACTGTTAGTTTGTTAGCATATATTGGACTATAGTAGTGTAGGTATTAATTTTCTCCTGTGGTTGGTGCTTATTATCACAGGTTATTCTGAGAGTGAAAGTATGGGTCTTCTACCATCTGATGTCAGAGTATCAGCATACTCTGATGATGATGGTGGCCAAGCAGAGGCACAGTCGTGGGATGCAGAGGTTGAATCTGACACTAAGGTTGACATACAGCAATGTGATGAAATTCCACACCTACCCATCCCAGTGAGATCTCAGATATTGGACAGGTGCAGGGCAAGACAGTCGATCAAGGAAGTGTAGTTACTGTGGCTTCATTGCCTGTTGAGTCTGGCCATAGCCAAAGTGTGGGTGAGGTGCCAAGCAGGAGGGTTGTTAGGGGTGCTTGGAGGAGGCCTGCTGTCCATCTTCCACCTGAGCCAGGTGTCTCTTCCTGTGACACTTAATGTATGTTTAGGGCCATCATGGAGGCATAGGCACATTCCCATAGATCCTCCAGAGAAATGCTTAGGGTTGTAGATGTGGCACAAGCTGACATGCATGACTGCCTCTACTGTGTTGCCGATTCAATGGATTGGATGAATGACACATTGGAATTGGTGGTGTCTGTGATGGAATGTCTGCTGGGAGAGGGATGGCATCCTCATGGTCATAGGACAGCCACATCATCTGCTGTTAGCCAGTGTGGTCATGACCGATCATGCTCTCATAGTGACAGTACTTCCACTCCTCCATTAGTGGTTGAACTGTACACACCCAGACTTGGCAGACGTTGGGGTCATGGTCCTGGGTGTCCTTATGAAGGGAGCCTGTCCAGCAGACATCAGTCACATGCAGGTATCAGCAGTGCATCTGACCATGGGCATGGGCATGCCAGTGCAACTCCTGGCTGAGCCAGTTCTCATGGTCAGGTACGACAAAGATGAACTGCCACCTCTACCATACATGGCTCACACCTGTCAAACATATCAAGACATAGAACTATCACAGAGATTGGCTGTGTTCATGCAGACACTCACACACCAATTTTGCCTGGAAGACCCATACAGACACACAAACAGCAGTTACATGCTTCAGCCATGAAGCTTAAAACTTATTTTGTCTCACTGGCCATTACTTTATCCAAGTGTCTGCCTGCTTCTCTTCCTTACTTATACACACTCACTGACCTTTTGTGTCATCTTAGGCTTCCTGCCCCCTCTCTCCCCACAACACCCTGTGAAAGTGATGATAACTGTGCCATATCCTTGTTTTCTATCTTGTGGAGTCAGGGAAACATATGCTTTGTGTCTGATGCTCAGGGCGCATAGCTGACTTAGTGCTTAGTATATCTGCATTTGTGATGTTGAATTGGTAATTATACCTTTGACTTATATTGGTCTTAAAAAGTTAGACAGTTGATAGCATCAAACTTTTTTCCATCACTGTTTTTAATTATCCTGTGAGGGTTGTATAGTCTGAAACTGAAATGCCCATCTTTACTTTCTAACTTCCCTCCTAAATGATTTTCCAGTACAAATGCATGGTGCTAATCTGAGGGCCTGCAGTGACCATCAGTACTTTTGAGAGGTATGACTGTGTGAATCTTTGATGCCTGAGGCCTACTACTTAATAATGGACACATATAAGTTAAACAAGTCTCTGCTGTCACATGTTAAGGTCATTTCTGTACAAATCACCTAGCTTTTACTTGCTTACACTACCAAGTAACAACATGCAAGGATATGCTAGTTATTCATATTATTACATAATACAATCCAGGTTTAACACCTACCTTGTAAATCCAACAGCTGCAATGGTTTTAGCTCAGGGCTGACTCTGATCCAAGCAGTACACAACAATTACATGGGTAGGTAAAAGTTGTGAGCATTCATCATCATCATCAGCCCCCTTTTTCACATTTTTATATATGGGGCTAGGGTATTGTGTTAACTGTTGCCAACTCTCATGATTCAGTGCCACACTCCTGTCTTCTTCAACACTCATGTCTGACTGTCACAGATCTTCTTTCACACAATCCATCCACCTCTTTGCTGAAGATCCTCTCTTCCTTTTACCTTCTTCCTGTCTGTCCCAAATTTTCCTCACCAGACTGTCTTCTGCTTTTTCTACACATGTGCCCAAACCACCATAATCTGGTCTCTTTGATGTTTTCTGCAATTGGAGCTACTTTGACTTCTGCTCTTATGTCCTCATTTCTTTGTCTGTCCCACAGTGTGCATCCTACCACCTTTCACAGGCACTTCATTTCCATCACCTCTAGCTTCTTCAACTGTTCTGCCTTTACTGCCCAGGTTTCTGTACCATACAGTAGTACTGGTGACACCATTGCCTTGTGCACCTTTCTTTTCAGCTTCTTTGCCATTCTTCTGTCATCGACTACACCTGATACTCTACGCCAGTTGGCTTCAACCCCTCTGATTCTAGCTTTGACCTCTTCACTCAGATTACCCTTCTCCTCAAACACCCCTGCCAGATACTTGAAGCTGTTTACCTGTTCCACTATCTTCCCTTCTGTCTTTATTCCCAGCTTCTTCTGATTTTCCCCAATTTGCTGCCATTACCACTGTCTTATCTGTGCTTAGTTTTATCCCATATGCCTTCAGATTTGCATTCCATTCTCCTATCCTTTCCTGAAGTTCTAGCTCAGAGTCTGCCTGTATTGCCACATCATCTGCATTCAGCAGCTTTGTTGATCTGTCCCCTCCAACCTGTTTGCTAATGTAGTCCATCACCAGTATGAACAGCAGTGGGCTCAGATCTGAACCCTGGTGTACACCCACACCCACTGGGAACCCCTCTGTGAGGCAAAACACTGTTCATACTTGAGTCACTGTTCCTTGTACATAGCCTGAACTAATTCTATCAATGTTTCTGGGACTTCAAACCACCACAGTACTGCCCAGATCAGCTTTCTTGATACCTTGTCATATGCTTTCTCCAAGTCTAGGAATGCCCAGTTGGACTCTCTCCTCATCTCTAGCTTCTTCTCAAGTATGTGTCTCAATACAAACATCGGGTCAATTGTGCTGCATCCTGATCTGAATCCAAACTGTTCATCTCCCATCTTACATTCTATACTATGCATATCTGTTTATCAATCACCCTCTCCAGAACTTTCATGCAATGTGAGAGGAGTTTGATACATCTGTACAGCCCACAGATGAGGATGTCCCTTTGTTCTTGTACACTGGCATGAGTATGCTTATTCTCCAGTCATCTGTGATATGCCTTTCTCTCCACACTGCTATTAGTACCCTTAGGAGCCATTTCTCCCCCATCTCACCCAGCATCTTTATCATATCTGCCATCACCTCATCTGAGCCTGCTGCTTTCCCCTGACTTCATCTTCCTTAGTGCTGTTCTTACTTCTTCTACGGTGGGCTCCTCGTCTTCTCTCATGGTAGGCTGTTACTGGGGCAGTACAGCTTCTGTGGGGTTTTCTTCATTCAGAAGCTGCTGGAAATACTCCTTCCATCTGCCTTTTTGTTTTCACTAAATATTTTTTTATTATTTCAAATAAGATGTCTTAAACATTACATGAAATAAAGATAAATAACATATTTACAATTCTAAAACATTACTAACTTCAAACCATTATATAACTATTTACATTGGTGTCTATGCAAATAACATTGAAATTCTATATTATATAAAGTTAGAAACATAAGATGATACATCTTCTTCGATCTTTTCGAGTATTTCCAGTACTTTCATCCAAGAGTAATAGTAAGAAGTAGAGTTTTTAGTTCTGTTCTTCACTGTTAATATTTCCATGTGAGCAACTGTTGTTAAAGTCTCAAATTCCTTGAACGTAGGCGAAGCCTCATTTTTCCAGTGTATAGTTATGATTTTACGTGAAATTGCCAATAGTGACCATAGGATTTTAGTGTCTTTTTTTGGTACACAGTTTGGAATAGGAGAGTTGAATAAAATGAAAGACTTTGTTAATTGAAAATTATCATTATAAACAGTCTGAAAAAATAGTTAATGGATTTCCAGTACATATTGAGACATATACATTTATAAAAAACATGCTGCCAATCTGCTTTTATCTTGGTATGGCATCTCCAACATTGATCTTCAATTAGAATACATTTTGGCTAACCTATGTGGTGTATAGAAACTTCTGTGTAGATATCGCAAAGTGAATAATTGCCAGTATTTTGATAATGTAGAAAATTTGGAAGATTTTAGAATATTACTTTTTTCTTCTTCAATTGGAGGATGGTTGTTTATTAAAGTATAATAATCCCAGTATGATTTGTCATGATAGTTTTTTGTTTTTTTAACAATTTTATAGATATTAGACAAATAACCTGTACCCTGATAAGGCTGTTTTGTGATAAGAATAAGGTATTCAATGAGTTTTGGAGCTTCATGTCTAACTGAAGGTTGCATTTGTTCTATTTTATTTATAAGAAAATGCCTTAGATTTTGTAAAAAACAACGAATTGTCTTGATTTATATTATAATTATAAATTATCTGTTCCTTTGTTGGAATTTTCCCTTTCTCTATAAGTTGATGCCAAAAGAGCAATGTTTCTTCTGTAAGTATATTTATTTTAGATATTTGGAATGTATCTAGAATATTTGGTGTAAAAGCTATAGGAAAAATAAAAAAAATCCAAGAATTAATATTTGGTATTTTGTTTATATATGTTTTGAACACTGAAAATGTAGAGCTTATATAGTTTGATGGCAATTTATTAATATTATTCCTTTTCCCTAAAAAATAATCTTTTAACATCCATATAAGGGGTGATGGTATTACTGTTAAGTTGTCTTGTATGTGATTATAATTGATTTCTATGTAATTCTGCTCATGGGCTTGTTTCCATATAGGTGTGTATGAATTATTTAACCATAGTGTTATGTTTTTAATAACAGATGAGGTAATATATAAATCAATATCCTGTAAATTAATTCCACCGTCTTCCCAATCTGGCAAATGTTTATTTAAGGCTATACTGGGTTTATTTGGAAACCATAGAAAATTTAAAATTAGTTTATTGTATCTTTGAATAATATATTTGGGAGGTGGCAATGAAAAATTTTGTATTAAGTATAATATTTTGGGAAATATGATTATTTTAATAAGATATAATCTGTCTGCTGTTGAAAAGATATATTTATTCCAGTAACCAATTGTTTGTTCTATTTTGTCTAGTATTTTATTATAGTTAAATATTAGAGAATATGTTAATTCATTGAGTAGATTTATTCCCAGATATAATAATTTACTTTCTGTTACTATATATTTGGAAAATCTTTTGTTTATATTATTTTTTTTTTTGCAATTACAGGGCATAATTTTAGTTTTGTTTTCATTAAATTTTAAGCCTGAAATATTTTGAAATTTATTCATGGAGTTAAATAGAGCATTCAAAGACTCATTTGCATCTGAGAGAGTTAATAGTATGTCATCAGCAAAGAGTTGGATTTTAAGGTTTAACATTTTATTAATACAAATGCCCTTTATATTATTGTTTGATCTGATTTGATTTGCAAAGGGTTCTATGAGCAATGCAAATTACAATGGTGATAAAGGGCAACCTTGTTTAGTTCCCTTTTTGATTGTTATAGGGCCTGATCTATATGATCCCAGTTTAACATATGCAGTAGATTTTTCATATAGTATTTGGATAAGATTATTAAAATTAGAAGGAAAGTTATATTCTTTTAAAACTAGTGAAAGAAAGTTCCAGTTAACTGAATCAAAAGCTTTATTAATATCTAATGAGATTACATTTAAATCTAGGACTTTATGTTTGCTATAATCTATTAATGTTAGTATTCTTTTAATATTATCTGAAGTAGTTCTTCCTTTAATAAAACCTGTTTGATCTTTGTGAATTAAGAAAGGAAGAAAGTGTTTGATCCTATCTGCGTATATAACCATAAACATCTTATAGTCTATATTGAGTAATGATATTGGCCTATATGAGGATTACTGCTTCTCATCTTTATCTGGTTTGATAATTGGGGATATCAATGAATATTTCCAAGAGGGTGGTATATTCAAATCTTTATTGGCTATATCATATACTTTTAATAATAATGATATGGCTTGATTAGGTATTAATTTATACATTTCTGGTAGCATATTGTCTGGGCCAGGTGCTTTATTTGTCTTGAGCTTTTTAATTTGTGATTTTAATTCTGTCATATTGATTGGTTTGCTTATAATGTCTATTTGTTCTTGTGTTAATTTAATATGAATATTATTTTCTAAGTATTTTTTTATATCCTTAGTAGGTGTATCTTGAGTATTTATGGAATTATCAATGTTAAATTGGAGTCTGAATGCTTCTAAAATATCATTTAGTTCCGTAACTCTTTTGTTAGTATTAGGAATAAATATTTAATTTATTTGCTTAGATTTAATTTTTTTTGTTCTATTAGTTAAGTATCTCAGGTGTGCTGAACTAGTAGAGTATGAGTTGATTTTTATCTTTTCTAAGTTAATCATAAGCTTATGATGTAGCAGTTCTGTATACTTCTTATTGATTTGTGTAAGTTCTTGAACTTGAGTAGCATTACCCTTTTGTATTTCCAGTTTCAGTTTATCTGCTTTGTTTTGTAAGTCTAGCATATCTTTATTCCATAACTTCCTTTTATTTATGTACCAGGATAATATCTTCCCATATGTAACTGCTTTTAATGAATCACAGACATATATTTCTGAAATATCTTCTGTATAATTTATTTCTAGAAAGTTTTTGATTGTTTCTTCATAAAATGCTTTGAAATCTGTCAAGTTTGTGATATAGGAAGGTATCCTAGTAATGGGATTTGAATAAAATAGTGTAAGCTCTATCTCAAAGACTATGGCATTATGATCAGATAAGGGACAATTTATAATTTTGACTTTGTCAATTTTTGTTATTAGGTCATTGGCAACATATATTCTATCAATTCTAGAGTTAGTTTTATATCTATGAGAATAAAATGTGAAGATTAGTGAGTCTGGTTCTGCAAACTAATTTATATCTTTTAAATACAATGTATCTATAAATTTTGATAGTGCTTTAGAGATAGGTTGTTTTCTTCTTTTGGATTTAGAATCTGTATCTTTTTCATTCATTATACAGCTGAAGTCGCCTCCCAATATCAGGCTACCCTTAGTTAAATGAATTATCTCTTCAAGATGCTGTTCAACTGTTTTTCATCCTAGTCCTGGGATCCAACATAGATTTACTAACATATAGATTCTCTTATTTAACTCTATTGAAACTAGACAAAACATACCTGATGTATCTTGATGAGTAGTAATTATTTTAGGTGTTATAGTTGAGTTGCGAAGTAGTATAGCTGCTCCTCTTTTTTTTGTTTTGTATTGAGAGTTTATTAGTACTGTGTAATTATTAATATTTAAGTTGTTTATATCTCTATCTAATAAGTGTGTCTCTTGCAAAAAGACTATTTGTGGTTTATGTAAGTTTATGTACTTGAATAGGCTTCTCCTTTTATTACTATTATTTAGACCATTAACATTTATGGATAAACATTTCATTTCCTAGTTTTGAGTTTGTTTTATGCGTGATGTTATGTAAATATTGTTTATTCTTAGTTACATCTTGGATACAGAATTCAAAAAGTTTTTCTTGTATGATTTTTGCATGTTTCTGAGTGACACCAAAGTGATAGAATAAAAAAAAAAAACAAAGAACTTCCAGACTTATAATTCTTAACCTTAAAAACCATTCCCTATCGCTATGAGGTAATATACCTCTTTGTTTGGTTATTGAATATAACCAAACAAACGTTCTACCCTCACAAATAATATTTGGATCAGTTTCTCTTATCCTCTTAGTTTTTAAATAAAGATAATTGAATAATATATTAAGATAATCTAATCAGCTAAAATATATACATATATTCTTTACTCATCTTATTGTAATTCAATAATACTTATTTCTAATCAGGTTTCAAAAAGGTACAAATATTTAGATTAAGGTAGTATCATTTCAAAATAATTTAGCGTATTAATAAACATCATGTTAAAATCTATAACTGTATATTTCATACATCTGTTGAAAGCTATTTACTGACATTACTGTATAATACAATACCATTGTTGTGCAATTGTTTTAGACTACTGAAGTCTGAAACCAGTGTTTAAATTAGTATTTGCAAAGTCATATTGGAATAAAAACATGAATAGTTCTGAAACTACATCATATTTCATGTTTAACATAAACTGAAATGCAATACAATGTACAAGTATATTAATATTTCTTTAGTAGACATTAAATATGTTCCTCTGATTGCATTTTTTAGCTTTTCAAAGACAATTCCCATGGCTGGAAACAACAAGATCAAGATTTAGACATCTCCCTTATCCAAGAGACTACTTATAATGTTGTTACTTGATTGAGTGTTTTGTTGTTAACACTTCTATCAACTTTCAGAGGGACTTTGTATAATCAAAATTGACACAGTACAGAGGTAACACTACAGTGCACTTGACCACATTTTTAAAGCAAACATCTACGTATATCACATATTAACTCTTACAGCTTAGACTGACACTTAACCAGTGAGTTTATCTGCTGACAATAAGTGCTGGAGATATAATTTTGACTTACTTAACACCAGTAATTTAATCTTATGACTGAATAAAAGTTTAACATTAAACATCCGGAGCTTCTCATAGTATTTAAAAAGTATACTGGAGAACATATCAAAATAATGGAAGCTGCTAAGATTTAAACTATTATGTATGAAAATGTTACAGGTTAAAATTCCTAACCCATTTTGCAGTAAATAGACAAAATGTATTTAAACTATGGGGTAACACCTTTATTACATCAAAAAGGTGTTTAAGAAGCTTGCTTTTCCTCTAACATCAGAGGATAGCTATGGTGATCCATGCACTGCAAGAGTATTATTTATCCTGGTAATTGCTTTATGACTGTATATAGAAATATTTAATTCAAATAATTAAATGGCATTACAACAATATTTCTCAGAAAAGTTGATTTACAGTTAATGACTAGATAGAACACATCATTGAGAGGATACATTTATCAAATGTCAAGTGCTTTAGCTATAATATAAGTGTCCCCTCGAATTAATCCCCGATGAATTTACTGCTTACTAAACTTGCAGACTAATATTGGTGTCTTTTCATGTAGTCATATTGGAACATGAAAATACAGGTCTGCTGATTAGGAACAATCAGGCTCTCAACTGCTAGAAAATACATTTGTCTGCAGAAAGGTTTGAAAATTACAGTTGTATTGTCAAGCCTTTTTGTTTACACTAACAGTAACATGATATACCCACATACACTAGTATTGTGTCATTCTTGATAAAACAAAAAGCCAGGTAGTATTATAAGAAGGGTGAAGCCACAGCCAGGTAATATAATAAGAGTACAGTCGCATTCATTATTCAGATAAGTAAATGGGAACAGTATGAGCCATCTAAGGATGGATAGCTCGTTGAGTACCTGCCACAATGTATGTTCATAATGCATGGTAACTTAGTAATAAATTAGGGTGTGGGCTAAGCCTCTCCCTCTTCTACTCAAATTAGATTTAATACAATATGTGTATAGAACACAGATGCTTCGACAAAGTTCAAAGCTATATGGGATATAAATATTGTATAATTGACACATTGGGTTAAATCTACTGTTGTTATGTTACTTATTATAGTTGTTTATATAATTATTGCTTTTACTTTCTCTATCTAGTATATTATACTGTTATTTAAATGATTGATTTGCTAAATGTACATTTAACCTTCTTGTTGCATCCCATTTGTCCACTTGAGGGAATATTTTGGTAGCAGGACATTAGTAGTATTTTGTAGGAGCACCAGTGTGGGAAATGGCAATTTTCCTTAAAATAAACCTGTCAGTTGCTTGACATTTACTAGTTTCTTTAGAGAATTTGTAAAAGAGCAGTGATTTTATTTGCTGATGATTAATTTCTGCTCTTTAAACTCTGCTGTATAAAACATAGTAAGGGATAGCTAAAATGTCTGGAAATCTAAACTGACAGAAAGACAAGCAGATATATGTCCTTATGTATCAAAGTGCTAGAAGACATCAGTAGCCATAAGCTGAAAGTGCTTCAAAAAATATATATCTGTGTATATTAATATGAACCTCTTATATTATTACGTTTCCTTAGAAGGAATTTAGGTTTCTGTATCTTTAAATGTGAACCTAGCTTATTTCCTGACTAGATGTCAATTAGAAAGAGTCAGGGGATGGCGTACACAAGTAAATGCGACAAGCAATAAGTAACTCAAGTTTCTAGTGATGTTTGTGGCTGTTAAATTGTCTCGAGAACCAAGCGGGAAAAGGTATGTGTTTTTTCTTTTTTCTTTTCCCTTCTCTTACTTGGTGACAAACTCATGTAGCGTGCACACGAGCACTCTAATTTGCGGAGTAGTGTTCAAAACTATCAAACTTTGCATTTTAAACATGCTATGCCTTATTTCTCTACAAAAGAAAAGACAACAGGATATCTAAGCTAGTCACAAGCATCTTTCAACTCCGGATGTCTGGAGCCACAACACACCTGACGTATAGCCTCAAAATATCACTTAAAACATATTTTTTCACTGGACTATATCAGTATGTGCATATGGGTCTTTAAAGT
Source organism: Protopterus annectens (assembly GCF_019279795.1). NCBI lineage: Eukaryota > Metazoa > Chordata > Ceratodontiformes > Protopteridae > Protopterus > Protopterus annectens. Next base: position 1,587,268,039 of record NC_056741.1, read on the forward strand.
AGTCTTATGATACATCCTAACTGAAATACTTCATTTCAAAAGCAACACATTTCCACCCAGCATTAGCGTTTATCCAAACAGGGACACTTTTAACTTATAAAAAGTAATGCTGTCAGGGATGTAACTGATAATAAGTTATATAGCAGCTGTTACTATACCTGTTAAGCAATATAACCATATACTGATTAAAGTATTATAAGTTAATGAAGATTTTATAAAAAGAAGAGAAAAAATAAAAACAACAAAACACAAAGAGAGGAAAATAAATAAATAAATAAATAAATAAATAAATAAATATTTGGGAACATTATTATGCATTGATTACTCTGATTAAGAATATGAAAACAATTGATGATATTTAATAACGCGTATTATACGCGTCTCACTCTACACAAATTTAACTCAAAGAACTCACCAAAATGCCCATATTGTATAGATCAAACAGCCGACCTCCTACATATGTTTTGGAGTTGTAAATGTATTTTCAAACTCTGGAATTCCTTGAAACTTCAACTACAAAAAATGGGAAAATGGGATATCAACATTCCACACTCTCCTGGGAATTTACGATTTTACATATTCCACCACCCAACTTGGAAAGAACCCAAAGAATTATACTAGTCAATATTTTTTTGTTGATGAAGTTATATATAGCTTCCAATTGGTTGAACCCTTTACAGACATCATGGCAAAATTTCAAGATAGTAGCCACCAAACATATTCTAGCACATAAATTTCTAATTAGTGATCATAAGAAAAATGTAAACAATACAAAAATATGGGAACAAATCTTTAACATTGTATTAGCTTAAAGTTCCATTCCACTATTCACTGGGAAAAACTGAATAACTGTTGAATTTTATTGAGATAAGTCTTATATGGTTACTAGTTCTTTTTTCTTCATTATTTTTTTTTTAGAAGTGTATAGGTATGTATAATGATTCTATGTAACTGTTGGAAGCATTCATGTACATATTGTAAGTAGTTGGTAGTACTGTATTAGTTGTTTGGAAAAAATAAAATAAAGAATTATTATTGAAAAAAAAAAAGAATATGAAAATAATAGATGGATAATAATGAAAACTAGAGTAATGTTTAAATTATGCTTAGTATATTGATGTGATTTGAGATAAATGTATTTACATTTATGCTAATTTTGACATTTAAAGTATAATTGAAAACAGTACCTGTTTCGGTGTAACTTGAAGACAGTAAGAACTTTTCTTTTGTTGTTAGTATTATTATTTAGATTTTTACAGAATATAACATATGTAAGATTATTTGTCCTTTAGTTTTTTTTCTTTTGCTCAACAGTTTTCCAATTATTTACTTCAGCATTTCTTTTCAGTGTACTTATTGTCCAGTCCATAGATTCTTCATGTGTTAGGATGTTGTTGTTGGTAAGCTATTTTATTGCTGAATCTACTGTTTCAAAGATTTTTATTCCATTTGGTAGAAAAACTCTCAGTCTTGCTGGGAATAAAAGATGGACTTTCAGTTGCTTTTTCTTCAAGGTTTTTATTACTGGTAGAAATTATTTTCTTTTTGAAACCACCTTTGTAGAATAATCATTGTCAAATCATATTAATGCATCATTGTATTTGATGGGAGAATTTGCCCAAGCATTTCTTAATATAAGATCTTTATCTTGTGTAGAAGAAAGTCTCACAATTATAGATCTCAGCTTGTTCTTACCCGGAGAAGAAGCATTTCCAGAAGCTGCTAGTGATCTATGCGCCCATTCTACACCATATGAAAGAGCTTCAGGTATTTTTCTTACATCTGGTATCCAGGTGGTAAGAAAGTTTATCATATTGTCCCCTTCAGATTTTTCTGGTAGACCATATATTCTAATATTATTTCTTCTTGTTTGATTTTCCATATCATCAAGCTTTTCTGGTAAATATGTGTTCTGTTGAAGTAAGAATTCAGTTTGTTGTTCTTCTATTTGGACCCTAGTGCCAATGTCACTTAATGACTGTTCAATAAGTGATATCTGTCCTTTCTGCTGTGAAAACATTTCTTGAAGCTGTTCTAGTTGTTGTGAGCACTTTTCTTTAAAAGTATCTATTTTATTGTCCATCTTGTCGATTTTTATTGTAAGTTCCTGCATATTTGTAATGAGAGACTGCAGGTCTTTTTTGAGAGAAGAGTCTTGTGCTCTATTCCTTAGATGACTCATGCTGTAAAGCTGATATTGGTGCTGATTTTCCAGTAATTAATTTGACAGGAATTATTCAAGTTCTGACAATAAAATATTTCTTATAGATGCTCAGAGTTATTAGAAATAAGTTAGTAATAAAAATTTCTTCAAATTAAATATTATTTTGCAAAATTCCTGTCAGGAATTTTATTGAGGTAAGAGAGCTGAAATGAAGTGCAGCTATCAGTTCAGCATCCTAGCCACGCCCCCCCCTTCCATCTGCCTTTGATGTCCTGTGTACTGGTGAGCAGGTTGTTGCTGGCATCCCTTATGAAGGATGTCTGACTATCTTCTTTATCTTTCTGTCTTTGCCTCGCAACCTGACATAGTTTCTTTGTGCCCCTCACTGAGTCACTTTCCAGAAGTTGGTAGTTTGCCTCCAATGCCCTATTCTTTGCTATTGCAACTTCTTTCTTAGCTTCTTTGTTAACCAACCATAAGTTCTTCCTAGCCTGGTCAGTCTTTTCTATCTCCCACTTCTTTCTGCACTCCTTTTTTCTTTTGATGACTTCCTGGACTTCTGAATTCCACCACCATCCTGGTCTCTGTTGACCTTAGAGCCTTCTCTGACCACTACTTGCAGCTGATTGTGGCAACTAGTGGTATGCTGTGGGCTGACTGTTTCACTGGGGATTACTTTGCAATCATGGATTCTAACCCAGTGCCTTTTCCTTACTAGGAGGAAGTCTACCTGAGTTGCATGCTGGCTACTGGTGTAGGTGATCTTGTGACTGTCTCTCTTTCTGAACCATGTGTTGGCTGCTATCAAGCCATTTACCAGACAGAAGTATAGAATGGTTCTCCTTCTTTATTCCTGTTGTCCCACCCATGTGGACCAAGGCAGTCCTCATATCCTGTTCTGTCTGTCCCGATATGTGCATTTAAGTCACCCATTATCAACACCAATTCATGTTGCCCTGCTTTATGTAGTAGGTCCTGCAACTGCTGTCTGAATGCACTCTTTTCTTCACTATCACAACTCTATTGTGGGACATAGGGCAGTATTCATAATCTCAGCCTATCATTACACTGGAGTCTGATTGCCGTGAGTCTGCCATTAATTCTGATGATATTCCTCACTGCCTTCTGAAGCCTCTCTCTCACCACAATTCCTACACCATTTCTAGCTTGTCCCCCACCTGAGTAGTAGAGTCTGGATCCCAAGCCGAGTGATTTTGCTACATTGCTTTCCATCTCATCTCTTGGATACACAGGATGCCCAGCCTCCTCCATAGCATCATGTCATCCACTTCCAAGCTACATCCTGTCAGTGACCCTACATTAAGTGTAGCAATTCTCAGTTCATATTTGTCGGGTTGGTTGATTATGCATCCAGCTTTCGCTCAACAGAGCTATCCCAGGTAACCCAGGGTGGGCAACTAGACACCAGCCATTCAGTAGCTTATTGACCCAGGGCTGTTGGGTTTTATGGCAGGCAGACAATGGCCAATAGGGGCACATATACCCCTTCCACCATTAGCAAAGGTCCCTGCCATGGGTCAAAGTAGGCCAGGTCCTCAACTCACTTATCATCGGTAACTACCCATGCCCAATTTTGGCAACATTAGTCAACATGACCAAATCACCTAGATCCATATTTTTACAACATCTAGTGGCTAGCCATGCCATGAAGCTCAGTCTGTGATCCATGTTCTCCTATCTTGAGAATACTGTGCACCACAGTAGATGCCTAAAGCGGTTGGTCTGCACAACTCATCCCCCTATAGGGCACCATGTAGAGTATGTGCTGCTGCCCACAGCTCCATTCATTGGTGAGTTTGAGATGGAAACACTCAGCATGTTTTTCAGACATGGGAGGAACCCCACAGAGACAAAGGGAGAACATGCAAACAGGCATTGGTCAGAGGTCCAGATCGAACCTTGTACCTTGTGCATGGGAGGTAACGACCTTAACCATCAAGTCATCTGGTTGGTTGTGAGCATTGCCTGGCATCAATGTTACTATATTTATGTGCATAGGAGGAAGATTTAAGGCCCTTAGGTGGTGAGTGAGTGTACCATGTGCTGTCTCTTAGCTAATATGAGGGCATGTTGAGCATGACTACATCTGCATACACCCACAGCAGCTGCCAGTTCCCTCTCTGACTCCTCAACTTGTGTGCAGCTATGGTGACCTTGCCATTGGTGGACCGATCTGTGCCTCATCCCCTTGTTGATCCTGCTGAAGCTGTTTTTTCAGGATGATATTGTGTAGCATGGCAGATACTGTGAATATTTCAGTACATGCGCATGTACATGGATTGTACTACAGGGCTCCCCAGATGTATCTAGGCACTGGAACCATGACATCAGCAGCCCAAGCACACACTCTATGATATTTCTGAAATGAGTGTGTGCCTCATTATGACATTCTTCACCGGGTGTGTGTGCCTTTCTGATGGGTGTCATCAGCCACAGTTCCAATGCATAACCTGCATACCCCAGTAAATGACCATGTGAGATATCCTCCCATGAACATCTGATACAGCTGGGAGGTGTGCCAGATATGTGAGCCGTGGTAATTGCCTGGGTATCCAGCAAACACGTTCAAGATGATTCCCTTGGCATTAGACATGACTTGGCAGTTAATAGAGTGGAAGACCTTTCTATTTATAAAGGGCCTTCCCTTTTCCCCAGGTGGTGCCTTAATTTCTACTTGTTGGGAATCTATGGCACCCTGTACATCAGGGTGTTATGCTACAGTGTAGAACTGCATATTTCTAGTTCTATCCTCAGGAGTACAGGGAAAATATTATGTGGTCACTAGCATGTTGGAGCATAGCATTCAGGAATTGATGGAGGATCCTGGATGCTGATGCCTCTGACACCCTCAGCATGTTCCCTTTTGGTCTCTGAATGGTACGTCTATCTAAAAGTCTAAGTGCTATACATAACTTTATCTCCACTGGGATGGATTCCCCTTAGTTTGCCCTAGCTCTGAGTTGAGGAGGATAGAGGTTGCAGGGTTCCCTGTAGTGTGTGTGTCTCTCTCTCCACCCTGTAGTACTCTACAATTTCTATGTCATTTAGATTGTGATACATTAATTGGAGTCTGAAAACTCTTCTTCTTCTTCTTGGCCTTGTTCTGTTAGTAGCAGCAGCAGCACATACTTCAGCCTGTTGAACATACACATGAATTAAAGCAACAGCAGCCCCAACATTGTTTCTGTGTAGACTCTTTCCCATGGCTGCATTCTAGTAGGTTTTGGAATTCACAAGGAAAGCTAGCACTGTGTCTACATGGTTTCTTTATAGCTTGGTGAATAGCTGCTTTATCCTGGATTGGTTGATTAGCATACAATTCAGCTGCTTAGGCTGTAATTTGCATGTCATAGTGTTTATCTTGTGTGCGGCTGTACATGGCTCTATACACTGTGTAGAGCCAATTATTGAATCCAAAACACTATTTACACCATGTACACATGCACACAGTGCAAACGGATTGTGCAGGCTTTATTGAATCTGGCTGTGTGTTTGTGATAATATTCAAAAGGGAGAATTTAAATAATGTTCTTAAAGTACAAGAGTTGCAGTGACAATTGTTTTTTTTTATCTGTACACACAGCTTCTGGTTTTAATGAAAACTTCAATATTAAATATGTCTGTCTATAAAATAAGATGTTTTGCCACTTGACTTGAACTCATGGTATATTTAAGTTGTAGTCTTAATTAAGTCACTGCTTTTATTCTGATGACAATCATTGTATTTAAGTGAACAAAAGTGCTCAGTTGTTTTAATAATTTGCTTTCCTTTTGAAGTTGTTTTGTTTGTGGATTTTCATCTCCAGTGCTTCAGACAGTAGTATACTTAAGTGATAATTTATTGCAAGTAAGATTATATGGACAGAAAACATATCTTAATTATTGCCTGGCAGTTGTAAGTAACCATTGTACTCTTTGTACATTTATTGTGTTTAAACAATAACTAGTATAGTAGGTCTTGTGATGTAACTCCTAGAGAAGCAGATTAAGAGAGACCGACAAGAATTAAATGAAAAGTTATGTTTCTGTTTATGTACAACAGACTTTCTGAATTTCTTTAGATACATATTTTTAAGTCTTCTTGTTCAGTGCTAACAAATACACCAGGGGAAAAGGAACTCTAAGGATTGTCTAAGTAACCAACTACAAGATGCTAATAGATAGCACACACAGATACAAATTGTTTTTACCTTACACTAAACATGAGGTGTCAAAGTAGAAGAGCAGAACTAAAACAAAGTGAATTAAATACTAAAAACATTAACTCTTATGACAACAAGCAGTCAATCAGATATTATAAATATCATTCCCATTGCTAAATTATATATTATTTATTATTTATTAATATTTTTTTATTTACATTTGTTAACCGGGTAGTGTCTGACTGGGCAAGTAGCCCCGGGAAGAAAAGTTCCGGAACAGTAACAATAGTTTTGAGTGCAATTATTCATGAACACAAAATTAGCAAAATTAATGCAATTAATGAAGTTACATAAGAAAAGTAGTCATGAACACAAGCATTCACAAAAAAATGCAATTAACAAAGTTATAAAGAGTCAATTTGTCATGAAAGAGAAAAAAACGCACATAATAATAATATAATACAGAGATATACAAAATCTGTCAGAGATTAAGCATGAGATTGTAAGCAGTAGCTATTTAAAGGTAATAAAGAGAGTTACATGAGAAAGGGAGCTGGAAGTAATAGGAGAAAGAAACTAGCCAGGAACAATACAGGGCAGAGCCAGTTGCTTTTGAGATAATTTTTGGCTTTTTTAAATGAGGACATGTTGGGAATTGTTTTGGATGTCCTGAGGAAGAGCATTCCAGGCCATCGCTAGTTTACCGGAATAGAGGGAGTTGCCATGATAGCTGTGAGACTGTGTATCTTTTATCATTATTCTGTTAGAAGACCTAAGGGACCTGCAATTAAAGCTAGGTTGGACCAAGCTTGAAAGTGCAGGGCAGTTACTGGAGTTGTGTATGACTTTATGAGCAAAGGTAAGTTGGTTTAGTTTTGACAGGTTGAGAAGTTAAAGCCAGTTAAGTTGTTGAAGAATGGAGTAATGATGAGTTTTATGGGGTTGATTGGTGGCAAATTCAGCTATTTTGTTATAGTAGGACTCTAGGTTATTAAGGTCAGCCTTACATAGGTTAGTGAAGATATTTGAGCAGTAGAGTAGGGTAGATAATAAGTGAGAGCTAGCTGTACCTAGTCTGGGTTGGTATGTAAGGTATGGTCTGGCCCTATAAAGAGCTTCAGGTTTGGTGTGGACTTTTATGATTCCTAGGGAGATGTGTTTATCGAATTTCCATCTGTCATCTATAGTAACTCCTAGGAGCTTGGTCTGATTAGTAGTCTCAATTTTTGTACTGTTAGAGGACAGAATAGAGACAGGTAATTACGTGAGCTTGGATGATTTGTTTGTGAAAATCATTAACTTAGTCTTGTTTGGGTTTAGGATGAGTTGATAGCTGAAGAGGTAATTTTCAATGTCCAGGAAAGATTTTTGCATTTTGAGTTGCAGTTCTTGCAGGAAGAAGGCTGAGCAGATAAGAAATGAATCACCTGCATATTGAATGATTGTGGCAAGTTGAGTGGCAGAATTTAGGTTGATGGTAAATATGACTAAGAGAAGGGGACCAAGTATGGATCCTTGGGGTACCTCAGGTTTTAACGGGAACAGTTTGTTCTCCCACTTAGTAGCCTGCTGTTGGTTAGACAGATAGCTGTGGAACCATGTTAGGGATGATGGATGTAGTTTATATGTTGCAAGTTTGTTAAGTAGCAGTTGATGGGATACAGTGTCAAGGACTTTTGACATATCCAGGAAAATTGCTGAGACTAGCTGTCCTTCATTTTTGAGTTGATGAATAATATCAGTAAAGGTTATTAGCACTGTGTTTGTACTATGTTTAGGTCTGAAGCCATGCTGAGAGGTGGATAGTAGGTTGTTAGTGATGAGATGATTCATAAGTTGTTGGTATATACATTTTTCTAGGATTCTGTCTATGAGAGAGAGGATCGCAATGGGTCAGTAGTTTGAAGTATCTCTAGGGGGCCACCCTTGTGGAGGGGTATGTTGTGAGAATATGTTTAAAAATGTAATCTTTAACATAAGTAGTTAAACAGTTTACAATAACTATTCAATGCACAAAAAAATCAATCATGCACATAAAATGGTTAAATAGTCAGGGTGTGGAAAATTATTTTAAAACAATTTAATATTAGTATTGTAATTTAATGTATGTGGTTGATACGCATTTAATAGCAGCTTCCAGTTTATTGTTTTCTCTCAAGAGTGATGCTAATGTCCATCATAAGATCATACCCAAATGACATCTCTTTAAAAAAATGAATTTTTATAATCCCTGCATTGTAGGATGTGCTTACACAGTGCATTAATAACCTTCTTTTATCTCAATAACATAGCTGTACTCTTATATTCAGTACAGTAATGTTTTCAGAGTTTTAGATACACACAAAACTTCATAGATTCTACAGATAGCAATGTGCACAACCAATTGTATTTTTTTCACCTTCCAATGACCTATTTCGACATGAAAAATAAAGATCAATCACAACTGAACCTACAAAATTTGCAGGGTAGAAACTATACTAGAAATAAAATGGCATTTTTTTATTTTCCAGTGACCTATTTTGATGTGAAAAAATAAAGATCCCTCTTAGGGGAACCTGAAAAATGTGAAAGATCCACATCTAAAAATACTATTACATTTTTCCCCTTTTTGTTAGAATATTGCCTCCCTCTGCCAAGAACATTGCCATTTTTCCAAAACTTTTTTTTCAAATGATGAGCTCTTTTATTAAACAAATACAGGATCATGTCCTCAAATTATGGTCAAATTGTCATTACTTGCCTTTCTAGTTATCAGTAATACAGTTATTTATATGAACAGGTTTGACACCACAGACACAAGCACTGCTGTAGTGCATATGAGTTCAACATTGTTATATATAATTTCTTATTGGGTCTTTGTGACAAATATCTGTAAAAAAGTTCATGAGGGTTAGGCATCATCATATTTTCCAATTACTATCTCATCTGTATACCTTGCTTGAATGAATATATGTTCTACATGTAAAATCCATTAAAATATTTCATGAGAAGAAGTTAATTTGGAAGTCTGAAAGACTGATTTTTGATGACATTTGCTTTAATAATATGGCGGTGTCCACTTTAGTCATGAATATTATCAGTATAAAAAGGTAGACATTCTGTAAATAACCTTTTTTCAGTTGTTACTTTGGCCTTTACTGGTTTTAATATCTAAAGAAAGCAATGCTATCATAAGACCAATTATATGTAAATGACACAAATTAATAGTGGCATTGAAATATGTTACAAAAACAGTAAGTCTTCAGACCCTGCAAAAGCAATAACCAGATTTCTTGTATATCTAATCTTACAAAGCAACTCACTGAAAAAAGCAAAATTGTTAACAGACTTATGTTTCCATTCAGACAAATCTATGATGCAAACTCGGAGGCCAAAAAGCAAAATTATTAATAGTCTTATGTTTCCATTTGGACAAATCTATGATGCAAATTCTTAGGCCATTATGGCCCCATTAGCCACTCATTTTGACTGTTCAAATTATTATCTAGCAAAAACATGTTATTAAACAAATCAAGCAAAATACAAATTAAATGTATATCTTATGCAAACAAAAAAAATTGTTTGTCTAAAAACCCTGGATCAATATATATAGTGCAGTAACATCAAGTGTCGCAAGTTTAAAGTGTCTCTGTTGAAAAAAATTCCAAGAGTTCCCAAAAATGCGTCAGATATATACCTTTTTATCTCCTCAACCACAAGCATGCAAACATGTGTTCAAGCCCCTTGCTACAACAGTTGTTGTAAATTAGGGGTGGAAGGCATGAACGATTCACTTAATTTGTCAAACGTGTCAACTGTTATTATATCATTATGCAGAAAATCTAACAGTTTCATTTCAGTTCTTTTATAAGTTAAGTTAATATCTCCAAGGAAAACTTATTTATGACCAATCCCATTTTCAAGATGATTACACATATTTCCTTTTTAAACTGACATTTCCATGAAAATAACCCTAGCCCACAATCTACACACATGAACCTAGCATTTTTCCAGCATTTTAATTCCCTCTGTGTAGTGGAAAAATTAGTAGGAATGTTATATTTAGAAATGGTAGGTCATTTAGATAAGCTAGACCAGATGTTCAAAGAGTAGGGATATTCATATCCTAACATTATCCATTGTAATGGAGTACTGAATGTGTTTTTGTTAGACACAAAGGTCCTACTAGACAGGTTGCCTAGTGAGATAACTTCACTTGTAATGTATGTTAAATTGCACTGCCTATTAAATCATTACATTTATTAGAATTCTCACTGAGTTCACTCTCCTTGTAATAATAAATGGAAAACACAGAATTTAAACATCCAGTTGATCAGCTGTGAAAATAGATTAATTTTTTTTACAGTATATGGGGTGCTTAATTTATCTCTTTCCTTATGTGTTGCTAGAATTCTGGCTAGCAGCACAGATTGATGTGTTTTCACCAAATAGCAACACAAAAACTTTAATCTTTTTTTTTAATTACAGAGGACTTTTTTAAATATTTTGTTTCCCCGTGGGAAGCCTTAGAATGATAAAGTATTGTTAAAACTTGATCAAATTTAACATTATAAAGCAAAATAATGCATTATTTCATGCATGGTGTTTATATATATATATATATATATATATATATGTGTGTGTGTGTGTGTGTGTGTGTGTGTGTGTGTGTGTGTGTGTGTGTGTGTGTAAAAATATTCATGATCTTTTTATAACTTTGCCATGAGGTTTTCTATATTCTTGAATAGATGGGATCTCACGTCACACATAGCTCAAGAACTGGGTGTGGAGGGGCAGAGCTTGAATGGCTAACTGAAAGCAGCAGTATTTTAGAGCTCCATATAACTAGTGAAATAAGACAGGAAAAAATATGTTTTCTTCAAAGTATAAAATCTTATAGATAAAGGACTAATTTACATAATTAGAAACTTTGGTGAAGTTTTACAAATAATTTCCTGTCAAAAAGCTTGGAGATATATTCACTTGTTAAAATGAGCAACTCAAGGAATTCTCACCAGGATGCTGCCTTAAAGAAGGAACTACAACAGATGACCTCTACACTGCAGGAGTTGTCTTTGAAGATGGATGATTTTAAAGAGAACCTAGAAATTCTTAAAACAAGCAGTCAAAAACAGGCTGACACCCTCAAGAAAATGCTACAACAACACCAGACAAGGATAACAGGAATAGAGGTTTCTCTAAATGACTTAGAAAGCAGACTTAAGGAAGAGGAACCACAGAAAGAACTGATTCTTAAACAAAACACATGGTTGGTTAATAAAGTAGATGACGTGGAAAATAGGGAGAGGATAAATAACATCAGGATTTTCGGATTACTGAAAACACAGAAGGTGAGGATATTATTTCCTTTTTATCAAGCTGGATCCCTGACTTTTTAAATTTAAAAGAAGGATTTTCCTTTGACATTAAAAAGGTGCACAGAGCTATTGGGAAACCTGCCACTAACTCAAACTCTCCTCCTAGGTCAATAATTATCAAATTTCTTTCCTACTTGGACAAGGAACTGATTTTAAGATCTGTTTGGAGGAAGGCACCTCTAAAATATAAACAGAGCCTGATAAGAGTTGATAATGACTATTCATCTAGAATAACGGAACAAAGGAAAAAAGTGTGGCCAATGATAAAGTTTCTGAAACACAATAACATCAAGGCACAACTTGCATATCCAGCTAAGATAAGAATACTGTATGCCAACGAGATGAGGACTTTTATTGACTTAGAAGAAGCCTCTTCATTTATTAAAACTAATAATGTGATTACTTTACCAGAAGATATGGATTGGATGTCACCTTCTCTCAAGAGAACAAAAGAAACAAATGTCTGGACAGATCTCAAAAAGAAGAAACAAAAGACTGATACTTTTACAGCCAAATCTCTCAAAGCATCTACTATGATATGATTTTTTTAACATTACTTTAAAGGACCAATTTTACTGATTGGAATTTTAAAACAAAGGTAACTACTGGAATCTTTATCTATATTTTTTGAAAATAGATGACAAAAGACAGTTTTCACATTACCTCAGGAATGTAAAACAGGGTACATTTCTTTCACAGAAGGAGGGTTATATAGCACATAAAATATTTATACTGTAAATCAACATACATAATATATGTGTATTTTCTCTTAATTTTCTGTTTTCTTTCTCTCTCTTCTCTCTTTTCTCATTATTTATTTTAACTGCAACTTGTCTCCCATTCTAAATTCTATCCTATTTACTATACTAATATAGTCTGTATATATTTAATAACTCACTATCTATACATAGATAAACACTAGTCTAAAATAATCTAGTTTTAAGGTAGACTAATTGGAATACTGAACTTAATTAATTGTTTTTACAATATTTATTAGATTAATGATAGTCACTGTTATGCTTATTGGGATTGGGGATATGTTCCTGATTAACTCTGAAATGTTCCATTCATGTACATATGTCCTTTGAATTATTTCCTTTTACTATTAAATATATAAAAAAAAAAAAAAAAGGAGGGAAAAATGTACTGTTGGTTAAGAGAAGTGAAGCTTTCTTCACATTTTATTTACTTGCTTTAGCAACAGTAAACAATTGCTGCAGTTTCTAAGGACACTGTGAACCTACGAAGTGCATTTAGGCTCACAGATAACAAATAAAAAGAAAAAGTAATGTTTAGTTATTAAAATGAAAAAACAACCTAAGCAAGGTAAAATAAATGCATAATAGGACTATCTTTAAATATTTTATGACTTATCCTCATAGGATTACATATTCCTGGAAACACAACTGAAATGTTCCCAAACTACATATGCACTTAAATGTAGCTGCTTGATTAAAAAGTATTACTCAGTTTAACATGCTACTGTGGTGGTGCAGCAGTTAGCATTGTCACCTCACAGCAAGAGTATCCCCATTCGATTCTCAGCTGGAGCACCTTCTGTGTGGAGTCTGCATGTCCTCCCCATGGTTGAGTGACATTTAAAGACATGGAGTTAGGTGCGTGCATGAATGGATGTGCCTTCCTTGAAGATTGGTGTCGGGCTGGCAACTCTGCACCGTAAAAATCTACTGCCAATCATTAGTTGACCGGAGTTCCGCTGTGGTGACCCCTAACCGGGAAAAGCCAAAAGATATTACTTTACTCAGTTTCACATGCTGACTCCACAAGCTGTCTGCACTGTAAAAGTTACATTTTATATGTTCACAGTAAAAACCAAACTGTGCTGGCAAGAGTTACCTCCAACAACAATGAAATGAACAGTAAAAAACAAAGCAGGATGTAACAGCCATGGCTATGCAGACTAACAGCTTTATTAGTAGAAGAGGTGAGCGCTTCCGTGGCACCAGCCACTTCATCAGATGTCTAATGAAGTGGCTGGTGCCATGAAAGTGCTCACCTCTTTTACTAATAAAGCTGTTATTTTATATGTTACTTGAAAATGACAGTCTCTAGAGCACATGAAAAGATACATATTACTTTTTACAACATGTTATCTTTACTATTACCTCACATTCTGTACAAACTCACTTGGCAACTGATAGCTATTCATTTAAAATATCAGTTTAAATATTAAATGTGCCATTGAAATGCTACTGACATTTTGATAAAATATAATCTGAACTGTAAAATGAATGACTTGAAAGAAGTGAAGTAATGCATAGATTTCAAAGGCAGTTCTTGACATTACAGTATAAATAAAAATGTATATTCACAAGGAAGCATTAAAATGTTTTAGTCTTCCAGTTAAAATAGCTTAATGTCAACATTTTGCGATATCAGAAAGTTTGAAGAGCTAGGAAATTACTATTATTTGTCTTTATAATGATTATTAGACAGATGTTAGACTCTGCTTTGTTTAATGAATTGTGACACATGTTTATGAGGAAAAGTGGACTCAATTGCTCACATTGGACTACACATTCCTGGAAACTCAACTGAAATGTCCCCAAATTACTTGTGAACTTAAATGAAACTGCCTGATTAATAAGCATAATTTACTTTAACAACCTGAATCTATAAGCTATCTGCTCTATATATGCTACATTATATATGTCACTTGCATATGACAGTCTAGAGCACACAAAAAATACATATTATTTTTGCAACATGCTATATTTGCACTAACCATACATTCTAAGCTAACTCAATTGGCAACTTGCAAGTTATTTATTTGAAACATCAGTCTAAATATTAATTGTGCCCTTTAAATATTGTTGCTGTTTTGACAAACAAAACCTGAATTGAAAAAGGAATGATTTGAAGAAGTATAAGTATTGTACAGATTTCAAAGACAGCTATTGACACTACAATATAAGTAGAAATGTATACATGCAAGGAAAAATTGAAATGCTTTACACTTTTAGTTAAAATAGCATATTGTTAACTTTTTGCTTTATCAGAAAATTTAAACAGCTAGGAAATTATTTCTAATTTGTCTTTATAATGTTTACTAAAGTGATGCTAGTCACTGACTTGTTTAATGGATTGTGAGTCATTTAAAAGATGGACTACTGAATGTTATTTCTGTTTACCTATGTTTGCTGAATTTCTTTTATTTGTACTGATTTAAAACAAGGGAAATCTCTGTTTTGGTCAGGGGAGGAGACACTTAAGAGTATTCTAACTGCCCCAAGAACTCTCTAAGATGCTTTAAACACTATTTGATTAATACTTACCTAAGGTAAGTCTTGATTACCATATGGGTACCTATACATTAATTCTAGACCTGATGTGTTTACCCATTCTGGGAGCAGGAGGTGCCCTATGCAGGGTGGGAATTGTCAGGGTGATCATAGCTAATTCTCAGACTCTGCTTTGTAAATCTATAAATATGTAAAAGCACTGCACACTAGAATGTAGGGCACCTCTACTCAGAGTCAGGATACCACTGATAAGCCATGTATTTTCATAAGTGTAAGTTGAAATTGATGAGCTGAAGAGTGGAAATGTAAAGGAAGACAGTACACCTACAGTAAAGTCATATTTCATTGGTAATCACTCATTGTCTCCTACAGAGCCTTTTTAGTCAAATTATTTTAGTAATAATCTATTTGTTGTTGACTTATTTAGTGTATACTCCTCTGTTGCATTTAATTTATCTGAAATGACATATCTGACATGTTTGGGATCTCTTAAGGGTAACTAAATATTGGATATTTTCTAAGTCTCCATAATAACTGTTTACACTATTAACATTCCATCCTGAAATATAAAATACTATAGAATAATAATAGAATAATATAGAATTTCATATCTCTTTTAAGAAAATTCTCCATATAATAATTTAACATATGGAGCTCAGTTTATATTGTTGGTTAACGGTATGAGTGATAATCTAATAGATCTATCTTTATCTATTGGATTAGGAATGACTTTCATTCCATGTTTAATAAGAAATTCATATTTACTTGTATTTGATACTTTAGAATTAATGTTTTATAGAAGTGCATATTTAAAGCTTTACCAGAATTTTACCCTACTTGTATTTAAAGAAGAAAGAACATTAAATTACACTCCCAAGTTTACACACATAAAAATAACAGCCAATGTTATTAGAGAATATGGTATAACTACTATAATCAAAATAAAAAAAAGAAGCAAAAAGTTTCTTCCAACTATAACATGAAATGGATTTAACATTCTTATCATTAAATACTAATGGCTTAAATAATGCAAATAAAAGATCAATCTTACTAAAATATTTAAATCTAAATAAGGCACAAGTAGTCTTTCTCCAGGAAACACATTTTAAGACTAATGATAGTTTATTTGGAACCCTAAGGACTATACAGTCTTAGCTCAGTCCTCCTATAGAACAAAGACAAAAGGAGTATCAATTCTCTGCAAGAAAATCATAATCACTCCAAAAGTTATTTATAAATATGAAGACAAAGAAGGTCTACTAGCATTTGTTATAATTAAATTTAATAACAGAATATGGACCTTAGCTAATCTATATTGGCTCCCGAAATGGAGCAGGAACAGTTAAAAAACACCTAGATTTTATTTCCAAAAATTATAAAGGAAATCTTATACTGGGAGGAGACTTTAATTGTACCTTAGAAGCTTCTGAAACCACCAAGAAGACTTTTTGCATAGCAACTATTTCAAAATCCATAAAAAGATGGATTGATTCATTTCATTTAATAGACACTTTTAAAGTAAAAGATGATAAATCCTTATTATTTTCCCATAAAGACCATAGATTTGGAACACAAGTCAGAATAGACAAATTATTCGTAGTTCAAGATTTACAATCAAAAAACTTCAACTTGTCAATAGTTCCATGCCCCTTCTCAGAGCATGACTCTCAAACAATGAAGCTCCAAATAGAGTGTAAACCTGTAATCCTCTCAACTAGAATTCCATCTTATATCACGACCCTGGATGTTGTCAGAACTACAATTATTTCTTGAAATTAATAATACAACAGAAATCAGTAGAGTCATGGTTTGGGCTCATTAAAGTGTATTTATTTGGTAAGACCCTTAGCTTGTACAAAAACAAAGTTAGAGAGTGGGAATCTGAATCATTAGACTTGCAAACTAGACTCTTGACAGCAAAATCTAAAAAAAAACAATCAGAATTGTCCAGAAGTCAAAAAAGAAATAAAGGAATTAAATTAAAAAAATAATGAAATTCTAACACAAAAAACTTGTCTAGCCTTGGAAAAATTAAAAATAAACTCATTAGCCACCTCCCCCAGATATCTACATAACGTATCTATAAGAATTAAAATACAATCTAAAGCAAATAACATTAATAGTATATATCATGAAAAGAAAGGGAAAAAAGTATCAGATACAGGAGACATCCTTGAAGCATCTTGGTTTCATTATATGGAACACCTCAAAAAAGATTTAGATACCAACCAAATAAACTTAGATACAAACCTTATCAATATAAAAAAAAATTCCAGAAAACTTAAAACTAAACGTACAAAAAACTATATCCTAGAAAGAAATTGTTGACAGGCTAAAATAAAGTAAATCTAGCAAAGCTCCAGGGATAGATGGTATAATTGCGGAAATTTACAAACTCTTTCCTTCAACAGTAACCTCCCTTTTTCATAAAACTTTGCTAGAAGTCCAGTCAGAAGCAAAAATACCACCCTCATGGAAATATTTTCTCATAACACCAATTCTAAAAGATAATAAACTATCAGACATTTGCACCTCATACAGACCTATATCATTACTGAATAATGATTACAAAATATTCATGTCAATCCTAGCTAACAGAATGAAAATCCCACTTTCAAAGACAATTAATAATGATCAAACTGGATTTTTATATAACAGGCACACACATGATAATATTAAAAGTATACTTACTCTCATAGATTATGTGAATAAAGAAGATAGAGATACACTTGTAATTGGATTAGACATAGAAAAAAGCCTTCAATTCCCTCAACTGGGAATATCTATTTAAAACTTTAGCATTATTTGAATTTCCTCCTCCCTTCATCTTATTACTAAAAAACATATCTATTAATAACGTAGCCTACATTAAATTAGGTCCTATCACCTCAGAATCTATCCATATAATGAAAGGTACTAAACAAGGATGCCCCCTTTCTCCTATTTTATTTGCTTTGGCTATAGAAATACTTGCAGAAATAATATGCAATAATCCAAGAATAAAAGGAATAGAAGTACATACCTAAAATAATGCTTTTTGCTGATGATATTTTATTAACCCTATCAAACTCTAGAGAGTCATTAGGAGAGCTAGAAGAAGTAATGGAGAAATTTTATAAGATTTCAGGTCTACATTTTAATAGATCAAAATAAAAATTTCTATTTTTAAATAAGAAAAAAGAACTATAAATTACAGATAAATCCATCATAGAAAAACAAGAACTTACACTAAATTATTTAGGAATCGTGTTATGCAAAAATATAAATTAAAGAATATTAATAAATTATAAAAACATTATTGAAACAATAAATATATATATAGAAAAGTGGAACAAAATTATATTAACTTTTGAAGACAGATTGCAATTAATAAAAATGGTCTTATTGCCAAAAATACTATATTTAACATTAGCAATACAGTTAATTCCTGAAAGATGCATTCTTAAAGAAATAAACACATGTTTAATAAAATTTTTATGATATCCCAAAAAGAATAGAGTAGCTCTAACTCATCACATTAGACCCTGGAAACAAGGAGGATTGAACTTCCCAGAAATAGAAACATATATAAAAACATCTGTGCTTAAAACTACAATAGACTGGATAAACCAAAATTATTTTGCCAACTGGAAAGAATTAACAATGGCTATAGTAACAAATAAATTTAATCTGTTAAACAAATGTTTAATAGTAGACAAATCAAACAGACCCTGGTACATACTATGCATAAGTATACAATATAATACAACAAAACCTTCTAAAACAACCCTGATTAATCATTACATCAATTCCTTTAGGAAACGTATCAATGCAAACATAGATCTAAAACTTTGGTTTGATCTTTTAACCCCATTTACCATCACTAATAACTTTCCTCACAAAATATATGGGAAGCAATAACCTCCTGGGAACAAAATGGATTCTTATGCTGGTTTCAATGTGTAAATAAATTAAATGTTTTAGATATACATATGATAAAAGTGGCTTACAATATTCCAACACAGGACTGGGTTAACCTTACAAAGCATTCTAATGTACACTCAAGATTTATGCAAATGAATGAATAATTCCTCATTTAAATATATTCCAAATCTAATAGGTTTTCTGTATGAATTTATATATAATAGTTGTGAAAAGAAAAAAATCCATTTCAAATCTATATAAAGAGTTAATAACATATAAAACAATTCCCAAACCATCATACTGGCAGTTTTTAACAAAAGTTCAGTCACTGCAGTTAATAGAAGAAATGAAAACTAGCATCTTACTATCAGTTAATTATACCTCTAACACACAGTACTGGAAAATATTTAACTGGAAATACTTACATAGAGCATTTTTAACACCACATAGAATTAAAAAGATCAGTAAATGCTGCTGCGGTGGCGGTGCTGCGGTAGCGTTGTCGCCTCACAGTAAGACGTTGTCCTGTTCGATTCTCAGCTAAAGCGTCTTCTTTGTGGAGACATGCATGAATGGGCGCACCTTCGTTGAAGGTTGTGTGTCAGGCCTGGCAAGTTAGTATGTAAAAATGTACTGCCAGTCATTAGCGGACCGGAGTTCCACTGTGGCGACCCCTAACCGGGAAAAGCCGAAAGATACAACAACAAAAAAGTACTACTATAAATGGTTTTGGCTGGAGGTGTGAGAAGTCAAATTAAGCAGACTGGATTCATATTTTTTATGAATGTAATACAATTAAATCATATTGGAATGGAATCAATCATTTTTTACAAGCTTTATTTAATGAATCCTTTTCCTTAACTAAAGCATTGATTATACTAAATGTAAATGAAGGTACCTACCTGAATAAGACAAATACGTATTTGTTATGGACAATACTTGCTATATCTAGGAAATGCGTAACCAGAAGGTGGAATTCAAATACACCCCCAACCTTGGAAGAATTCTACACTTTACTGAAGACAACTGCATGATGGAAATAAAAACCAAAGAACTACGAATCTATCCCAGGCCATTAGTAAATAATCCTTGGAAGAAAGTTATATCTTTGTTGGACACTCTACAATAATCAACATTGTATCTCTGATAACTGATCTGTTAATTCTATATTTAATAACATGCAGTGTATATAATTGGAAGTCAGGCTATTGAAAATATTGTATATAGTTGTTTAAAATGATATTTAAAAATATTATGTAAATTTTACTTTAATTGAAAATAAAAAAATTTGGAGGAAAGAACTGGGTGTGTTTAAAGAATAAATTACGGTCTTCTGAAGGCCTTGGGGAAATGTATTTATTTATTTGACATTTGTTAACCGGGTTGGTCCAACTGTGCTAGAAGCCCATTTTCAGTGGAGAAACAAGGAGAAAATCTCCAGTACTATACAGTACAGTACATATTATAAAAATGAAAATAGAAGTGGGCAGTAGATGAAAATATGTACATGGTAAACATAATGCAAATGACTATGGAAATATAATACAAGTTGAGATCAATTAAAAAATGGTCTGTAGTAAGGCACAATATTTGAGGTACAATAATGCAATTATTTTTTAATGACATGCAAGGATATAACATAAAAATTACATTTATTCATAGAGTATGGAAGAGAAAGAAAAGCCAGGGGTGAAGTAAAGGAAAATGTATCACTTATTAAAAGTAGTAGATATTCTCAGTGGTTAAATAAGTGATAAGAGTTGCAGTTGTAGTACATAAATATGAAGATAGTTAGGGGGGAGGGTCTATGTAGTGTCAGGGCAGGGGCAGATCCAAGAGTTTAAAAAGGACATTTTTAGCTCTTTTTTTTGAATTCATGTGTGTGTCATGTTCCTTACATTAGACGGGATTTTGTTCCAAGCTAGAGATGCAGAGTGTTTGTATAAAAGTTTACCTATTTTTTTTAGGCTTGTAGGACATGTTGTTCAGAGCTCCACGGTGAGCGATTTGGGGTGTAGTAGTTTACTATAGAGGAGGGGAGGCAGGCAGATGGTTTGTTGAGTATGAAGTATGTTATGTGTAGCTGTGAGAGTAACAGATGGTCGGGGAATTCTAGCCAATGAAGTTCCTTTAGTGCATGGCAGAGATGGGAGATGTAAGGTTGATTTGTGGCAAATCTAGCAATTTTGTTGTAAGTTTGTTCGAGCTCACTGATTAATGTGGATTGTAAGTTTGTTAGGATTGGAAAGGGAGGAAGTAGGCAGAATGATAAGCAAGACAGTGAGACACCCTTCATAAGGGATGCCAGCAACAACCTGCTCACCAGTCCACAGGCCATCAAAGGGAGATGGAAGGAGTATTTCCAGCAGCTTTTAAATGAAGAAAACCCAACAGGAGCTGTACTGCCCCAGAAACAGCCTACAATGAGAGAAGAAGAAAAGTCCACCCTATAAGAAGTAAGAACAGCACCAAGAAAAATGAAGTCAGGGAAAGCAGCAGGCTCAGATGAGGTCACAGCAGATATGATAAAGATGCTGGGTGAGATAGGGGAGAAATGGCTTCTGAGGGTACTAATAGTAGTGTGGAGTGAACGGTGTATCCCAGATGACTGGAGAATAAGCATACTCATGGCAGTGTACAAGAATAAAGGAGACATCCAGAACTGTGGGCAGTACAGAGGCATCAAACCCCTATCACATTGCATGAAAGCTCTGGAGAGGGTAATTGATAAATTAATATGCAGAGTAGTAGAATGTAAGATGGGAGATGAGCAGTTCAGATTCAGATCAGGATACAGCACAACTGACTCAATGTTTACAATGAGACAGATACTTGAGAAGAAGCTAGAGATGAGGACAGAGTCCAACTGGGCATTCCTAGACTTAGAGAAAACATATTACAAGGTGCCAAGAAAGCTAATCTGGGCAGTACTGTGATGTTTTGATGTCCCAGAAACATTGGTAGAATTAGTGCAGGCTGTGTGCAAGGACCCAGTGACTCAAGTATGAACAGTGTTCGGCCTCACAGAAGGGTTCCCAGTGAGAGTGGGTGTACACCAGGGTTCTGCTCTGAGACAAAGAAGCAGAAAAGATCAAAGAGAACAGATTACGGTGGTTTGGGCACATATACAGAAAAGCAGAAGACAATCTGGTGAAAAAGATTTGGGACAGACAGGAAGAAGGTAACAGGAAGCAATGATGTCCAGCAAAGAAGTGGACAGATTGTGTGAAAGAAGATCTGTGACAGTCAGGCATAAGTGTTGAAGAAGGCAGGAGTGTGGCACTGAATCAAGAGAATTGGTGATAGTTAACACAATACCCCAACCCCATGTAGAAAAATGGGAAAAAGGGGAGTGATGATGATGATGAAGGTAGGCTGGGTAAGAGGAAGGCCTGAGCCAGTGCGAGTTTAGATTTTAACTTGTATTTTTTGTTCCTGTAAAGTAGTCCTAGTTTTTGGTGTTTTTTTTATACATTGATAAATGTGCAGGTCAAATTTTAATTGATCAAAAATGATTGTACCTAGGAGCTTTTCATGTGATTCAACTGCGATGATAGTGTTATTTAGTGAAGAAATTGTAAAGGTGTTTTTGTGATGGAAGAGTGATTTAGGAAAGAAGAGTAAGAGATTTTTTTTATTTATTTAAGATGAGCTGGTTTTCAGTAAGCCATCTTTCTACAGAAAGGAATGAGTTTTGGGTCAGAGAGTATAGGACAGAGATGTCTGAGAGGGTGATGAGTCTGGAGTCAACCAAGTATTGTATTAGAGAGAAGTTTCCACAGGATGTGTATGTAGATTGTTGGTAAATATGTTAAATAGTAGGGGCCCAAGAATCGAGCCCTGGGGGGCTCCTGTTTGTATAGGAAGGAAGGGGGGAATAGGAGGAGTGCCATCTGACAAACTGTAGACTTTTGGTAAGTTAAGTAGAGAACCAGTCAAGCACAGAGGAGGAGAGGCTGAGTTCTGTTAGTTTTGTTAGAAGCTTAAAATGTGATACCGTATCAAAGGCTTTTGAGAGGTCTAGAAACAGACAAGAGACTAATCGGTTGCTGTCTCTAGTCTCAGCTATGGTTTGAGTGAAAGATAAAAGGGCAGTAACAGTACTATGGTTTGGCCTGAAGCAGTGTTGGGTGGTAGTCAGAAGATTTTCTTGGAGTAAATGTTTGAGAAGCTGTGAGTGTATGCATTTTTCAAGGATTTTTGAGAGTGGAGATAGAATAGTAATGGGACTAAAATTGGATGGGTCGGTAGAGTTTCCACCTTTGTGTAGAGGTATTGTATAGAAAAATTTCCAGATGTTGGGGACTGAGGACTCTAGGACAGATCTATTTATGAGTATAGAAACTGGATAAGTTAGAGAGTCTGAGGTGAGCTTAAGAAAGAGGGGAGGTAAGTTATAGGTAGAGGAGGAATAACGTTTTAGTTTCTGTAGTAGAGATTTTATATAGTTTAGGGAGATTGGTTTGAGTGAAAAGGGGGTTGTATGGTTAGGAGGTAGGGAAGAGGTTGGAGGGAAGGTGTTGGTGCTGCAGTTATGGAGTTTGCCAATAGAGTTGACAAAGTAATTGTTTAAAAGGGTGGCAGTTTCTTGTTCTGTGTTGTTTGGGTAGGGGGTTGTAGGATTTCCTGGGTTAAGAATATTATAGATGGTATTCCATAATTTTTTTGGATTAGAGTATTGATTCAATAGGCCCTTACAGTAAAAGGTTTTTATTGTTTTTGATTTTTTTTTTTTTGGTATGGTTTCTGAGTTCTTTGTATTTTTGGAGGAATGAGGGGGGGTTTGTTTTTTGCAAGGATTTCTAAGCACTATCTCTTTTGTGCATAAGGGGATGAGCTTCATCTGAAAGCCAGGGGGGATAGTTTGATTTTACCCTAATTTTCCTTGCCCCTATAGGTACCCATAAGGTCTGGCCCCATCTTTTGCCACCCTTGTAATGGCCATGTGGGAGGAGAGATATTTGTATGTACATTCACAAAGGTCCCAAATTACTTTATATCAAAGATTTATTGATGACTTGATATTTCTGTGGACTGGTGATGATGGTAAGTTTGAGAACATTGTTAGGGACTTAAATCACACCATAGAATTTTTGGAATTTTCTGTGGGAAGTTTTGGTATGACCATTCATTTTTTGGACATACATTTGGCTTTTGACACATTTAGTAACACTTTTGTGAGTAAGATTTATAGGAAAGATGTTTTTATCAACCAATATTTGCACAGAGATAGCTTACACCCTAGGCATATGAAGAAAGGGGTGATTAAGGGGCAATTTATTTGCCTCAGTAGACTTACATCTGATGATGACACTGTTTTTTCAAGAGGTCATTATGTTGACATATTTTTTTGAACAAAGAGGGTATGACCAGGCTTCTTTAACCAATATACACAAGGAAGTGTTCATTCTGAGACAAAACACTGCCAAACCCATCATCGGGGGGGGGGGGGGTTGGTGATGTAAGTAACAACAGGAAAAAGAAGGACAGCACTGTGTTCACCATTTATTTCCCCATCCCCATTGTCAATGAGATGGGTGTCATCAAACACATAACTAAGGACAATTGGAAGGTTTTGATGGGAAATAGGGAATTCATAGAGGTAGTTGGTGTAGAACCCAAGTTCACCTACATGAAAATTAAGAACATCAAAAATATTTTGGAAAATGGTGGAGGGGGGCACACTTTAGCATTGACTGAAGTGAATAGTGTTTCACAAGGAAGCAGTCCAAACTGTGGTGGGATCTTTTGGCCTATGCCAAAAATAGAGGGCTACCCTTTGCAATGTCGGCGGGCTTTTCAGGAGAACACCATCAATACCAATGCAACTAATGACAATAACGTCACACAGGGTGAGGTGAATGATAATGGAAGTGGAAACAACAATAGTATGATCACTAATAATAACAGCAACAATGTCCCTAATAACAATAATAATAATAACAACAATAACACAGTTCAGCAAGTTCCAACGGGGTTTGACAATAATAATCCAACATTTGTTAAAGTGGTTTCATCTACAAACAACCCCCATGGATCAGGTCCATTTTTGGTGGACCAAGAGGGCAACAAACAAACTCCCAGGTGGTCAAACCAGGTTCAGAACAAGACAAAAACAAGGGGAAGAAACAACAACAGAAAGAAAAAACAAATGTTTCAGACTTTGAAATTCACATTTTGAATTTGTCAAACAGTGTTTTATCTAATGACGTGATTTCAGTCTTGAAAAATGTTTTTTCCTACATACCAAGTAGTTCTGTTAATATTACCAGACTGTTAGCTGATTTCAAACTTTTTTGAGAAAATTGAACCTTCGTTACCTACTGCCTGATTTAAATGTAGATAAACAAGAGGTTTGTAACAAATTTAAAAAGAATAGCACATATAACCCCCCTTTGTGCAACACCTTGCAAGTGTTTGGTGACATGTGTGAACTGGACATGAGGAATATTGTTAAGGACACCCACATGCATAACCTCACTGTAGAAGAACACCAGGCACTGTGTATTTTAAGTAAAAATAAAAACATTAGAGTAATGAGAGCTGATAAGGGTGGTATGATGGTGATTATGTGTACTGAAGATTATGTTAAAAACATTAAAGACATGTTGGCAAACGACACAGCATATTCTGTTGTAGATAAGAATGTAATTAACAGTTTTATGAGAATAAATACTGATCTTTTTGACATGTTTTGTCAGGGTAGTTTAGATCATGACACATATAAATATCTGTTAGTGGAACATCCCAGCATGGGACGTTTCTTTGGGATACCCAAAGTACACTAATCAGATACAAATCTGCCCTTTAGGCCCATTATTTCAGCCAAGAGAACCAAGACAGAAAATATTTCTTTATGGCTAGATTACAGACTTAATCCTATAGTTCAGAAAGTGAAGTTGTACCATAGGGACTCCTGGCACCTTTTGGAAATTTTGAGGGACATTAACTTCACCCATGGTGATTTCTATTTTGTGTCTTTAGACATTAAATCACTGTATACATGTATAAATGAAGATGCTGGTATAGAATATCTGACAGATTACCTCAATGGGTACACCGACTTTACACACAGTAAAATAGAGATGGTTTGCAGGCTTATGGGTATAGTTCTTGATAATAATTTTTTTGAGTTCAACCAAAGATACAACAAGTAGACCTCAGAGGTGGCTATGGGAGAAAGGGTGGCCCCATCTTTTGCCAACCTAGTAATGGCCATGTGGGAGGAGAGATATTTGTATGTACATCCACAAAGGTACCACATTATTTTATATAAAAGATTTATTGATGACTTGATATTTCTGTAGACTGGTGATGAGAGTGAATTTGAGTCTGTTGTTAGGGACTTAAATCACACCACAGACTTTTTGGAATTTTCTGTGGGAAGTTTTGGTAGGACTATTAATTTCTTGGACATACATTTGGCTTTTTAAACGTTTAGTAACACTTTTGTGAGTAAGATTTATAGGAAAGATGTTTTTGTCAACAGAGATAGCTTACACCCTAGGCATATGAAGAAAGGGGTGATTAAGGAGCAATTTATTCGCCTCACTAGACTTACATCTGATGATGATACTTTTTTTTCAAGAGGTCATTATGTTGACACATTTTTTGAACAAAGAGGGTATGACCAGGCTTGGTTAACCAATATACACAAGGAAGTGTTCATTCTGAGACAAAATGTTGCCAAACTCATCATCAGGGGGGTTGGTGATGTAAGTAACAACAGGAAAAAGAAGGACAGCACTGTGTTCACCATTTATTTCCCCATCCCCATTGTCAATGAGATGGGTGTCATCAAACACATAACTAAGGACAATTGGAAGGTTTTGATGGGAAATAGGGAACTCATACAGGTAGTTGGTGTAGAACCCAAGTTCACCTACAAGAAAATTAAGAACATCAAAAATATTTTGGAAAATGGTGGGGGGGGCACACTTTAGCATCGACTGATGTGAATAGTGTTTGAGGTACTTTCTCCTGCAGGAAGTATAAACAATGTAGATATATAAGTAATACATCTAGTACATTTCTTACACATCTTAAAAGGACTATTTGGGACCACAGACAGTTTACCTGTGAGAGTACAAACATAGTTCATGTGGCAGTATGTGACTCTTGTCCTAGTTACTACATAGGAAAAAACATCAGATGTTTAAAGTGTAGAATATATGAGCGCACACTTGCTATTAAGAAAAAGGACTTTACCACTGCTTTAGCTAGGCATGCTGTTCACTGTGTGAACTTTAAAAAGTTCACCTTTTTAGTCATAGATTATGTTCAACAAGTGGATTATATAGGGAACACCAATTTGCTTTTAGAATGTAAGGAGTCATCGTGGCAGATCAGTTTGGTAGCAGACAGAGCCCCTGGTCTGAACAAATGCATTAATATTAAGTGTTTTTCAGCACTAAAATAACATTGAAATAATAATAATATGATGTTTTGATATTAAGACATTTTTTATGATGCTTTGACATTCAAAGCTGTTTGGAAAACAAAACAGTTTTTTATTTTTATGGTATGATTTTATACTAATTTAAAGAATCATGAAAGTTATGTTATGTGTGATGTAATTTTATAAAAGGTGTGTTTTGAGAGGTTAACTTTTTTTCTGAAGAAGTTCATGAAGAATAAATTTGAACGAAAGTACTAAAGAATAGTGTTCGCTCCTTCATTCCATCTAAAGCTTTTGGTTTGAGTTCTACTTTCTAGTTTGTTGTGTGCTCATACGTTTTTGCATATAAAATGTAGTATAATTTTTCATCTTTTATTTACAATTAGTCAGATTATAACTTTTTATATTAAGATAAGCAAAGATCAAAGACAAAATATATATAGTCTTCCATTTGTAGGACATCTATTTTTGCCAGCAATTATCTTCAAGCCCAAAGTGGGCACCCCATTTTTATTAAGTCCAGTGTTATCAAAATCAAGCTATTTGACTTTCTAGATTAATTTCCTTTGATTAAATAATTAATTACAGATTGGTGCATCTTGATCATTATTGATTGAAGGAGGGCATAAAACAGAGATGATTTCATAAGGAGAGATTTAATATATTTTTGCTAATTATAAAACCAAAGAAGCAAAAGAAAAGATTAGGTACGGCAATGCTGAACTTTTAAGTATAGAATAAAGCAATGAGTTATTTATTAAATGCAGTGTTAATGCTACCCAGCTAAACAATTATATTATTGAACTCTGGAAGATAATTACTGGTGATGGTAATCTGGGGTACAGTTTAAGACCTATTCCTATGGTTGTTAATAAAAGAGGAAACAGTTTGTGGAACATGTTAGAACATGGAAATGTTCTTGTTTTTGATGATACATATTCTAATACAGGTAAGGGTATTCTGATTGTGGATCTTGCAAATTCTGTGAGTTTATCTGTAAATGGTTTTGTAACATTTCAGTAGAACATTAGAAAGTAAATAACTTTATAACTGTAGTTCTTGCATGGTTGTCTACATTGCTACTTGTGCAATCTGCAAAGCTTCCACATAGGTACAACTATTTAGATGTTACAGTAGAGGATGTATGAGTACAATTAAGCTATTAAAACAAAGTTGGTTACTTATGCACCATAGTTAAATAATTTACCATGCAAGGATTATAGAATGCTCGTTTTTCGTAATAGATGGCATTGGGGCTGTGCTTAGAGTAGGTGATAGAACACCACCATTAGGGGTGAAAGACTTAAAAAAATTAAAATGGCAGTTGCTGTTATACACATGCCAACTACCTGAACTAAATGACAGCACTAGCATTAAATGTGTTTTAAAGTTAAGTCATGTTCAGTGTTCAGTGTTCATTGATTACTTACGTTTTTCTCTCATGTATGTGCACTTACCTATATTTAGTATTCCCTCTCACATCATGTAAATATATTTAATGTATATGTCAAAACTGGTGTTAATGTGGAGCTTTTCTCCTTCCACTGAAAAATAAATAACCTCTTTTTATGTGCATATTTATTTTTTTGTCCATTGTCTATTTGTGAGCTGCTTCGATTACTTGTTTTAAAGATGACACTTTCAAAATTGTACTGGTTAACAGTAGAATACAAGTTTTTCATTTCTGATTGGTAGTTAATTTTCACATGATTGACATTTTCATTATTTAATTCAGTCTTATTGAGTTCTACTCTTTAGTCTGATGAAGTATCTTGTCTGCTGTGAGGTAACAATGCTTATTGTTGTATTAACCTTTTTTTGTACAGCTCATGTATTAGCATTCATTGTTTTGTTCTTTTAAACACATCTATATAAATAAGTACAGCAGCGAAGATGGCAAACCTCAATCTACATCGGTGTGCATTTCATATGCACACCGTATTGCTTAATTAATCAAAGACTATATAATACAGTAGTCACAGTAATGAAGGTGTAGCAGGAAACAGATTAGAAAATAAAGCAAAAGTAAAGCAATAAACAAGCCACAAATGGAAAAACTTGAAACTGAACTTGAACCAAAAAACAAAAGTCGAAACTATCACCACTCCTAAGGAAAGCACGGACCCTTGTCTAAGCTTTCATTCACATTTAATCACCGTGAACTTCTTCAGAAAACCTGAAGAAGTTCACGGTGATTAAATGTGAATGAAAGCTTAAACAAGTGTCTGTGCTTTCCTGAGGAGTGGTGTTAGTTTCGACTTTTGTTTTTTGGTTAAAGCAATAAACAAGCTACATGGTATAGTTTCGGTAGATGCTGTACCGTGTAGACAGACTGCACCTTCTGCAGTCACTATTTCCATACTAAATAAGTAGATTGCATTTGACAAATGCCCTATCCATTTGGAGTGAATCTTTTTTAGTAGAGGCTCAGACCCAGAGCAGGCTGCGTTTTATATGCACAGTGTGCCATTTAACATATGGGACATACTAGACCAGCTCTGTAGAACTGAGAACTATTGATAACTAATTTCTCATTGATATATTGATATTTGAAATTCCTTACATATCATTAATTAGTCCTTCATTACTCATACAATGCTTTCTACATCCTTTATGGTGTCAGCTTCAGTAGCTGCTGTCAAATGATCATACCCTAGGCAATATTCTAGCCTATGCATTGGTTCTGTCCAATTCTTTGGCCTGTGTTCCCAGTATTAGCATCATTAATGCCAGTATCTTTTTAGTGTCCAAAATACTATGTCGTCAAAGTCATCTGAGTGTGACTGGAGGTATATTGGTCAAACAGACACCCACCATACAAATCATAACTGATCATAAAATTGCTAACATCATAGGT
The DNA here is from genome assembly GCF_019279795.1 of Protopterus annectens. Lineage (NCBI taxonomy): Eukaryota > Metazoa > Chordata > Ceratodontiformes > Protopteridae > Protopterus > Protopterus annectens. Next base: position 1,587,298,144 of record NC_056741.1, read on the forward strand.
TGTTATAATAGGAAACTGCAATCATTTGCATGACTGCTTGCACAATACACCTTTTCTGCATAAAGAGTGCCTAATAACATTTATTGGTTTTGACTAAATGGCTTTCCTTGAGCTAATCTTTGAAGACAGAAGGTATTTCTCTGACCCTGCAGTGCTTTGGCCTATGATGTAAGCTTCTGCAAAGTTCATGTCAGTGTTCAGCCTCTGTGTTGTTCCTGTCTATGACTTCAGCTTCTAAGTTTGTTCTTTACATGGTCTCAGCCTATGTGTGTCTCCAGTCTCTGTTTTTCTTTTACATGGTCTCAGCCTCTGTATTGCTGCTGCTCATAGTGTCAGCCTTTGCAGTGTCCTTGCCATGTTCTTAGCCTCTGCAATGACCGTTCCAAGATCTCATCCACTGCAGTACCCCTACCTGTGGTCTGGGTCACTAGAATGATCCTATCAATGGTTGCAGCTCCTGCAAATCTGATATTACAAGTAAAGTGTAAAAATCAATTCATAACTGATGGGATACTTAATGTAAGAGATCTTCAGGAGCTGAGTTTCCACATCTAATTTTGCCAGCATTGTACTGGGGGAGGGGCATCTGCATGGGTTATATATCCACAGTGGAAGTGGAGTTAACATGTAACAATTAAACTAGAGTTATATACCATTCAGCTTATGTAGATTACAGTTCTGCTTTCTTTTAGACATTATATTTAGCAGTGTCAGCTGCACAACAGGTAACATACACACCTTTAGTGCAAAAGGGTGAGGGGTTTATTCCCACACCAGGTAGCCTAGTTGTTAACACTGAAATGCAACATAAGGACGTGCTGCACTCCTGTGTCTATCATCCTTTGGATGAGATGTTAAACTGAGGTCCCATCTGCTTGAGTTAGTGGTAGCTCAGATGGACAGAAAAGACCCCACACCACTTATCGAAAATAGCAAGGGAAGTTCCCTAATGCCCTGGCCAAATTTCCCCTAGTATAAATACCACATAGGATCTGCCCCTAAAACACAACCAGCCTAGTTGAACTAACCCAGTCAACAAGGGATAAATAAATAAAGACAATAGATAAGAAGACAGTTATATTTGGACTTGCATTCATGGTTTCAGTACTGGGAAATTATCCAACTTATCCATGTTGTACTTACCAGCTCTTGTATATCCTCTGTCATTTTTATTAAAAGCTTACAGATTTTAATGAAGGGGTCTTTGTGCTGACCCTTTATTTTTCAAAGAGATGTATTGGGCATTGTTTTTACTAATTTATTTTAATGCCCTTGTTAAGGAATATTCAGGAATCAAAATAAGTCATATCTAACTTATAAGTCAGGTTATAAGCTATAATTGTTATTACATTAAAGTAGCTCAAAACAATTTAATTCATTCTCAGATATTTAAGTAATCTGAACTACATGAAGAGTATGTATCAGAATCTCATATAAACGGATAATTAATAAAACTTGAAAACTTCTTAAACTTTAAGCTCTGTCTGCAGGTAAGCATCATCAGAGGACAAATAAATTCATGGTTTGCACTTTAAAAAGACCAAATGCGCTTTGCTTGAAACAGATTTGTTAGTGTGTACAAAGTCTGTGTGTGTGTGTGTGTGTGTGTGTGTGTGTGTGTGTGTGTGTGTGTGTGTGTGTGTGTGTAAGCTAGTTTTAAGACAAATAAGTCACAGATGCTGTAGTGTGACAAGAGTATATTTTTATTGCAAATATAAGTTCATTTACTTAGAATTCAGAATCCTTCCCTGTAAGGCAGCAGTACAAACAACAAATCTTGAAATAGTGAAGGATTCATGGTATTCCTTCAGACTTGTACTCATGGAAAATTTACTCATTAACTGACAGATTACATCTGTCTTTCAGACAAATGTTTTCCAGAGAAAAGGAAAATGCTATATTAATACATATTTATTCAAATATATATATTTTCTAAAGATTTTTCATCTGACTCAAGCACCCCAACACACAGATACAGTTTGTCCTTCTGTGTTAAGGGGAAAGGCTATTTCAGGCCTTCATGTCTGGATGTATTTGTAAAGGCCCTCAGCGGTAATCTATCATGTTAGCTCTTTCCAAATAATTTCCAAAGTCCAACCATTAGTGTTACTGTTTTGTTACAGGATTCTTATTTATGGAAAAAATTCTGGAAATCAGTCATTTATTTAGCTATTTACTAACTATATGTTTTCACAGAATTTTAAAGAGCACAAATAAAAATTCTAACATACTTTACTGGTTTAACAAGCAATGCTATGCTGTCTGAAGGTATAGATCATGGCTTTTTTATTTTAACTCGGATAAATAAATGAAATGCTTGCAACACCTGGTAACTTTGTAAAAATAGTTACAAAACTAAATTGTGTTGGACATTATTTACATAACCTTATATATTTGCAGCAGACATATGAAACCATTAAGGGCTGCACACATCTGTAACCCCATTCCCAAGAGGCAAATATGACATGAGCAGTTATGAGGTATGATCTCATGACAAGATACAAATGCCATTTACAGGTTGCCATAGCAGATACAAATATTTAGAACTCGACAGGTTGATATTATTGAAGGTTTTTGATTCTGCACTTTTTTCTGTCTGAGATTTTTTTTTATTGTTATTGAAAGGACAGATGTTGAAAACCAGTCTGACTGATGACATGGAAAACCCTACAAAAGATAGTAATTTTAATCCATTGCATGAATTTCATGCTACTATCCTCCCTGTTACTTTTACATATCTGGTTCCAAGTGGCGTCTCACCACCAATATGGTTATTGTCCAATCATTTGTTCCCCTTGATGCGATGAAAGCATGACCATGACAAGGGTTTGACTTTTAAACCCTACCTTTTCCTGACCTTCCTTAACAGAGTCCAAGGGGTGAGTGTACACTGGAGAGATGCAAGGGCTTTTACTGTGTAATTCTGTGAGTAATGTTATCTCAAATTAATGTTCCTTTTTTCTCTAGTCAGTTTCTTCTTTCAGCGTCAGATCACTTCCTATGATAGTTGTATTATTAATATTTATTCCACTTCCAAGCGTAAAACTTTAAGGTTTATATTTAATAGTGTGGTGGCAGATCTAGTTGCACTGATATTAAAATTAGTATGTATTATCATGTCACAGGAAATGCCATTAGGGAACATGCTTTTTGTTAAATGCTCAATTAAGGAGATAACTAAGGCAGGAAAGATGCAAGTAAATCCTAAAAATAGCTTTCTATGTTTGCCTAGTAAGAGTTGCACAAAAAGTCACTTGAGGGGCATTGTCAGAATGAGTGATAGCTTGTGATATTCATTGAATGTCTAAATGTATTCCTTTTTATGAGAAGTGCAACTATAATATCTGTTTAGGTATTTGGCCTGTTATCCATTAGCGATGAAGAAGTTTGCTGAAAGCGGCATGATGGGCAAAAATTGTATTTAAGCAATGATTCTGTAACGGCCAGTACAGATCGCTGTTCTAGAAATGGTTGAACACTCTAGAACTGTCCAGTTATTAAAAATGGCGTTTACAGATAATTATCCCATTTTTAGATATTTAGACCAAGATATTGACAGATAGGTAAATGCTTCAGTAGAAGTCCAGGATTTATGGTTTAGGCATGTGTTTTCTGATAGGCTTACCTTGAGGAAGGCAAGATGAGCTCTGGATAAGTTAATTTTGAGAAGGGAATGATTTAGTCAGGTTAGTCATCTCCTAGGTTGGTTATGTGAGACTAAGTAGTGCTAAAGTAGTACAATTTCAGTTCAGAACTGATTAGGGAAAAGTAGATAAATACTGTATTAGAAAATGATGTAATGGCTGCACTTGTTTCTTATGTTTACATGAAAATATGGTTATGGGCTGTTTGTCAGAAATACAATGAGATGTTCACAGTAGAGAGGTATAAATTATAAAAAGGATGTTGCTGTCATCTTATAATATTTTTTAATGATGCTTTCCCCACTGGAAATGAAACCTCAAGCATAGCATTACAAATTGGTGTTGCCAACAGAGAAGGGTAAAGAAGAGACGTCTGTTAATGATATCAATAACATATAGAAGTACTACAGACATAAGGTGGAAAACATTTAGTTTTAAGTTATAAATGGAAGTTTGAGGTAAATGGTGTTGAAAGTCAGTAATAGAAAGTTATAAGCGAATGAGAATGAGATAATTGATCAGTAGGGTAGGAAATAAGAGATGTTAGAAGAAGGTGCTTGGTGCATTTAATGGCTGGTGATGTAAAATGACAGTAGACAGAGGCAGTTACTTTCACAAATTGCCTGGTAACATACAAGGAGGGTAGATCGAAGCAATTGCTACCAGCAACTGGCACCTAGGATAGAAGGAGACTAGATAAGATAGGGTAGATATAAGTACTAACAGCTTCCCAGTGCTTCGTAGGGTAGATGTAGAGATACAAATAAACTTAGAAATGTATTAGAAATGGGCCCTTGCTACCATCACATCTATACTGGAATAAAGAAAGTGCAGTTTTCAGCACTTGCTAAGGCAGGAGGAGAGTTATATGAGTGAGAACATTGAGAGAGTAATAGTATTAACAGATAAGCTAAACAAAAGTACTCTCTCCTTGATATCACCTAGTACTCACTGCTGAAGAGAGAGATGGTATGTTGAAACAAAGTAATAAATATGGAAACATGGGGTTATTTATACTGCTGGTTCACTGATTGACACCAGCATGAGAGAGATTTTGCTTAAAGCCAATTTCAGTAAACAGTAACCATTTCCCTTTCTCCGTTTTTAGGTGACCATGGAGTTTGGTATATATAAGCTGGGGGCTACCGCACATGTGCAAAACAAGCTTTTATTACTGTTTACTGAAGGTGGCTTTCATCAAATATTTTTAGCTCAATTGTACACTGAAGAAATGTTTTGTGATAAAAAGTCATGAATCCATAAATATGGAGTTAACTAACAAATTAGTAATAGGCACTTGGTGACATTGAGTGCTTAATGAGGAAAAGAAAATTAGATATATGTAGTTGTCACACCAAGTCCTTGAAAGGTTTAAAGAAGAGTTGTATGGGTGAGAAGTTGCATAGCAGTGTAGTGTTAGATGTTCAATTGAACAGTAAGATATAGTCCTTAATGTCACCTATCCTTTTCCAAACAGGATATTCTTTGTTTGAGAAGTGGTAGATATTTAGATAACTAAGAAATGTAAAAATTTCCTGACAATTGAAGAACGGGAGTTAGACTGTGGAAAAGTAATAAATATTAAGTAGCAAATTAATAGAAGTTATTATGCAAGCTAAATAATATAAGAACATGCTTACACCATATGTTTACCTAAAAGGAAGGTTTATTTTGCAGAACTGGCACATACACCTTATACATCAGCTGTCACTAGGTGCTAATAATTAAAGTATCTGATTAGATTGAGATGAGGGGGAAAATCACTTGTGACTAATTAGCAATCAAAAACTGAAAGTAGTTAAAGTAGTTAAAGGATATGAAACCCAAAAGGAATAGGATGACAAAGCTAGTATCCATAGCCTAGTAAGTACCTTTGAAGATGAAAGTAGTTTAGTTACAATATGCAAAGAGAATTGCAATGTGTTTGAGTTGTGTTAATTAGCGGGGATTAGGAGGATGAAACATGAAGAGCAGGGAACAGGGGTTGTGAGACGAGTGTAAGTATAAAGGGTAGCACTGTTAACATGTAGTTTATTGTGGAGGATCCCAGCAGATAGAGAGGCGTTTGGCAATCTGAATAGGTCTTAGTGTCAGAATAAGTTTGGGAAGTCAGGATCTCAGGTAATGCATGCATTAACTGAAATAAGTATACTGGAGGAAAGTATGTATAGTGTATAGAGTATGTTGGTGGAAACAGAAACTAAAACGCAGGAAGGACAGGAAGTGATATATTTAAAAAGTAGTATGTTGGAGACATGCGATACATGTTCATATATTCATAGGTAGGTGCTAGGCTATTGGCCCTAGGGCCTATACAAGCCTAGCCACAAAGGTACCCTGGCTTTTGCCACCCAAGAAAATTATTTTCCTGTGCCCCTGTCAAGCAGAACCACAGAAGTGATTCCCGGGGTGAATTTCCTATTACCCATCCAATCATCAAGATTTTTCTTGAAGAGTGCTAATGAGGAGCTCTGTTTGACATAGATAGGTAGTCTGTTCCAGAGTATGGAAAGTCTCTGGGATAGGAATCTATCCTCCAGCATGTTCTGTTTATTGTGGTGACAAGGTCTAGGTCCCTAGAGCGTGTAGCTCGGAGGGATTGGGATTTCTTTAAGTGGAGCATGTCCAACATCTCTGGGTTTGACATAGCTTTGTATGTTAGGCAGAGATCGCCTCTGAGGATGTGATATGCGACGAAGTAAAGCTGGAGTTTTTTGAGTCGGTCTGCTTAAGGCATCTGTTTGAGGCCAGTAATCCTCTTTGTGAAGTATTTTTGCGGCCTTTCCAATTGTTGTAGATGTCTTGCGAGGTACATACCAAAAGGGGCGTTGTACTCTATAATGGGTCTAATGAGTGATGAGTAGAGGGGAACTATAACCTCTTTTATTCTGGATGAGAAACCTTTTGTGATGTGATGTGCCATGTAGAAGGATTTCCTCACCACTGTGGCGATGTGATTATCAAAGGAGAGACTACTGTCCACCTGTATCCCAAAGTCTCTTATCAAACTTTCAGTGTTAAGTAGATTACTGCCTATGTGGTAGTTCATGGGTACTGAGTTTTTACCAAAGGGGATGACAATGCACTTTTTGGCATTGAGCTTGAGACCATGGCTTTGACACCAGGCATCTGTCTCAGTGAGGCTAATTTGTAGGATGTCCACATCATTAGGAGTTTTGATTATGGCTCCTAGTTTACAGTCATCTGCAAATTTAGTTAGTCAAAGACATTCTGTGTTAGTCTCTACTTCAGAGAAGTAGATACCAAACAGGAGAGGACCCAGGACTGAACCCTGTTGTACTCCACTTGTCACTGGTCTGAAGTCTGATTTGGAGTCTGCTACTTTCACAGTGTGGATTCTGTGAGCAAGCCAGTTGGCAACCCATCTTGTGACATAGGGATTTATACCTAGTTTAGTGAGTTTATCTATAATTCCAGAGTGGGAGGTGGTGTTGAACGCCTTGGTGAGATCTAGATAGGCTGTGTTAACCACCTTACCCTCATCTATGGCTTTGGTGACTACTTCAAAGAAGTCTATCAGGTTTGGGAGACATGATCTGCCTTTTACAAACCTGAACTGTGTGGGGTCCAGAGTTTGGAAATCTCCAATGTCTTTGTTTATGAGTTCCATGATGATACTTTCCATGGCCTTGCAGACCAGGCTTGTCAGGCTAATTGGGCAGTAGATCCCAGGGTCTGTTGTGGCCCCCCATTTGTGGAGTGGGATAACCGTCACGCTGCACCATTCAATGGGCACAAAGCCTGAGGTGAGGCTATGACTGAACATGGTACTTAAGTGGGGTGCCAGTTTATTCTGTAGTTTGTGTAGAAGGCAGCCTGGGATGTTGTCAGGTCCCATGGATGCTGTGTTCTTGGCTTTGGAGAGTGAGGTTTTTACCTGTGCAGCCGTGATTACAGGAACTTTGCATTCTTCCGGTATAAAGATGAGCCCTTTAGGGGGTGAGAGGGGGGTAAAGTTAGCACTGAACCTATCTGCCAGGATGTTGGCAATATCAGTTGGTTCCATATATTTAGTGTCATTGTGCTGTAACTCAGAGCAGATCTGAGTGTTGCCATTGAGATTCTGGACATAGCTATAGAATGCTTTGTGGTTGTCTTTAGAATCAATGGTGATTTTGTTTTTATAACTAGCTTTGGAGGATTTTATGAGGGATCTCAGCTTCTTTCTGAGGCTGACCAGGGAGTTCCTCCAATCGTGGGATTTTACTCTTTTTTGCAACAGTTTCTTTCTTCTGTTGTAGAGTTTGTTTATGACAGAAGACCACCAGATTGGCTTCCTTTTTTTGGAGGATAGCATGTAGTTAGATTGGGGGGGGGTGATAGAAAACAGAACAAAGTGAAGTTGAACATATTGAGACTAAACATAGCAGGGATTCACCAGCACTGGAATCACAGAAAAAAAATTATGAGTTCTTGCACTATGTAAATAAGAAAGCTATTAAAAAAGTTATGCATGATAACATGAATCAGGAAGGAGACGTTTTCAAATGAGTGCAACAAGGCATATTTCTACTCTTTTCCTAGTAAAATATATTTGCTTATACAACAATTCTTGTATTTTTTTTTTATTTCTCTCATATAATTCTTTTTCTTTGTAAAATACTTTCTAACATTATGTTCTAAACCTTCCAAATGCATGATTATATGCTATAGTTCTCTTTCTCTTCTTTTCTCACATCACATTGCCACTGTAAAAAAAAGTATTTTTATATTTTCCTTAAATACCATCCACCATCCGAACCAATTTTTATAAAATGTTCTCATAGTAATATGATCTTTTCATAACTATATTACTAATCTCTTTCCTTCTCCATTCCATGCTTTCTCATTTATCCTTTTTAATTCTTTGCTTATTTTTATATATTCCTTTTTTGTCTTTATCTCTAGCCATATTGCATAGATAATCAGAAAGTCCTATTTCAACTACTGCCCCTTATCCTTGAACTAAACCTTCTGATACTATAAAATAATCTATTTCAATTCTATACATACCCTTTTTGTAAGTCCATTCATTTTTGTCCAAAAGTTTTAACTTACCACATCTTATAACTTATAACATTTTTCGTATATCATTTCCTTTCTTTTTACGCTTGCCTCTTAAATCACAATTAAAGTCTGCTTTTATTATAATATTCATATTTATCACTACATAGCCTAAAATCTGATGAAATAAGCTTTCCCTTTTGTTACAATTAGTATAACCATATAATGTTACAATTCTATATACTTGTTCTTTCCATCTTAAATCTACAAAGCTTAATCTTCCCATTTTTGCTAAAGTTACATCTAATATCTTTGCTGTATTTCTACAGAATAAGGCTATTCCAGAACATCTCTTGTTTGCTAAATTACAGATTATTTTTCCTCCCCATAGTTTATCTGTTCATAATCTGTCTTCATTTTTTTAATCTTGACTTTTCCAATATAATTATATCTGCATCACATGTATTACACCACTCCAAAATATATATTCTTCTAACTATATTCTTAAGACTACTCACATTTACAGAAAGCACACAAAAAACTTCTTTTACCTTTGATTCATGGTTTCATACGTTCATAGCTAATTAGAAGGCTGGCTGTCTTAATGGGCCATTATAAGTCTAGCCAATGTCCCTTCCAAAGGTAAGAATAAAGCACTGTACTTTGTGTCTGTGAGTCAAACACCTTAACCATTATACCATCCCCTAACCATTAGCGGTTTGTCTTCTTTTCCATCCATTTCCTTTCTTTTTTCTTTTGCAGTTGTCCCTTTAAATTCTCTTTTTTGTCTTTTACCCTTTTACTAATATATTTTTTCTTTCACTATCTCACAATTTATGTCTTCTTCACCACTTATTTCAGTGCCTTCTTTTATGCCCTGTTTAGCATTTTCTTTTCTTCTAATTATTTTTCTATTTCTACTACTTCTAAAATTTCTTCTCCTTGTTCATTTTCTTCTGTTTCTTTTTCTTTTACCTTACTCATTTCCATTTTTTACAATCCATCCTTAATTGTCCAATTTTTTCTACATTTATAACATTTCAATTCACGTTTTTTTTCATCAGGTCCCATTTCCTCCCAAATATAACATTTTTCACCCATATTCCTTCCACATTTATCATATTTGGTATATGTATAATTTTACCATCTACCAGACCATACACCCCTTTTATCATAAAATTTTGCAGTCTCCAGTACTTTTTTACATAAAGTTTTTAAATGCTCTTTCAAAGTCTTTTTTTCCTCCTCTGTTTGAAATTGTACATAAATATTCTTTTGTGTTGCCCTGTTAAATGCTTTTATCGCATTCTATGGGTTACAGTCTTTCTTTTTTCATATTCTCCATGACATTTTCCATTGAAAGAACAGTCTCAAATGTAAAGTCACAAAATGTCTCATGGTTAATATAAAGAAATGCTCTACCCTCATGTGCTTTTGCATCCAATGGAGCTATCAAATTGTTCCACACTTCATACCTGTGTATCTTTGTCTTCTTTACTGTGACTCCTTACCACAAACTTATGTTATGTTTTTCATTTTCTTCTACCTTTTTCTTTTCTGCTAGACCTCCTTTGCCTTCTTTTACTTTCTCTGCATGTGTTTTCTTTTCCATCTCACCATTATTCTTCAGGATTGTCTCTGCATTCTACATTTCTATTTTCTCCATAATATCCCCCAAAAATGTCTCTTTCATTTTCTGGCTCATTATGTATCATCATTTCTTTAAGTAAAACATCCTGCAACCCTCCTGACTGGATAGTTGTAAATTATACATCCATCATTTGCCAACTCATCTCCATCAAACATATTTCTTTGAAACATCTTCTCAGATTCCTGCATACATTCTCTGGTGCCAATATTGGCTTTCTACCCCATTTCTGTCACCACTGCATCATCTTCTTCTCTTTCCATCTGCCTCCCTATTTCTCCTGACTGCCTCTGTGTCTGGAATGTTAACAGGATATGCTCAGTGTGAAATTGGTCCCACTCACAACAAACATGAGTAGTTTTATTAATTATATATACATAGCTTATGTACAGTGCTTAATATTTACATATCTACATTATTTAGACATATTTACAAACTTTTACATTTCATACATTGTTTTAAGTGTGCTCCCCACCCTTTAGTCCACAAACACAATCATATTTTCTCCAAAATCTTTGCCAACATCCATTTTTGATTTAATTAACTCTTTCAGCCCATATTGTCCATATAAAATAAAATAGAATTCTGTCCATTTCTTTAGCTTTTTCTTGTTTTTTACCACAATAGAAACTAAATTCAATCATATTCATGTTTATCTGTTCCACTTTTTTATATTTCTTTAACGTATTACATTTACATATTTCATGCCATAAATCTTTTGCCCTTATACAATTCAAAAACACATGTTCAATAGTTTCATATTCCTCACATGCATGACATATGCTATCTTGCATCCTTTTATATGGCATATTTGGCTTAACAGGCAAATTTCTTATAGACAATCTCCATAAGAAATCATAGCATTCATGAATTGTTTTATTCCATACGAATCTCATTTTATTGCCTTTTTTTCTCTATTTCTAATTTTTTACATGGATTAATGTAATAAAAAGCTTTCATAATATTGTGGTACCATTCTTTTCTATCCTTCTCAACATCATCGCTTTTTAATTTCCATAACATGATTTTATTTTGATATGCTTTAAATGTTTCATTTACATCTTCTTTAAGTCATTTACCTGCCCCCATTTTTCCTAAAACACTTGATATTTGTTTTTGACAGTAATATCAGTAATGTTTTCCCCTTTTATATAACATTTGAAGGCTTTATGTAAGTTCATTGGCACTGCATACACTATAGAATTCAACAATCCTAGTCCTCCTTGTCCTATTTTCATATATAATATTTGTCTGTTAACCAGATTCAACCAAGAACCCCATAGAAAAGAAATAATATGTTAATAAACTCCTTTTCATATTTTGTAGGAATATCACCATCTTATTTATCAAGTAAGCATTCTTCCTATATGAAAATCAAAATGATTTCCAAAATAATACAATATCGGTTTCTTTAAATAATATTTGACATTGTTTTCTACATACACATTTGCCAAAGTTTAATTCCCAAAACTGGTATAAACTCCATATTAAATTTTATGTCTTGTATGTTCCCTATCTGACCAAAACTTTTACTTTTTTTCTTTATTTATGCATAATCCAATTACATTTAATAATGCATTTTGCTTTTGAATGACTGTTTCTATATTTTCTTTATCACTTGTGTTTGTTACAATATCATCCGCATAGGTAAACATTACTAGTAATAGTAGTTCATTCAATATTCTATATCCTGCCTTATCTGTCATTTTTATTAATATTGTAAACTATCATATTCACAACCAATGAAAATATAATACTACTAGCTGGACATCTTTGTCTAATTCCAGATCATATCTGAAGCTCTTCACTAATCTATCCATTGACATTAAGTTGAACAATATTTCTATCATTAAACTGATTTAATGACATTTATTATTCTTTTCCTAATATTATTTGCCTTTAAGATATCCCATAATATTTCATGTTGAATTCTATCATATGCTTTACTTAAATCTCCTATCATAATTTCTGCATTAACATTTTTGTTTATGATATCATCCACCACCTCTTTAATAATCCATAACAAGTCTTGTGCTCCATTACCTTTTCTGCCAAATGAGGTATGGTAAAAAAACAATTTGACCAGGGGCATCTTCAGGTGGGGGATCAGATAGAAATAGTAATGGGAAATAACAGCCTAGGGGAAGCAAGCTAACTGGGGGGAAGGGGATAAAAGGGTTAAATGTGAATGTAGGGAGATTGGGAGGAAATGAGGTAAGGGTCAGGAGGGGCTTAATGGGTTTTATGCAAGTGTAACTGAGTAAGGAATCATATGCTGGTGTGAACTTGGTAAGAGAACGGTTACGCCCTAGACAATCTATAGGTATTCTAGAGAGCTGGCAGGCCTCAGGTAACAGTGGAGGCATGGAAGTACTGGGTGAGTTTCCTCTTACATATAGTACTGGAATTGGTGTTTGAGTTACTTTACCTTAATTTTGGGGAGTGGGTAGGATGCCTTGTGGTTTGGCTGAGTGGGCCATTTTGCTGGTGAGCATCAGTTGGGATTGGTATTGCCTGGATATGGTCTAAAACTACAGGAAAGGGGGGAGAGAAGAAGGAAAAGAAGAAGAAAAAAGAAACAATATAAGGCAGAGTCTTACTTATAGTGGCCGGCCTGGTTATGCTGCAGGTGCTGTTGTTGTCTTTTGCTCATGACTGTCAACTGTACAGATTTGTGCAGAGTGCCCTGATTTTATTTTGAGTCATGTTTTTGGTCCTTTCTCCATGAAGCAGTGATTTGTGCAGATTTTGTGGCCTTGTGTGAATTCACACTGATGCAAAGGCTGTTTTCTGTGTGCTTTTCAGTGAGGAATAATGTTGTTTGGATTGTCTGCAGTTCGGGTTTGTGTCATCATAGTTTGTGGCTTTGTCCAGATGCTTGTGCCTACTTTCTGCAATCAGAAATGTTGATTAGACAGTGGGATCCCACAAAATCTTAACCAATGGCATAGGTCTGGATGTTACTAAAGTGTATTTTGACATTCCTCTAAATCATGATAAAAAACTTGGTTCCTTAACATTAGCTGAAAACTGGCAATTTATTGGTTGTGAGACTGCATTCCTAGTGGTTCTTATTCAGGGTTTTGGTTGTGACAATTTTGTGTGGGCTGCTGGCCATTGGTATGTTGTGTGGCAGGTCAGGGTGGTCGCTTTGTCAGGGTGGCATCAACATTGGTGTGGTGGTCTGTTGTGGTTTCAGCAGTCTGGTGCATTGGAGTGAACAGCTAATACTTTCATGCGGGCATATTCTGTGCATGCGTGGTAGAGTTTGGTAGTGAAGAAAGCATGCTTGTTCTGTTGGTTGGTGGGTGGTGAGTAATACATCATCATCTAACATACATGCAGTCTGGTTCTGAGCTGGTTGCCCGGTATCACTGCCTTGTAGGGTAATAACAGAAGAGATAGCTGCATACAGTATCAATGGCAAATTTCAGTGCAAACATGTTATGGCCTTTGCAGTTTCTGTCTTAGAATTATGAAACCCTCATCCACAACAATAGAATACAAAATAAATTTTGTCTGAGCCAGCAACTGTTAAGAGGATTTTTTGGCTTTGCTTATACATTAAAACTTAAATGGTGGTTAAGCTGATGTTACATGCATCATTCCACCTCATTACATGTGTAAAATGCCATTAGATTAACACTAGTCCAAAAGGGAAAGGAAAAGGAAAAAAAATAGTAGTGACACCTTCATGCTTTTCCATGGGGGGGGGGGGGGATGAACAGACCCTAATGTCACACTGTGAACCATCAATATGAAAAAGTAGAAATATTTAAATTTACAGTTGGGCACAGACAGAAATGGTGTGCTTTAGTGGAGCTATAAAAGCTTCACAAATTACAGATTCAAGGTTGCCTGTGAGTGTGAGAGAGTATGTATGTGAGTGTGGCAGGAGGCAGGGGCTGTACAATTTTTACATGCTGACTGAATGAGCCCTCTGGAAAAATATTTCCTTTTCAGGAGCAACCCTGGATGACTGTCTGGTTAAGGGGTTTGCTCAGATTCATGCAGTGAGTAAACAAATGGGGAAGGGAAGAAACCCTATAGACTGGATATGGGATTTTCTGCAAATGAAGTGTGGGTATTTACATAGCCTGAGTCAGAGAGTAGTTTGCTGATGCTGTGGTGCTGCGACATTGCAGAAAAATTTAAGGAGTTGTTTGTGAGTGAGAAAATGGCATAGTGTGGTTAATAGTCATGGAGCCTTTTGTTTTAATTGTGAGCAAGTCCATAAGTAAGATATGGCATTGCAATCATTCAGTGGCCTTCACAGTTGAATTTGTTAGTGGGCTATTGGGAGGTGTTCAATGTTTGCCATTTGTTCAACTTTGTGGGGAGAGGTGCTTCTCATTTTGGGTATGGAGGAGGTGTTATGACTCAAGCCTTTTCCTGCATGTTGTGCTGGTGAAACATATTAGCATGGATACAGGTATGCAGTAAGTTTAAGGTCTGGGCATCAGGTAATGGGGATCCATATCTCCTTCTTTACCTTAGTGAGTAGTAGCATCTATGCATGTCAGAGTGGGCCTAGGTTGGATGTGGAGTATGTGTTTCATGCACACAGCCATAGGTGGTTATAGGCATGTGTTAGTGTGCTAAGGTGCTCTTGAGGACAAACAATTTCTGTAGAGACCTGAGTGGGTAGTGTTTAGTAGTGAGTGAGTTAGTCATTCTGGAATGAGTATGTGAAGCTAAGGGACTTTGGGTTCCTAGATCACTTATTTGTGAAATGAATGCTGAACACAAATGGGAATAGAAGGTGCAGGGTGAGTGGAGTAGCTTGAAGGAAGGTTTAAACTACAGTATGTGGTGCACCAGGAAATGTGAGGAAGGGAAGAGTGAGAAGAGTAGTACAGTTACTGATACATGGGGTAAAGGTGATATAGATACATCTTTCTGTGTGATGTGGTTATTGAAGGGGACCAGGACAAATACAGTTTGATCATATAACTTTCCAATTCTATTTGTTAATCTTTTAGATTTGACTGTCATAAAAATTTCATAATCTGTATTATTTAAAGTTATAGGTCTCTAATTCCTTATATCATCTTTATCTCTCAATTTCCATTTAAATTTTATAACCCCTATACATATTTCTTTATAATTTATTCCCATTTCCAACTATTCATTCAATGCTACTATGATTGTAGCTTTTTGCCAATATTCCATATCATTATACATATAATATTCAATACCATCTAAGCCTGTTGATGTCTTCATATTTATGTCTTTTAGCACTTCATTTAATTCTTCAATACTTATACTTTTCTCTAGGTATATATATTTAATTTGCTTGTTTCATATTTTTTTATTTCTTTTTTGATATATAAATCAAACATATATTCCTTAATGATTTCTTTTATATCTTCCTGTGTTTTTACTTGCATTCATTATTTATTATTTAACTCACTTATTATTCTTGTTTCTTCTTTAACTAATTTACTTAAATAATGTGCTACTTCTTTTTTTCCCTTGTAAACAATATCTGTGTTTATATAACAGCTTATTGATCTTTATTTGATTTTGTTTATATATTTCCTTTTCTTTCACATAGAATATTCTCTCCTTTTTACTATAGCTTTAAATATTTCTTGAGTTAATATCTTAAATGCTTTCTTTTCTTTCTTTCTATTGTTTTCAATATATTCTAAACAGCATACTTTATATTTTTCTTTAAAGCTAATCCACCATGTGGTCCAGTTTTCATAAACTTCTCTGATATCTATATGATTCTCCCATAGTGTACATATTACTTTCTTGTCATTTTGTTCTAATTCTTTTTAGGCTAGTCTTTTAATTCCTTTTCCTATTGTTATATAATCTTCCTTTTCATGTAGTCTTATCCACATTGCCAAATGATCAGAAAATATAGTCTCTTTCACGTCTTGCTGTGTAATTTGCAACCCTTCTGATATAAAAAAATATCCAATTTCAAGTCATACTGTCATTTCTCTTATAATGCCAATGACTATAGTACCATACATATAATTTGCCATGTTTTATGATTTCATAAACTATTTTAACATCATATTCTTTTTTCTGTTAATTCTTAAATTATATTTGAAATCTCCTGCTATTATTATATTCATGGTAACACCTGCATAATTTAATAGCTTTCTAAGCATTTCTTCTATTTCTTTGTTGATGACATATGCATATAAGGCAATAATTCTGAAAACATTATTATTCCATCTTAAATATATCATAGCAATGTGTTCTAATTCCACTATTGTGACATTTAATAATTTAATGTTGTATATATATATATATATATATATATATATATATATATATACCTGAACACATTTCCTTTCCTATATTCCAAACAACAGTTCCATTCCATAATTTTTCTACCTCTACTCTTTGTTTCAGTGTTAATAATCTAATATCCTCTGAAATAATCATATTAGCATCTAATAATGCACATCATTGTAAGAGGAATTGCAATGTTAAAATGGACTTTATACCTATTAAGTCCTTTGTCCTTTTTACAACTTATTTAAATGATATATCCTTTTTTAAATTATTTCTTTTCTTCTCCTTTTCCTTCTCCTGCTTTAACAGTTTGCACATAGATCTCTTCTGATTCACTTTTTCTTCCTTCTCCATCTATTTTCTCCATTATTTTGCTCCACAATGCTGTTGCTCCATTCTCCAGCTTGCTCTGATCTATTAACTGCTCCAAATAATCATCCTGCAACCACCCAGACTGGAGGGTTGCAATAATGCATCCTGTTTGACTCTCTAAATTACTTTCAAACAGCTCTTCAGAATCGACTGACTGCTCATCCATCACATTGCTCAGCTCCACATTCTCCTTCTCTGATAAAGGCATTTTGACAACTTTTGCATCTGCCTCCACATTTGGTAACAATTATTTCTCTTCTGAACTGCTTAACAGCTCCTTTGACAAGGTTTCTTCCTCCATTGCTCCTCCAATTTCTCCAAGCCACCTTCACACCCAGAACAGAAACCGAAAGATGATAACAGTCACATACAACACTTTTCCCTATGCAAGACTAAGTTTTTTTATTGATACATTACATATTATTTAGATATTTACATATTTACATCATTTACATCTATTTACAAATCTCCATACATTAAATACTTCAATTTAAGCATCTCCACACTTTTTTATCCACAACCATAACATTATTTTCTCCAGAATCTTTGTCAAAGCCCATTTTCCATTGTATTTAATTTCATTTAGTCCTTCATTCCACATATTCCATGAAACATAAAATATTACTCTGTCCATTTTTTTCACTTCTTCCTGTTTTCATCACCATAACAAGCAAATTCTGTTATGTCCATATTTATTGGCTCAAATTTTAACAAACGTTTCATCCTTTTATGTTTACATATTTCTTTCCACAAATTATTAACTCTTTCACATTTCAAAAACACATGCTCAGTAGTCTCAAACTCTCCACATTTATTACATATTCTATCTTGCTTTTTCTTGTATGGCATATTTGCCTTAACTAGCAATGTCTAATAGACAATCTCCATAAAAAATCATTACATTCTTTAATCTTTTTATAGTTATTATATCTCATCATTATGGCTTTTTTCTTATCTATTTCTAAATCTTTCCCAGGATCAATGCAATAAAATGCTTTCATAATATTAAGTACCATTCCTTTCTATTTCTTCACATATATTCTTTTTGTTTTCCATAACACAATTTTGCTTTGGTACTCTTATATTTTTTCATTCACAATGCTTTTACTTTTTTTTAAATCCCATTCCTTCCAACAATTCTTTGTATTTATAATATAGTATCATTTCTATCAAGTTTGTATTTTCCTTCATAATTCCTTTTAATAACTTATATAAAATTAAAGATGCTGCATGTACTATTGGGTTTATTAAACCCAATTCTCCTTGATAATCTTTCATATATAGAATCCCTGTCTTGACTGGATTCAGTCTAGAGCCCCATATAAAAGAAAATATAATCATCATTAGTTCCTTTTCATACTTAATAGGAATCATATAGATTCTTCACCACAATAATGTTCCAATTCCTTGAAGTGCAAAGGATTTATTATAAAACACTGCTTATCTCATAAAATACAGAATATAATCTCTAGCGCCTTGGCAAACTTGCCTTTTACAGAGTAAGATTTTTTTTTGCCATTCACACTCACAGCTTTATACTAAATAAGACACAGCCACTTAATTACATAATTAATTAAATAAAGAAACAATGTTATATATAAAAAACACTAAATACTATAAATACATTATTTTACAAATGACTTTTACAATAAACTTTTCCACATACATTCATGATTCAGCTCTATAGGGCTCAAAGTAATAAATTTTAAAATCACACAGGTTTCTTTTTTCCTTAATATAAATTTTATATGTTGTTCATTCAAGTATTCCCTTTCCTTTACACTTTCTAACACTGTCACTTTCAATCCCTTTGGATTACCATTATGGTATTTATTAAAATGTAATGCTATCAGGCTAGTTTGTTTATTATTTTTTATATCTCTGATATGCTCTTTTATTCTACCAGCAAATGTTCTCTTAGTTTCTCCCACATAAAATGTATTACATAAGCATTTCAAACCATATATAACTCTCTCTGTTTTACAATTAAAGGTCCCATTTGTATGAAATGAGACCCCATTAATTTTGTCAAATTCCTTTACTATATATTTACAAATACTGCATTTTCAACAGGCTACGGTTCACAATTTATCCACTTGCTTCACCATTTGCATGAATGCATGTGGAAAAGTTTATTGTAAAAGTCATTTGTAAAATAATGTATTTATAGTATTTAGTGTTTTTTATATATAATACTGTTTCTTTATTTAATTAATTATGTAATTAAGTCAGTGTGTCTTATTTAGTATAAAGCTGTGAGTGTGAATGGCAAAAAAATCTTACTCTGTGAAAGGCAAGTTTGCAGAGGCGCTAGAGATTATATTCTGTATTTTATGAGATAAGCAGTGTTTTATAATAAATCCTTGGCACTTCAAGGAATTGGAACATTATTGTGGTGAAGAATATTTGTTTCTTTTGATAAACTGTGATTATACAAAGTAATCATATAGATGTTAGCAACATAAGCAATTTTCCCTGTTACCATGGCGTTCAACAAGTGTGTTTTTTTCTATATGAAAATCTATATGATTTCCAAATAATAGTCATACCCTTTACTTCTTTGAGTACATTATCCCATTGTTGTATTCATCCCTTCCTTCTAAATATTATTTCTTATATATCTATATATTTTTCATTGAACTCGGTACCTCCTATCATACCTTCAAAACCAAATCCTTTACTTTTCTCTTTATTTATGCTTAAACCATTTTTTAATTATACTTAATTTTTCATAAACTTTTTCCATCCATACTTTATTTTTAACAATTAATACAATATCATCCACATAATTATACATTATTGGCAATTGTACTTCCTTCATCATTTTGTATCCACTGCTACTTGACATTTTATTAACTTCCTTCACTGTTACATTTATAACTAATGAGAAAATTACACTACAAGCCAACAGCCCTGCTTTATTCCACATTCTATTTTTATTTCTTCCCCAATCCAGCCATTTACATTTAGTTTCAAATAGTTACTTTCTTAAACATATTTTATTACTTCTAATATTTTTTATTTACACTATATGCCTGCAAAATTCCCCATAATTATTTATACTGAATATTATCATAGGCTTTACTTATATCTCCTATCAAACTTCACTTCTCCATTTTTATTTATGATATTATAAGTTATTTCTCTTATCCATAATAATTCCTGATTTCCTTTTCCTTTTCTTCAGAATACATTTTGGTTCATAGGTTCATAGGTTAGTAGGTTCATAGGTCATTTATTCTATCCATTTTTGTTATTATTCTCATAAAAATGTTATAATCTGTATTATTCAATCTTATAGATCTCTAATGTTTTAGCTCGTTTTATTTATTTTTTTTAAATATACAAATGTATAACTCCTGTACATATCTCTTTCTCTTTAATTCCAATGGCT
The DNA here is from genome assembly GCF_019279795.1 of Protopterus annectens. NCBI lineage: Eukaryota > Metazoa > Chordata > Ceratodontiformes > Protopteridae > Protopterus > Protopterus annectens. Next base: position 1,587,318,464 of record NC_056741.1, read on the forward strand.
AACTATTCATTCATAACTTCTATAAAAATTATTTTTGCCACTTCTTCATTTCTTTATACAGAGCATATTCAGTTCCATCCAGTCCTGTTGCAGAATTCATGTTAATATCTTTTAGAATTTCATTCAGTTCCTTCGTAGTTATTTTTTATTTTAAACACTCATTCCCTGGGATTCAGTTATTCCTGCATGGCAGTGACTGTTTCTGTTCAGCATGGCAGCACACCATGCATATGTATGAAGGCATGCTGCCGTGCTGTTAAACGGACACAGTTCCATGTACGGGTGCAGTGGGTGTGTCTGAGAGCAGAGCTCTCACAATATACACACTCCCTACACTCCAGAATTGCCTTTCGGCAATTTAAAATGAGTGAGAATGCTTGTAACACCCCCAAACCATCAGGATAGCAAATCTGGTCAAATCCATAAGGGACAATCATCTGTACCAAGATAAATTTTGTTAGAATAACACATGTAGCATAAGCACATACCGCACACCTCCCAACCTGTCAGAGTAAGGAATGTGGACAAAGCTGAAAGGGACAATTATCGCACAAAGCAGAAAGTTGATAGAATAACAGATTCACCATTACCATGGATATTCTGAAGAGTACAAATAAAATAACACAAAAAATATATATTTTTTTAAACATGCAATAAAGTTTAAGCATAGCTGCATGGGTGTGCCCTTGCTTAGCTATGTTTAGTCCAGCTTAAACAGCACAAGAAGTTAAATAGCAAGAGAAAGCCAGCATAAGCAGTATTGCAATAGTACGGTGGTTAGTGTGCATGTTTTATAAGCAGCTATTCCCAGTTCAGTCCCCACTGTAGCTAATTTACATTTTACATTTGAAAGCAGTACATAAACATTTTTTTATAATTAGTTATTAAATAACATATATTTGTAAACCAGAGTATTGTAGTAGGTCCAGTGAGGTGTCAGTTTAATAAAGTTGTGAAACCCCCCATATAAAGACAAGTGCACCATACAGTATAGTCACACATGAATAAATGTAATGAAAGCACACTGGGGGATGCTAGGGACAGTAAACAATTTTATAATATGTAATGAATGATGAATCAATTCCATACAGCAGATAGTGTATAAAATGAAAAATAAGCAATGCTAAGCATTGCACAGCTCTGCTTACCAGGTGCAAGCATTGTATAAATATGACTGCTAAGCAATGAATAGCCTAGCTAAGTGGATTTGCCCTTTGGTAAGCAGTGCTGAACCTGCCCCTTTAAGCACTGCCAACCTTAGCTAAGCAGGTTTTCCCATAACTTAGCTTAGCTCAGAATATGCAAAACCATCCAATGACAGCAAAGGGCAGGAAATTGGCCATATTTAAACCACACAGGTGGGAATACAGCTCATAACTGGTTGCAGCTTCCCACTGTAGGCAGTATGTCAGGAGTTGGTAAGGGCATGCGCTTCCAAGCGCAGGGCTGGGGCATACAAGAGTCCAAGGTCATGGTAGGACACCTGGTACAAAACCATGAAGAGAGACTGCTGCAAGGCCAGTACCAAGACTCCTAATATAAAGCAGAAGCCTTGGACCATTTCGCCCGTGATCGCACCAGTACCACTGGTATCCCTTGGACTGGTCAGCAGGTCCAGCATCACTATGCCAACTTGAAGAGGAGAAAGAGGGAGCTCTTGGACGAGTGGGTCCAAGAAGCAAGGCAGAGGGGTGATCAGTGTGTAAGTACTCATACCAATAACTGTTTACTAATGTCCAACCTGTGTATATGATGGATAGGTATGCCTAAATATTTCTCTGTTTCCCTTACAGCTGCAGCTGAGTGGGCTGTGAATCAGGAAATCCATGCTAGTAGGTTGCAAAGCTGCATCATGAGGCTAGTGAGTAACAATCCTGCTTGTAGTACTCATACCAAATAAATATAAAGTAGTAGAAAGTCACCTGGCAGTATAAAAACTGTGTATGGGTTGTACTGAATAAACCAGACAATATGACAGTAATAATCCCATATAGGTCATATTTAAATAAAACTGTAACTGCCTGGCAATAAAATTCTAAATCCTGGACTGGTAGTGTTTAATCTGGTATTGTATGGCATTTATTGTTGCATTCTCTGAATAGTAATGTTGTATTAATCACTGTTACCCACACTGTGCTACATAAAATGTCTAGGAATGTCTGTATAAGACTGTTGTAAATGCAAGATCAGGTTGTACAACCAAGAGAGACTTAGACAGAAAACACTGAAGAGATAAACAGCAATATACAAATAGCACACTCTGATGAAACTTAAATTGTTGTATTTTTAGCAGACACAGCTGTGGTTCGAATCCTGAGAGTGGTAGCTGCATGCATATCATACCTCTCAACTGTACAGATTTTTGCAGAATATCCAGATAATTGGCTCATATTTTCTGCCTGTTCCTCTGTCCCCCTGGCAAATCAGTGGGATGATCTCAGAATTGTATAAATAATGGCATGCATTTGATTTTCAGACCACAAAACCTTCATAAAATGTATATTAGAACAAATCCTGTCACTCTAGCAACTCTCCAGGTTTATGACAGCAATATTCAAAATAAGTCCCTATTTGTACGAACATGTTGTCAAGCTTTGTCCAGAGTGTGTGCATTAAGAGATTAAGAGGTATGTGCATAATATTAACTAGGAATCTGGGAATATGTGTAGAAACAGTCAGGTAGTGTTAACAAACATTCCCCCCACAGGTCTTTTAGATAAGAAAACTGTAACTGCCTGGCAATAAAGATTTAAATCCTGGACTAGTAGTGTTTGTTCTGGTATTGTATGGCCTGACATGTAGCATTCACTAAAATCTGATATCAGAATACTGTTGTGTCAACCACTGTTTCTAACATTGTGCTACATAAAAATATGTCTAGGAATGTCTGTTTAAGAATGCTGTAATTACAAAGTCAGATTGTACAATGAAGAGAGACTTAAACAGAAAACACTGAAGAAATAGACAGCAATATCCAAATAGCACACTCTGATGAAACTTAAATTGTATTTTTAGCAGACACAGCGATGTTTGAATCCTGGCAGTGGTAGTAAAGTGTATGCATAATCATAACTCTCAGCTGTACAGATTTTTGCAGAATGTCCAGATAATTAGCTCATATTTTCTGCCTGTCCCTCTGTCCCCCTGGCAAATCAGTGGGATGATCTCAGAATTGTAGTCACTAAATAATGACATGCATTTGATTTCCAGACCTCAAAACCTTCAGAAAATGTATATTAAAACAAATCCTGTCACTCTAGCAACTCTTCAAGTTTATGAGAGCAATATTCAAAATATGTCCCTATTTGTATCCCCATGTTGTTAAGCTTTGTCCAGAGTGTGTGCATTAAACGATTGAGATGTATGTGTATAATATTAACTCAGAATCTGGGAATATGTGTAGAAACAGTCAGATAGTGTTAACAAACATTGCCTAAACAGGTCTACCAGGTAAGAGATGTAGTATTTAGCTAGAAGACAGCTGAAGTATACACTGTGCACAAACATACTACTGCCCAAACCAAGGCCCATAAGGTATTGTAATAATACATGTAGAGTAATGATTAGAGCAATGATCATTAAAGTTGTGAGTACTACAAAGATATATAAGTTGTTAATTGACATCTCTCTTCCCCCCCACCATATATGCAACAATAATCTAAACACACAAATCAGTGGGTATGTTTACACCAAACCTACTGTTGGGACATATGTCCTATTGTTCAACAAATATTGAAATGTGTTTCTAGTAATGTTCCATGTTGAAATACTAACATTGGTGGACTGTTGCTATCAATGTAACCTGCATGCTGTTATAATGACCACTGTGGTTCCATATATGCATGTGTTCTGTTTGCTATGCAACTGTTACAAATCTGGTGTTTTGGGTTATTGGGAATATCTATGCATGCTGTTATAACTAATCCTGGATTGTGTTAGCTATTACTATATATGTTTTAAAACACATATGCTTTAAAACTGCAACACCATAGCATGTTTGGGAAGACCATTCCCAGTGGACCCACCTCTCCCACCTTATCTGGCCATGGCACCAGGCCCCAGCACATCTGGGACCCACCCCAAGAATTCTTCATCTGCTATTCCTCCATCACCTTCAGGTGGAACCACCTCAGGGGATGGGGCTTGTCCCCCCCCAGGAGTGGGTGCGGACAGGATCCTGTCACCCAAAGTCAGGTCCGGGGATTGGTGGGTAGTGAGGACCAAATGGAGTTTGGAGAGCTGCTATGCCAGCTTGAGGGACACATGGCACATTTGGAGGGTCAGCCTGCCCCTCATGCTTAGCCCCATCACAGCCACCTTCAGGGCTGTGAAGGTGCAGTGGTGACTGCCCATGGGTGGGGACCTCAGTCCCACTGTTTCCATTTGGGTGCTCACTGGCTTTTGATTTCCAAACACCCCTCCCCATCCAAGGTGTTTACCACCTGTCTGATTTCCTACCCAACCTACCTCCCCAAATAGACCTACTCTCCTTCCCCAACATCCCACTCTCACCTTAGAAAAAAAGGGCAATCAGTTCCGCAAAAAAGATTTCGCCCCATACATAGCTTTTCATTTTGAACATGTTTCCACTGGACACATGTAATCTGGTCTAACTGACATCACAACACGTTATTGTTGTCCTCGCCCCTCTCTCAGGGGATTGAATGTCCAAATCTAACTTCAAATTCAGTATATATGCACAGCTGTTGCTGTAGAAGAAATGGACAGCTATGGACATTCCCTACACCCATCCTGCACATCCCTAGCTACTTTCCCTATTGTATGTCTCTCTTTGTGCCCCCTTTTTCACCACTTTCCTATCACCCCTCTTTTATTTTCTTTTAAAGAAATTAGAACGGGGTAAGCGGGAGTAAGCACTTTTAAGCAGTAGTAAGCAGGTTTAAGCCTATTTGCATGGCACTAAGCAGTGCCCACACAGATTAAGCACTTTCAGGCTGCCTGTAAGCATATTCAACTGGATGTTAGCATTGCTTACTGCCATGCAAACCTGACAAACTGGCTTACAACTGCTTTAAAAACCGGAAGTTAGCATTGCTTACTGCCATGCAAACCCGGACAAACTGTCTTACAACTGCTTTAAAGTGCCTTAATCACTCTGTATCCAAAAGTCCTTGCTCTGCCCAGCAACAAAATAATAAGCCCTTGCAAGTCTCAAACCCAGAACCATGCACACCAAGTTACCACTAAGCCATTTGAGCTATACATGAGTGTGATGTTTTCTCAAACATATCTTGCAGCACAGTCAATCAACAGTATATTTAGATGTATGTATGTGTGTGTGTGTGTGTGTGTGTGTGTGTGTGTGTGTGTGTGTGTGTGTGTGTGTGTGTGTGTGTGTGTGTGTGTGTTGTATATATAGATATATAGATATATATATATATATATATATATATATAGATATATGTGTGTGTGTGGTTGTGTGTGTAGACATACATGTCTACATATATATATATATATATATATATATATATATATATATATATATATATATATAAATATATATATATATATATATATATATATATATATATATATATATAGCTGTAACATATATATATATATATATATATATATATATATATATATATGTTACAACTAACTCATGTACACAGACAACCCTCTCCTCCTCCCAACAAATTCCAACACATGTGAGAGATGCAACCATATAGCCAAACTGGAGGCTAAGCTCTCTCAACTCAGTACTGCTGTAACCAGTCAGGAGGAGAAGGAAACCACACTCACTACAATTCCAGTCTCACATATACCTACCACGACAGCAAACCAAACACATAAACACACAAAAACATACTCGAAGGCATTAACTAAAAATCTGCCTAAACAGCAGAGACCTCCAAAGCAGACACCCAAGCAACCACTACCCCAAAACAAAACACGTGCAACACATAGCTCACAAAGCCAGTGTGCCGAACAGTCACAGCCCTTAAGGCTAAACAACACACCTGATACACTTGTAATAGGTGACTCTATCGTCAGGCACACTGACGTCCCACTAACCAGGCTGAACAAGGAGAAGGTCACGGTGAGCTGCCTGTCGGGCGCTAGGATCCGCCACATAACACAAGCACTCAGGTCACTTCAAGGCAAGTACAAATATGACTTGGTCATTGTCCATGCTGGTGTGAATGATCTGAGATGTACCTCCCTGGACTACATGAAAAGAGACATGGAGGAGCTCTCTGAGCATGTAGCCCAGGCCGGTATGACCCTGACCTTGAGTAGCATCTTACCCTCACCAAGAAAGATGCCACAATATGAAGACAAGATGATCAATTTCAACAATTGGCTTAAGTATTGGTGTCATTCAAAGGGGATCCAAAGCCTGTCAGCCTTGGATGACATGCTCGACAAGCCACGATGCTTCGCTAGTGATGGCTTGCACCTGTCACCCCTGGGTTTTCGGATATTGGCAAAGGCTCTTGCTTCCCCCATAGTGCCTTTTTTAGGCAAGGCTCAAAAGACAAACTCACCTCCATAGGTATCACAAGGGATAAGAAACTAAGAGTAATGCTACTCAATGCCAGAAGTCTAAACCTCAAGATGCATGCACTCGAAACTCTCCTTAGAATGGAGAACATCAATATCTGTGCAGTAACAGAAACATGGTTCAAGGCTCCCGAGAGCACCCCAGCACTACCAGGTTATACCTCATACCATGCTTTTCGGCCCCAAAACTTGGACCGAACCACAAAAGGAGGGGGAGTATCAATATTCATCAAAGATACCCACACCTCCAGGTTGGTGGCACAGCACGAAGCATCAGAGAATATCCATGTGCAACTAACAGTGGGTAAAACTGCTTCCAGTTTATAGCCTGCTACAGACCACCCTCCCAAACCCAGGAACCCCATTCGGCCTTCCTGAGAACACTGGAAAATATGAAAGTCTCTCCAAACACCATTATATTGGGCGACTTCAACCACCCAAACATAGACTGGGAGCATTACTCTAGCTCCAACACCCTAGCCCAAAGGTTCCTAGAATTTATAAACTCAAATGCTATGGAACAACTTGTTACCACTCCCACAAGAGGGGAAAACATACTGGACCTGATCAACACCAACATGGAGACTCTATGCTCCAGACCAGAAGTGTATCCCTCACTGGTAAGATCAGACCATAAACTAATCTCACTGGATATTCACATTCCAACCCCACCCCCTGCCCAGAAAACCACAGTGAAAAACTTCTCTAAAGCAAATTTCACACTCCTCAAAACCCAGGTGGAATCCTTTAAAGCCCCCGAGCCTGTGGAAAATACGGCACAGACCGCAGAATCCTTTATAAACGCATTCTATGAACACCTTCAGGAATGCATGGATCATGCAATCCCAAATAAAACCAAGACCCAATCCTCCAAAGGCAGACGTCCTGTCTGGTGGACCCCAGCCATAAACAAACTATACAATAGAAGGAGGAAGCTACTACATGATAGAGCAAAATCCCAAAAAGGGAAGGCATCTCTGATCAGTATTAGCAAAAAACTACGGGCACTCATAAAATCGTCAAAGGCCAGCTTCGAGAGAAAAATTGCACAGGACACTAAGGATAATCACAAGGCTTTCTTTAGTTATGTTAGGAACCTGGGTGGGAATTCCCAGATATGCTCAGAATTACTCCAATATGACAAAAAATACATCAAACCCACAGACATTGCCAACATCCTAGCTGACAGGTTCAGCGCAAACTTCTCCCCCACTCCCCACCAAAAGGGCAAATATCTATCCCAGTAGAGTGCTGCCCCCTGACATCTCAGATGCTCAGGTAAGAGCCGCCCTCTCCAAAGCAAAAAACACAGCATAAATGGGACCAGACGGTGTCCCGGGCTGCGTCCTACATGAACTCCAAGAAGAGCTAAACCCAAACATAAAACTACTGTTCAATCTCAGCCTTACTACAGGATATGTACCCAAAGAGTGGCATACAGCAACAGTGGTCCCACTCCACAAAGGTGGTGCCTTAACGGATCCTGGGAACTATCGCCCCATAAGCCTGACTAGCTCTAGCTTGGTCTGCAAAGCTATGGAAAGGATCATCATGGACCTCATAAATAAAGATATTGGGGACCTACAGACACTGAATCCTACCCAGTTCAGCTTTGTTAAGGGCAGATCCTACCTCTTAAACCTGGTTGATTTCTTTGAAACAGTCACCAAGGCCATTGACGAGGGGAAGGTGGTCCACACAGCCTACCTGGACCTCGCAAAAGCCTTTGATACAATACCCCACTCTGGCATTATAGATAAGCTAACCAGCTTAAATATAAACCCCTATGTCACTAGATGGGTTGCAAACCTGCTCAAGGACAGAACCCACATGGTTAGAATTGCTGGAGCCATGTCAGACTCCAAACCAGTTACAAGTGGAGTCCAACAAGGCTCAGTCCTGGACCTCTCTTTTTCGGTATATATTTCTCGGAGGTACAGGCCAACATGGAAGGACTGTGGCTGACCAAGTTTGCAGATGACTGCAAACTGGGCGCCATAATCAACTCTCCAGCCAACACAAGCATCCTCCAAATGGGCCTCATAGAAACAGACAACTGGTGCCAGAGCCATGGCCTCAAGCTAAACACCAAAAAGTGTATAGTCATCCACTTTGGCAAAAACAAAGTGCCCACAAATTACCACATAGGTGGTAATCCATTAAGTACAGAAGAAGTAATAAGGGACCTGTGGACCCAAGTTGATAGCAATCTCTCATTTGACAACCACGTGGCCAAAGTGGTTAGAAAAATATTTTATATAGACACCTAATCATGAAGGGATTCACATCTAGATCAGGGGAGGTCATCGTGCCTCTTTACTCATCCCTCATCAGGCCCATAATTGAGTACAATGCCCCTTTTGGGATGTACCTTACCAGACACCTGCAGCAACTGGAAAGACCCCAAAAGTACCTCACCAAGAGGATCAAAGGGCTCAAACAGATGCCATATGCTGCCCAGTTAAAGAAACTCCAGCTCTACTCAGTGGCATACCACCTGCTCAGAGGCGATCTGTGCCTGACGTATAAAGCTATGTCCAACCCGGAATTAATGGACATGCTGCACCTCAGAAAATCCAAATCCCATCGAGCTACGCGCTCAAGAGACTTGAACCTCAGCACTGAAATAAATAGCACATGCTGGATGGACAGATTCATAACCCAGGGGCTCCCTTCACTCTGGAATAAAATCCCAGTCCAGGTTAGGCAGAGTCCCTCATTGACTCTCTTCAAGAGGAATCTTGATGAGTGGATGGGAGATCGTGGGTTTACCCCGGGTATCACTTCTGTGTCACTGTTAGACAAAGGCACAGTATACTAACCTCGAAAAAGGGCATAGCAAAATTAATTTAAAATGGGTGGCGAAAGCCAAACACACTCTGGCTAGGCTTCTAAATGCCCTAGGGCAGATAGCCTAGTATGAACCTATGAACCTATGAACCTATAATAAATATATATATATATATATATATATATATATATATATATATATATATATATATATATGTATGTATATATATATATATGTGTGTATATATGTATGTTTTGTATATATATATATATATATATATATATATATATATATATATATATATATATATATATGTATGTTTTGCATTCAGAGATCAGATACACACTCTGAACCTCTCACTGCAAAACATCTGACCAAAGGCACTGCTAATGGGGGTGAAGTGGCCCAAAATAGGGATCTCTTGTAATTATTGTCATTATCCCTTCCTGCACAGCTGAACTGATCTGCCTTGCAACAAAATAACCAGCATTAGCAAGTCTTAAACCCAGGACCCTACACAATAAGTTACCAGTAAGCCATCTCAGCTGTAAGATGTTGGGAGGATTTCTCTAACATATCATGCAGAACAATCAGTCTACCATAGAGAATGTACAATGTGGAAGCACTAAACATTCTAATGATACATATACGCACACACACACACACATATATATATATATATATATATATATATATATATATATATATTTATATATATATATATATATACATATATATATATATATATATATATATATACATATATAAATATATATATATATATATATATATATACACATATATATATATATATACACCCATATAAATATATAAATACTTATAGATATATATATATATATAAAGTATATAGAGAGGGTGCACAGCATATCAAACAGCCATTATTCCTACAGTTGCCACCTTTTCAAATAGCCATTATCTGATTCTTTCCTACAAATGAGAATTATTGCATGAAACATATACCCACACACAATGTAAAGGACATGACACCACACACAGTTTGCATCCATAGAAATGTTTATTTGTGTACTATTTCAGTTGTTTATGTCATTTCTTATAGCATTTAGGTGTTTGAAATGCATTATATCTGATTAATGCAACTCTCAAAGAAAACATATGATACAGTAATCTGCAAAACATAACATACTTTACTGTCTAGTCTAAAGCCTTCAAGTAGTACAACAGTAAAAAACACACTTGCCTTGAAGATAAGAATCAATCAACACTTAATTGCAGATGTAGTTCAACAGCCTTCAATTACACTCTGTACTCACCCCCTAGGGGGAAAAGTATTAGTTGTCACAATGTAAATGTATCTGATACATAATGCTTAACTTAATACATCACTATCACACTGACAAACAGAGCTCTGTGTAAGACAGTAAGCTCTAGCCCAGCACTGTTCTCATGGTGAAATGTATGAAAATGTACAGCCATATACCTTAATGTTTCTTATTACTGATATCCCTCACATGTTGTAACAGCCAAGGTTATAAACATTCAATACTCCCCCATAAAATGTCTTACAAGGGCATATAACAGTGTTCTCCATACAATGACCTCCGGACTGTATAGGGTCACACATGTTTTGTTCAGCTGTAGCCCTCATATATATGGACCCTATCCCACAATTTGTGTCGGAGTCCACAACATCACTGGAATGATAGCAGGAATCTCAGCACTAAATAATGACAGACCATTACCTATCAACCTCTTACTGCATGACATCTGGACAAAGCCTGGTATATAGGTGGAGGACAGAGGCTGAAACACAGGGCCATATTTGAAATATTGCTGTTATACACTGTGAAAGTTGCTAGTGTTACAGGATTGGTTGCAACATACCCTTATTCAGGAATATGAAATCAGACACACAAATGGAATGTTGCCATGTACTGATAGCCATCGATGGAGAGACTGTCACTATGTCAGGGACAAGACTTGTGTGGGGAACAGGCAAAACATAACAGCCAATCATCTGGCCATCATGTGAATAGGCCCACAGTTGAGAGCTATGCAGACAGACTTCATTCCATGCAAAACTAGTACGTATGCACAAACCCTGTAAAACTAGCAGTATTCAATGCATATAATAGCAATACTCACACTGTCCCTAGGTCTGGAACCTTATACAAACATGTAGTTGGCCTGTGTCCACAAGTCCTGTGTAAGAGGTATTACTACCTGCTGTCTGTAACACCACTGCCCACACACAGGAAAGATGTCTTCCATACAGGAAAGGTAAAGGGACCATGAACATATGATGTAGTCATTTATAGTATTGGGTTGCAATGACATTGGCTATTGGAAGAACTGCACAGCTGCCTGCATGCAATTACCATGTGGGGAGCACCAGTTGGTGCAGAGGCAATCACCTGATCATGAGCATCACCTACAAAAGCCATGCATGCAACCTATTCAAACCACCTCAATCCCTGTAGTGGAGAGAGAGAGATAGAGAGAGAAAAAAAGGAAAAACAAAAATAATAATATATAAAAAAAAAACAAGTAAAACATCAACTAGAACATAAAAAGACCATAATAATAAAACAGGCATGTGAAACATGTCTGCATGTAATTGAATGTAGTACTTGATCTGTAATAATGGGATAGATCATGTTGAAAGATGTATATGTGCCATCAAGGCTTGCTGTAATGATGTCCTGCTGAACAACTGCTATGGACATAGCATCTGGCCCTGTGGACAGTGGGCCATACCTGTCAACTGTGCAGATCTGCACAGAATGTTAAGATTTAAGCCATCATAATGTTTGTTCCATTCCTCCAAACATCTATATTAGTCTGGAAAATAGCTGAAGGTGGAAGTAATGGAGTCATGACAGACATATGAGTTTCAGACATCACTACCTTCAAAACAGTCATGGTAATGTGAAATGTATCATGCACAAATTTCATAGGTTTGTAATAGGCATATCTACGATCCATCCCTATATATTGCCCCCAATATTAGGCTTTGTCCACATGTGATGCTCTATTTTGTAGCAAGGCACAACAGTTCAGCTGTGGAGGAAGGAGGTTCAGAGTGTGGCTCCAATGTCCGAGTGCACTCCACTCAATATATATATATATATATATATATATATATATATATATATATATATATATATTTTCCCTACTGTTGAATGACTGTGCTGCATATATTTGAGAAAATATCACACATATTTACAGGTCAGATGGCTTAGTAGTAATTTGCTGAGGCTATGGTGTGCAGGGTCCTGGGTTCGACACTTGGAAGGGCTGATTATTTTTTTGCTGGACAGAACAAGATATGTTGGATACAGAGTGATCAAGGCACTTTTAAGCAGTTGTAAGCAGGTGTGAAATGGACAGTTATGTATGGTGCAAAATTCTTTTTGGGATCAGATTCCCCTTTTTTTTCTAAGGTGAGAGTGGGATGTTGGGGAAGGATAGTAGGTATATTTGGAGAGGTAGTTTGGGTCTGAAGACAGACAAGACAGACAAGTCAGCATACGGGGTGGTATATGACACATGTGAGGGTAAACACCTTAGACAGGGAGGGGTGTTGGGAAATTGGAAGCCCATGATCCCCCAATGGAAACAGTGGAACTGAGGTCCCCACCCATGTGTGGTCACCACTGCACCTTCACAGCCCTGAAGGTGGCTGTGCTGGGGGCTGAGCAGGAGGGGCAGGCTGACCCTCTAATTGTACCTTGAAGCCCTCAAGCTGGTGTAGCAGATCTCCCAATTTTCTGCAAAGCTCCCTATGCACCAGACCCTGGACCTGACTTCAGGTGACAGGATCCTGTCCATGCCCACTACCAGGGGTGGGATGATCCCGATCCTCTGAGGTGGTTCCACCTGAAGCTAGTGCAGGACCAGCAGATGAGGAGGTCCCAGGGTGGGTCCCAGACATGCTGTGGCCTGGTGCCATGGCCAGATGAGGTGGGAGAGGGGGGTCCGCTGGGAATGGCCTTCCAAAGCATGCTATGGTGTTGCAGTTTTAGAATATATGTGGGTTAGTAATAGTCAACACAATCCAGGATTAGTTATAACAGCATGCATAGATATTCTCATTAACCCAAAACACCAGATTTAGAACAGTTGCATAGCAAACAGAACACATGCATATATGGAACCACAGTGGCCATTACAATGGCATGTAGGTTGCATTGATAGTAAAAGGCCACCACTGATAGTGTTTCAACATGCAGCATGAATAGAAACACATTTCAATATTTGTTGAACAATAGGATATATATCCCAATAGGTGTTAACCTACCCATTGATTTGTGTGTTTAGATTATTGTTGCAGATATGGTGGGGGCGAGGGAGAGAGATGTCAATTAACAACTTTTATATCCTTGCAGTATGAGGTCCTCTGACCCTTTTTCTTGTTTATGTCTTCCAGGTACCATGTCACATGAATGGCTCCCTGCATATACACCCCAGGAAAACGATGGCATTATAAACTTCATTGTATTACATCACAGAACCCTAGTTGGATGCAGGGCCCAGAATTTGCAGGAGAGGATCGCCCTGTGGAATGATCTCATCCACAGGGTAAATGATGTCGGCCTGCATAACTGCAGTTATGAGCAGGTGTGACATTGGTGCACCAACCTGATCTGCCACATCCCACAGTATTCTGCTGCAGTTGGGAGGAACCAGCTAGCCACAGGTGGGGGTCATGCCATCCAGCCCCCACTGACACATGCTGAGGAGCTCCACACCAGCCTTGGGGCACCTACCCACCAGCCAAACCAGAAACCTGAAGATAGCATTGTGGAGGTGGTTGCCACCCACACAATGGATGAGGAGTGTGCAGGTAAGGCCCCAGGGCACATTAGTAGACCACTGTTGCTTATTCGTCTTCATCTGTAAAGTATCTTCATGCATATATCAGATAACATAGTCTGTTGCTGCAGTGTAGTAATGAACAGATGTGTATAATCTCTAGTATTGTAGGTTTGTACTGTTGATGTACTGAAATGCTGCTCTCACCCTGTACCAATGCCACAGGTGTGGCTACTAACATTACATCTCTGACACAACTATGTAGGTCCCACTGTTATACAACTGGGGCAGCAGCCTGTAGCTGGTGAGTATGGAGTTGTTTTGTTCAGGTTTGCCAATACACCAGCCATGTTATGGCCATGGTATTTGCCATGCACACATTTAAAACACCTACCCATAATGCATGCTGTACATGTTCACTTATTGTTGCTGTTAGCAGCACTGCATCACAGTGGTCACCATGGTGGCATATCTGAAGGGGTATGTAAGAGTCCTGTAGTATATCTAACAACCTGTCAGTGCAAGATGTGTGGACAGAGATGAACATAATGGTGGGATAAATGGCCTACAGTAGGGACATGTTTGAAACATTACCCTTATACAGTGGCTACAAGAGAGTATACACCACTATTACAATGGCAATTGTTCCTGATCTAAACAATGGCAAATCACAATACCACATTCCACACCTTTTACAATCTTTAATGTGATCCTAACATGAGCAATAAATGTGTAATATGGAATCCTATGTTAGGACAACAAATATGGGGAATACATACCTTAACAAACACTGGAAGCATATGTGTGCACACACTCCAAATAACATATTGTGGAAGTAGCTTTTGAGGTACTAACAGCATTCACTCTTCTTGAGTACATACCTTCCATCAAGTACATGGCCTCAATGTCACACCAAGCAATGGTCTGCTGTTCAAGAAGTATGTCCCTGACATTTGCCCACTCACCTACAACAGAGGCAGCCATGACTTGCACACATTGTACAAACCATGGACTGGATCCCATATCCGACATGTAGCACTCGGGAGTGGGAGAAGTAGCCTTACCTCACCATTGCATATACCATGGCAAACAGTGTAGACAGTCATGTATGTGTGTATGAAGGATGGGACAACATTAATGTAGAAAATAAACAGATGCCCATCCAACACAGATGACAACACATGTTGCAAACTGGTCATGGAGGCTGCCCAGAAATATGCACCAACACTAAGGAACTTGCAGGAATGTCTAGAAAGTATTGCCTGTGCAGTACCTGTGTTGACAATCACATGGAATCTGCATAAGTGTGGCCTATGGGGTAGAGTAATTAGATGGAAGAGTTATTCCACAGGAAACATCATCCAGGGCTCTCTTCAGGTAGCATATACATAACATCAAGTCTCCCAAAGGCATGTGTTGCAATGTGTAATAGTGTACTGAGACCAAGGCTGAAACCTACAGTAATAAAGATACATGTGGTGCACAAGCAGCACCTCACACCACCTCAGGCCCACCATCCCCATTTTTACCTTTCTGGTGCCAGTGTACACCTTTACATTTCCTGTTCATTAGCAGGAATTAGGCAGGTAGACATGGTGTTCTGGATTTGGAACATTGCAGAATGACACTCATGTATGGCCCATAGTTGTCAAGCATCTGCAATAAGGCTGAGGATGGGGGCAGGTGTCATCCTGAAACACAACAGTGAATTGAAGCATACATCCAAAGCTTGCTAAGAATGGCTGTATCTGAACACAGTCAAGGTCATGAATTGTACTGGACATAACCCCAACTCCACAGCAATAGTGAAGGCACTGCGTGACCCCCAAGGGCTGTGCACATGAACTGACCTTGCAATCCAGCAGATTTGGGGGACAGCTGTAGGGTGGAGTGACCAAATAATGGCAAGTGAAGATGGGGCATGCTAGTATACCCCTTCCAGGAATAGTGACTGCTGTAGTTCACTTAACAGGTGCTGCAACAAACCATTGTGTTAAGGGTGTGCACACTTATGCAACCCACATATTGTATGCATCTCAATCAGCATCTACATGACTAACACATTTGTTTGATACTGCATTTGATTTTACAGGTCATATGTCACATATCAGGTGTGTGTAATGTTAACATATGCAGTATTGTGGCCCCATTGCATATCGTGGAAGAGGCTGGCATGTCAAAAAGGGTGTGTCCACTCCTCATATCCACAGTAAGCTTTGAAGGTTGTCAGTGTAATCTGATTTTATTGCTCATACATGCACTGCTGATGATGAGAACTGCAAATCACAGTCCAGGCATTAGCTATTGACATTGGTCCTCATATCATCTCAGGTATGTGTCAGACAAACACATAGGGGCTGTGAGCAACAGAGCAAACATAACTAACACACATATACACATTCAGCAATGGTGTGTACACTCGTGAGGTAAGATGTACAGTACATGCCAGGGTGCTGTACAGGTGCACAGCAATACTGTGTAAATGGGTGCAGTGTGTTCCAGGGGAAGGGGCATCACCTACTAACACAACTCATGCATCACAGAGATATATAATGCTGGTAACAAGGATTGAGTATAGCTGCAGTGCATGCTGTTGAGTGCCATATGTCATGCATGTTGACTGTTGGCTAATGAGAGGTCTGTGTAATATCTTTGTGCCACCTCACCTATAAGTGTGTGTGTGTGTGTGTGTGTGTGTGTGTGTGTGTGTGTGTGTGTGTGTGTGTGTGTGTGTGTGAGTGTGTGTGTGTAGAGGTAAGCAATAACGTACAGATCTTAAATTACATTTTTTCTTTTCCCCTCACAGGTAGCGAGATGGGTCAGGGTCCCTCCTGCAGGCAAACTGATGTTAGTGTCCATCCCATCCCCACACACACTAGCAATACCTATACATACCCCATCACCAGTGGCCATAGATGAGGGACAGTTGGAGGGTGGTGGCATGGGACAGGACAGTGTGGGGACTACAGCAAGTGAGTCTGTACACATCAGCCATAGCCAGATGACCAGCAAAGTACCATGCAGGCAGATGTACAGGGGTCCTCTTAGAAGGGCTGCTGGCCATCATGCCCCTGGCAGAAGTGCAACAGCAGGTGTCACCAGAAGCATGTTTCGGGACATCATGGAGGCACAGACATGTATAGAATGTTACACCAGACAGAGTCTGAGGATCTAGAGGGCTACTCATTCTGCTGTACTTGACAACATCCGTGATCTTGCAGGTGCCCACTGTTATTTTGCAGAGGTCCTGGATAGATGGTTGGGTGAGATGGTGGGAATCCTCGACCATGTGGTGTCTGTGTTAGAGCATATGGTGGGAGTAGGACATCAGCCACGTGGACATAGGTCAGTAACACCAACATGTGGAGGCCTATGTGGATGTGCAACAAGTCACAGCTGCTCCCATAGTGGCAGTACCAGCACCAGCACTGCAAGGGGCGTGCTGTCCATACCACAATGCAGCTGGCCATGTGCACATGGTCCTGGCCAGTCCCGACAGGGATGCGGATCCAGAGGACATTTGTAATCATCAGAGGAGAGTAACATATCTTGGTTTCTACTTGGTAGTGCCCATGGAACTCCTGGCAGGCACAGTTTCCATGTCTGTGGCTGGACATGGTGAACTGTACACCTTGCCATGTATGTTCTGCAGCTGTCCAACAAACCCCTGTTTAGGGAAGCCACATGGCAGAACTGTGTGCATACATATACACATACACACACATCACCAACACAGCTAGGTCACATCCATACCTACACAAACCACATCTGCACAGCCCAATTGATAAAGAACCCCCAACACACACACACATGATGTTAACCAAACAGCTCAGCCTAGGTCTCTGTCAAACCCACAACACACCCTGTGCATATGATGATACCTGTGCCACATCCCTGTCTTCCATACCATCGATCCAGGGACATGCTAATATGGTTCTGATGCACAGGGTGAATGTACTAAGTTTTAGCAATGTAATGCTGTTTAACATGTTTTCAGCTGGAATGTTTAATGCTTGCATGTCAGGGTGTGTAGCTGTCCAGTCATGATGCATTATAGCTGTTATTAACACTAACTGATTGTGGTCTCCAAAATGTATTCAGTTTGTGTTGTAGGTGTCTATGTGCCAGCAGGATGTTGGTCTGCTGTCCGTTCCTACAAGGGGTATGGTACTGTGGTGACACATTGACTGTGTCATATCCTGGGTACAACTGAGCACAAGTAACAGGTCTGTTTAACAGTTACTGCATGTGCCACATGAATGATAGGTCTGAGAGATGTATACAGGTGATTGCATGGTGGCTGATGTCAGCAGCTCTTCTACAGTGGACAATGGTAAGTGTACTGGGTGGCATACACCAAATGTTTGAATAATGCACACACACACACACACACACACACACACACACACACACACACACACACACACACACACACACACACACACACACAGGTTTTGGTGTTAATGCAATACATGGAGAATACTGGTACACATGGATATACTTAATGTTGCAGTGAACTCATTTTGCCTATGTAATTCCACCAAGACAAAATAGGCAAAACATTGCATCAGTAAATAATCAGTCTGCCAGTTTAATGTCATTGATGATGGTACTGGCAGAGTATATGTCCTCTTCCCCAATGTAGTGCAATCCTGGAGTTGTTAATCATGGGTGTGCTGGTGTGGGGGGCACAGCCCTCCAGGTTGGAGGGTGTGGGGTGACGTAGAACTACACATAGCGTGATTAACAACTACTTAACCTGTTAACATAAACAGTACAGTATAACAGCAGACTAAGCTGGGGGATATGCACAACAATAACCCAGTGAGGGTGGCTGTCCCCACAACAACCACACCCAACTATATGTACCTACTCCAGTATCACTGTACAGCTGTACAGTGGAGAAGAGGGCATTTACACATCTACTACTAGTTATGATGGAATGAATTTCCACACGACGATTCCTTTGAAATGTTAGCTTTTGCCAGTTATTTCTCAGGCAAATGATCTCCTGAGACATGTATTTTCAGCAAACTGAAGTAGTTCCCTTCATATACACTCACTTACTTGGCAACACTGAGAGTAGAACCCCTACCTAGGTACTTATTGTTACTAATGTGTTTGACATTAATTGCACACACCACAGAGCTTTTAGGATGAGGTGTGTCCCGAGTTTTTTGTTAAGTGAAGAACATCACCAGGCCTTGTACAGTATGGTAATGGGGGATGTACTGGGTGTTAATGAACAATACATAGTATGACATACTGTCATATACACATTGACAAACACATAATAGTCATAGACACATCTGACAGACCTGGGTTTAGCAGTGCTAACTACCTTGTCAGTGAGTCCATTCTGTTTCAGAGAATTTGCACACCGCACATGCATCATTGGGCTGGATAGCGTAATCATTTACCTGTATGGTTGATGGTGAAAGCGGTCCTCATACAGTGGACCTTGGGACATGTACTGGGTGTACCATGGTGTAAAGACAGTATATCCAGCACCCATACCCCACATTGGATATTGTACCTACTGAAACCCATGATAATGCTCTGACATACCCATAATCACACAATGACCTGGACTGCAATACAACCCCTTGTCTATCTAATCAGTGCTACTACAGGGATATGCATTTATTGCACATGACACAGGGATAGTAGGGTAAGGGTTTGTCATGGCTCTCTTAATGTTGGCAACATCACTATCCCTTATAATGTATGGCAAGGTTTATTGCATTTGGAGAGTTTGGCCTCAGAATGATGTCTCCATACAAATATACACGCGCGCACACATACACACACTTGCCAGGACTCAGAGCATAACCCACACCTATCTACCCATTTGTAGAACAGTGTTATGCTGGTACTGCAAGCTCCAGGTAGCCCATAGAGTGAAGAGTGTAACAAGGTACATTTAATGTCAATTAAAGCAGCAGCCATTTCTAAGTATGGCAATGGGAGGTGTAGTGGATGAGAAGACACTCAGGGTATTATAAACTACAAGTTTACAAACATAAAGACATTGTTATTCTCAATAATGCACACTGACACATTTGTCAGTACTGGGGTACATAGGTGCAGCTGTTCCCAGGTGTGTACCAGGCTAATGTCCATGGAGAGATGAGAAGAGTAAGGGATGTGGGTACACTGGTATCATGCCACCTGACATTTGTCAGCAGGCCATCTATCAACCGATGCCACTTGAGTGATCCCCAGGGTGACAGTTAAATGCAACATCCAATCATCTGGTTTTCTCTTGCAGAGTGCCAGTGAGGTGCTCCAATTGACATGTATGCAACATATATTACATAACATGGCCAGTGTCTGGGTTAGAGACCTGTACCCAAGCATGTTCTGTTGACTGTGGTAGTCTGGTTGAGGTATCCATGGCATGTGGTGCATACAGGGTGGGGTTTCCTAGCTGGAGCATTCATAACACAGCTGGGCAGGCATGTCAGTGTTAGTCAATCATAAATTGCCTGTAAGCACCAAGATGGATACCTGACATCTGCACATCTGTACAGAGGACAGACAGAAATCAGCTAGCCAACAGGTTATACATTAGGATGAATTTTTTGAAAGACAGGCATCTGACACTGATAGTTATGCCATTACTACATGACAGCAACCCTCAATGACATGTCCTAAACACATAGTAGTCTACAGTTAATATCCACATATCAGATCACAATCCAGTAGCAGATACTTAATAACATACAGCTCACACATCAAGAACATGATATTCAGTACTCAGAGTCCAACTTTTCATGCAGGGGTGTATGGTTCCAGTAGTAAAATCTACAATCTACTCTTACTTGGAAAAGCACTGTTAAAAATAGTAACGTAATGATACAATACATGCAAGTGTGACTGCATATAACCCGGGATACTACCCATGTATGAAACACATACAAAGAGAAAAGATTGTTGTACTAGCCATGTATACTCAGGTGTCTCATACAATATACTCACACCCTTGCTATTGTAATGACAGCACATAGAAGCATGTTATGTACATGGAATTAAATACACTTATAAAATATGTCATTACCCTGCTATTTTATCAGACTGGAATGTGATCACTGGTTACCAGGGATGAGCAATGCTTAGCAGGTGTAAGCATTGCTTAAATGTAAATGCTAAGCAGATTTGCATACTGGTAAGCAAAGCCTACATGGTGTAAGTGCCTTTTTGTTTAACTGTACATTAGCACCACATACTGTTGTGCAAACCCCCGCAAACCTGCTTAAAGCTGCTCAAAACTGCCTTAACCACTCTGTATCCAACAGTCCTTGTTCTGCCTAGAAACAAAATAAACAGCCCTTGCAGGTTTTGAACCCAGGACCCTGTACACTATAGTCACAGCAGTTTACCACTAAACCATCAGAGCTGTGCAAATGCTTGTTGTTTTTCAAATATATTATTCAGTACACATACTGAATAGTGAACAACTGCTTTGACTACTACAATTGTTTTTCACTTGTAAGTGAAAATAGTGTTGAATCAGTCATGTTTTTATAGCTAAATATACACATATCAGGTAAATATGGTGGGATATATCTGGAAAGGAATATACAACACTCATGTTTATAAATAAGGATATGGATATATATATATATATATATATATATATATATATATATATATATATATATATATATGTATATATATATATATATATATATATATATATATATATATATATATATATATATATATATATATATATGTATGTATATATAAAACATATGTCCATAACATGTAGTGGAGTCATACCTCAGCACCAATAGTGACAACTTCTTAGTGCAAGGGAATATAATGTAAGTATTGCAGGTGTAAATGTAGAATATTGCTACAGTAACAGGGGTTGTGTCAACAGACATGTGACATGTTGTGTAGGAAGTAATTTCTGATACTGACATGTATGCCATCAGTTACTGACAGACATCATAAGATCATCATAGTGAAGTACCACATAGATCACAGTAATGATCCTGTGGAATACAGCAGAGATATGACCAATAAATCTGGGCAGTTTGACACAATCTGGTCAGTCCAGAGGTATACACAAAACTATTTAGTGCAAGAGGTGTGGACCAAGCCTGACAAAGTAGATGTTTACAGCCATGAAAATTGGGATATCACAAAAATACTGGAATAGATAAGCTCACATAGTTGATGCATTCACACATTCCTGTCTGTCCTAACACATATTAACTGGAGGAGCAGAGGTTCCAAGCCCACATACTTTCCACTAGTTAGTGACATACATCTTCACGGCATCCCACTGCTTTTTTAGAAAAACACAACACTTATGGTGGCCAGGCAACAGTACATCTGACAAATATCTGGACATAACATCACACTAGGTAAATACACTGAGCTGCTAGGCATGTCACAAAGTACTCTGTAAACTACAGGCAGACTGCCACAACCAAGTTTCCTATGAGGGAATACACAAGTACTTGAAATATAGCAGGCACTATGGGCATGTAACAGCATGGAGTAACAGACAGCAGTGTGAAAGTGCATACCCACAACCAATATCGACACAGTCACATTATGGTGGGACTAATTAATAGTACAGTATATGGACTGTGTGACAAAATCATACTCATATTTACCACTCACTCACTAACCCTACATATACTGGCCCAAAACACGGTGTAGTCTGATGCCTTACTGTGGTATGGGACATGTCTCAGTCTGGCCCTACAAACATATACTGATAGGGTACCGTAAACTGGAGCAGCATGCAACATCAGACAGAACAGGACCAAGAACACTGACATCTACCACAATCTGTACACAGGCCAAGTAACATATTCACAATACACACTCTGTCAACAATCACCATAGGTACACAGACCTCACTACTGTAGAGACTACAACAGAATGTCCAGGTTTTGTCCTCAAATACAAAGCCTACTATACATAACAAGTCTAGCAGTTTGATATCTCACTCTCTTGTTATCAGGTATGATGTCAGTAAATAATGATATACTGTACATATGCACCTCTTATTGCATGACATATGGACAGAGGGTGACAGACTTGGGGGACTGAGACACAAACACAGGGCCAATATTAACATATTGCTGTGATATACTGAGAAAATTCCTGGTGTAATGGGGTTTGTTGTGACATATCTCTTCATAGGTTCATAGGTTCATAGGTAGGTACTAGGCTATCTGCCCGAGGGCATTTATAAGCCTAGCCAGAGTATGTCAACTTTCGCTGCCCCATTGATTAATTAACTGATTCTCTGTCAAGCTGAGCCAATGAAGTGATCCCAGGGGTGTATTTTCTGTTACCCATCCACTCATCAAGGTTTCTCTTGAAGAGTGTTAGTGAGGGGCTCTGGCTGATGTAATTTGGAATTTTGTTCCAAAGCATGGAGAGTCTTTTTGACAGGAATCTTTCCCTCCAGCATGTTCTATTTATTGTTGTGGTGAGGTTTAGCTCACTAGAGCACGTGACTCACAGTGACTTGGATTTCTTTAGGTAGAGCAAATCCATCAATTCTGAGTTGGACATGGCTTTGTAAGTCAGGCAGAGATCACCTCTGAGTAAGTGATATGCCACTTTGTACAGCCACAATTATTTCAGTCGGGCTGCATAGGACATATGTTTGAGACCAGTAATCCTCTTGGTGAGGCACTTGTGTGGTCTTTCCAGCTGTCAGAAGTGTCTTGTGAGGTACATCCCAAATGGGCATTGTACTCTATGATGGGTCTAATGAGTGACGAGTAGAGGGGCACTATAATCTCTTTATTTCTAGATGCAAGCCCTTTAGTAATTAGATGGACCACATAGAAGGATTTCCTAACTACTTTGCCAATATGATTGTCAAATGAGAGAGATTACTATCTACCTGGGTCCCCAGATCTCTTACTACCTCTTCTGTATTAAGGGGGATGCCACCTATGTGGTAATTTGTGGGTGTTTTGTTTTTCCCAAATGGGATGACTATGCATTTTTTGGCATTTAGCTTGAGGCCATGACTTTGACACCAGGTGTCTATCTCAGTAAGGCCCTTTTGGAGGATGTCCGTCTCAGCCGGAGAGTCAATTATGGCTCCCAGTTTGCAGTCATCGGCAGACTTGGTTAGCCATAGTCCTCCTGTGTTTGCCTGTACTTCTGAGAGGTATATGCCAAACAGTAATCAACTTCTCAAAACTTCTGAGGAATATCAAGTCAGTAACTCACATGGATGTCACCATGTACTGACTGCAATCATCAGAGTATGCTACTGCATTTCTAAAGATAAGAAATGTGTGAGTAACACACCACATTAAGACTCCAAACTCTGTCCAGTCTGCAGATAGCCCTACAGGTGAGAGTTTCCTCAAACACATAGCACTGTCATGCCAGACTTTAAATCATGTAGAACAGCCATATCCACACAAACCCTGTTAAACCAACATTACTTCAAATGTAGAACGGCAATACTTACATTCTATCCCCATGTCTGGACCACCCCCCTCCTGTTTGTTGGCCTGTCTCCACAGTATATGTTGTAAGAGGTATTTCCAACTACCCTCTGTGATGTTGTTTGCCAGACACCCACATGAAGTCCTGCTCACAGTGAAGGAAAAGAGCCAACCCCCACATGAAGTGCTTATTTATTGGAGTGTGTTTTCATGATATTGGCTATAGTAATGATACCACAGCTGCTTTACATGCAATTAGCAAGTGGGGGACTGCAATTCATACACAGGCCATCAGCTGATCATGAGCATTACTTACAAAACTTAAGCTGCTGCCTATGCAAAACAGATGTACTTTTCCACATCCACCAGAGAGGGAGAGGGAGAGAGAGAGAGAGAGAGAGAGTGAGAGAGACAGAGGCAAAGTAAGAAACAAAGGCAGTAAGAGAGTAAGAGCCAAGCATGTTTGTGTATGATCCATGGGTGGAGAGTGGTATCTGGGTATTATAATGGTTGCCTATATTGTTTACTAATCCATACTGTCACATAGTAATTGCACATGGCTGCACACATTTATGGCTGAGAATTGTCTACAACAACCTCTACAGTGTTTGAAAATTGTTGGCCTTATAATATGGACATTGGGACATATAGGTCCTCAATATAATGGTGTAGCAAAACTCACATTGCAATGGATCATGTCATTACACAATCACTTCAACACCCACACAGGATACTGATGGCACACTCAAACACACACTTACCAGTACTGAGTTCCAACCCCCTACCTGACTATGTATTGCTATTACAGTGTTACACAGTGATTGCACATGCCACAGAGCTTACATGTTGCAGAGCTGTCCAAAGGTATCTTTGAAGGTGAGTGACATCAGCAACAGTGCTAAAGGTGGGGTAAGGGAAGTGTAGTAAGTGTGAATGTCCACAAAATCAGATGTCAATGGAGACACACACTCTCTCAGAGAAACACACACATTATCACAGTTGGCAGGATCAAGATTAGAACTCCTTCCTAACTAGTTTGCTACACTACAGTATTATGCAGTTATCACAAGCGACACATAGCTTATAGGGTTGAAGCATTGCCAAAGGGTTATTTCAAGGTGAATGACATCTGCAGGCATGCTAAAGTAGGGCAATGGGAGGTGTAGTGAGTGTGAATGGATTCTAAATCATTCATCTCCACACACACACGCACACACACGAACACACACACACACACACACACACACACACACACACACACACACACACACACATACACACACACACACACACACACACACACACACACACACACACACACACACACACTTGCCAGTGCTGAGATGCATAGGTTCATTGTTTTACAGGTGTGTAGTAGGTGAATGGGCCTGAACGCTGTACATGGCTAGGCAAAAGGAATACTTTGGCATCAGGCCACATGACAATAGTCCCCAGTGTGGCTCATGGGTGTAGTCCCTGAAGTGGTCCTCAGGGGTGGGTATTGTATTCACCAGCCACTCATCTGGATTACTATTGTGGGTGGCCAGTGATGTGCACTGCTTCCCATGTATGTGATCTATATTCCATAACATGGCAGTGTCTGGGTTGTGCACATATCCCACACGCATGTTCTTTGACATGTGGAAGTGTACTTGAGGTCTCTGGGGCATGTTGTGTGGACAGATTCTTATCTTCTGATGTAGAATTAATGACATCATTTGGTGAGACCTGGCTATGTAAATGAGGTTGTCCTTGCACCTACATTGACAGCATGATACATCTATTCAGTGGAGTTAGTGGCATCTGTCCATACAGGGCATGTGTATAAGGCATGGTATTCCCTTTGTGGGTTATATTTAGAGACTCTACAGTGTTGCAGATGTCCAGTGGGGAACATAGCAAAAGGGCCACTGTTAGCATTTATTTGCCTACTTCAGGGATGGAACAGGGTGCCATGTCCTTTTACTTGCTGAGTAACACACAATCAATCAGGAGATGTAACACATAAAAGTACTTTCTGATGTCAGTGGCACTGTTGTGGTCAACAGGCATGTAGTCCACTACAATCACACCGTGGTTACTATGTGTGAGGCAATATTCAGGGAGCTACCAATATAGTGGTTGTTGCCTAGCCAAGTGTGTTTGTGTATGAGACGTGGGTGGAGAGTGTTCTCTGAGTAATAGAAGGGTTGCCTATATTGTTCACCAATCCATAATGTCACATGTAGGGCTATGGATTGTCTACACCAGCCTCTCTGGTGTTTGACATCTGTTGTCCTTATAAGGTGGACATTGTGACATATACTAGGTCCTCAACATAATAATTTAGCAAAACCCACTGTACAATGGATCCTGTTATTACACAATCACAGCAATCTCCACACAGGATACTGATGACAGACACACACTTGCCAGTAAAGAGATTCAACCCCCTACCTAGCTAGGTATTGCTACTATAGTGTGCCGCATTTATCGCACACGCCATGGAGCTTATGGGCTGGATGTGGTCCCAAGGTACTTCTAAGGTGAGGAACATCAGCAGCCCTTGTAAATACTGGCATTGGGTGATGTAGTGGGTAAGAGATCCCGAACATAATTTTACTCTGCACAAACATTTACATTAGCCAGGGGTGAGGTTCAGACCTCTAGCTAACAATCGGTATGAACCATTATGCTACATATTTACCACATGCACCACTGACCTGACAGGGTTTAGGCTTGGCAACAGGTACTTCTAAGGTGGATGATATCTGCAGGACTGCTAAATGCAGGCTCTGACATGCGTAATGGGTGTAAATGGGGCCAAAATCTCTGAGGTAAACACAGACATATGTACGCACACAAACACCAGCCACAGATGAGATTCAAACCCATACCTATATAGTTACTGCTACTACATCGTTCCGCATTTATGGCATACACCATGAAGCTTACATGTTGAAGAGCTCTCCACAGGTATCTTTGAAGGTGACTAACATCAGCAGCAGTGCTAAAGAAGGGGTACGGGGAGAGTAGTAAGTGTGAATGTCAATAAAATCAGGTATTATCAAAGACACACACACTCTCTCACACAAACACACACAGTTTCAATAGTTGCCATGTCTGGGATTAGAGCTACTACAGAACTAGTAAGCTACACTACAGTATTACACAGTTATCTCAAGGACCACAATGCTTATAGGGTTGGCACTTGTCCAAAGGGTTATTTCAAGGTGCCTGACATCAGCAGGCTTGCTAAAGTAGGGTAATGGGAGGTGTAGTGACTGTGAATGGCCTCAAAATCATTTATAGATTAGAATTCCTACCTAACTATTTTTCTACACTACAGTATTACACACGTATCACAAGCACCATGCAGCTTATAGGACTGAGGCTTGGCCAGAGGGTTATTTCAAGGTGACTGATAGCAGCAGGAATGCTAACATGGGCAATGGGAAGTGCAGTGTGTCTGTGAATGGGCCATAAACCATTCCTCTGGAAACACACACACAACACTCAAGTCACAAACAACTTTACATTTGACAGGGCTGGGTATACAAATGCTAGATGAATACTGATTTGTACCATCGTGTTACACAGTTATCACAATAGCAACACTCAGATCTGCTATGAGTTACAGCACAATGGCACTAAATATACAGAACCAAATGCTATTGCCAACATCTTGGCAGATACGTTCAGTGCTAACTGCACCCCCCTCTCACCCCCTAAAGGGCCCATCTCTATACCAGAAAAATGCAAAGTTCCTGTAATCACGGCTGCACAGGTAAAAAACACACTCTCCAAAGCCAAGAACACAGCATCCATAGGACCTGACAACATCCCAGGTTGCATTCTACATGAACTACAGAATGAGCTGGAACCCCACCTAAGTACCATGTTCAATCATAGCCTCACCTCAGGCTTTGTGCCCACTGAATCAGTGAATGGTGCACAGAGATGGTTATCCCACTCCACAAAGGGGGATCCACCATGGACCCCGGGAACTACCGCTCCATTAACCTGACGAGCTTGGTCTGCAAGGCCATGGAATGTATCATCATGGAACTTATAAACAAAGACATTGGTAATCTCCAAACTCTGGACCCCACCCAGTTCAGGTTTGAAAAAGGCAGATCATGTCTTCTAAACCTGAAAGACTTCTTTGAAGCAGTCACCAAAGCCGTAGATGAGGGCAAGGTGGTTCACACAGCCTATCTAGATCTCGCCAAGGCTTCTGACACCATCCCCCACTCTGGATTTATAGATAAACTCACTAAACTAGGTATAAACCCTATGTCACAAGATGGGTTGCCAACTGGCTCACTGACAAAACCCACACTGTGAAAGTAACAGATGCCAAATCCGACATCAGACCAGTGACAAGTGGAGTACCAGAGGGATCAGTCCTGGGTCCTCTCCTGTTTGGTATTTACTTCTCTGAAGTACAGGCTAACACAGAAGGTCTTTGGCTAACGAAGTTAGCAGATGACTGCAAACTAGGAGCCATAATCATAACTCTAACAATGTGGACATCCTACAAAAGGGCCTCACTGAGACAGATATCTGGTGTCAAAGCCATGGCCTTAAGCTCAGTGCCAAAAAGTGCATTGTCATTCCTTTTGGTAAAAACTCTGTACCCACGAACTACCACATAGGCGGTAGTCTACCTAACAATGAAAGTGTGATAAGAGACCTTGAGACACAGGTGGGCAGTAGTCTCTCCTTTGATAATCACATCACTACAGTAGTCAGGAAATCATTCTATGTGGCACACCTCATCACAAAAGGTTTCTCATCCAGGAAAAAAGAGGTCATTGTTCCCCTCTACTCATCACTCATTAGACCCATTATAGAGTACACTGCCCCTTTTGGTATGTACCTCACAAGACATCTACAACAACTGGAAAGGCTGCAGAAATACCTTACAAAGAGGATTACCGGCCTCAAACAGATGCCCTACACAGAATGTCTCAAAAAACTCCAGCTTTACTCCGTTGCATATCGCCTACTCAGAGGTGATCTCTGCCTAACATACAAAGCTATGTCAAACCCAGAGCTGTTGGACATGCTCCACTTAAAGAAAAACAAATCCCTCTGAGCTACTCGCTCTAGGGACCTAAACCTTGTCACCACAATAAACAGAGCATGCTGGAAGGATATATTCCTGTCCCAGAGACTTCCCATACTCTGGAACAAACTACCTATCTATATCAAACAAAGCTCCTCATTAGTACTCTTCAAGAAAAATCTTGATGATTGGATGGGAAATAGGAAATTCACCCAGGGGATCACTTCTGTGGATCTATTCGACAGGAGCAAGGTAAATAATTTTCTTGGGTGGCAAAAGCCAGTGTACCTTTTTGGCTAGGCTTATACAGGCCCTAGGGCCAATAGCCTAGTACCAACCTTTGAACCTTTCAACCACAGACACTATAGGGCTGAGGGCTACCAAAAGCAAACTCTACAGTGACTGACATCAGCACATCATGTGATATTGGCCAATTGGATGTGTGGTGGGTGGGACAGGCCTCATGATGGAAATCTCTCTGTCGCTGTCTGTCTCTCTCTTCCCCACATCTCTGTGTGTGTATATTTGACATATTATAGTGTGTTGGCCTTGGATATGTGGGAGTATTCCTATCCACTGTGTGTGCAAACCATGAGTGGTGTACAATGTGGTGTGTGTGCACAGACATCTGCGACTGACAGATATGTATAGTCCACTGTCATTTCTCTAAGTGTAGGAGCATGCCCAGTATGACCTTCTGTACTGAGTGTGTGAATCCATTCCAGGTAGGTTGTACTCCAGTCCAGGATTTGGTGTTTTACACCTACAGCTAGCAACATCTTTCTGCAGGATATCTGTAGATAGGCTGACAATATGGAGTCACAATGGGCAAAAGATAGTGGGATACTGAAACTATTGTGTCTGTGCTGCTTGTGTTACATGGTTGGTGTTAGCAGAGATATTCAGACATATGTACTGTTTTACACTGTAATGTATTATGTCATCAACTACTGAGAGATATACCCTCAGTCTCTTACACATATTGATGTATGAGATCAACAGCAGCCCCTATCATTTTGTTTGTTTTGTCTGGTAAAATTTCCCCATCTGTGTACAATGGTGGTGTAGAGTTTGTAGGAAAAAACAGAGTGAAAGGTGTTTGCATAGTTTATAGTAGTGTGCTGGTCTGGGCTGCTGCCTGTGTAATTGGGTGATTCTGATACATTTCACCTGTCAGCTATGCTAATTCTCCTTGATTGCCTTCCTTCTGCTGTTTTCCCTTCCCATTGCCTTCCTGTTTGAGCCCCAAAGTGTGCCGCACATACCCAGTGCTCAGATGTGAGCAGAGCTGCTATTTCCTGTGGTTTTTTTTTTTGTTTGTTTAAAATGTGGTGCGCAGCACGCACATCAGTTTAGGCAATGCAAATACTGCTAGGCAGCCTCAGACACACCCCCTTCCTTAGCTGTGCTTAATCTAGAGCAAACACGGGCCACAGAGCATCAATAAGCTTACAGCATGCATGACACTCCCCCTTATGAGGTCATTTACCTCTTATACTTAAATCCAGGTGTTGCTGCACCTACACAGTTGGGTGCAAGCTAACACTGAGAGGAATTCTGTGACTCAGTATCAGTCCCCTTATTTGCATAAAACAGAATGCTAATTCATAGTTACCACACTCACACTAGGCCTTACCCCTTAGCAACCACTATTCCCTGGTATTGTTGTGTTATGCATGCCATTGACAATCATGGCAAAATGCTGATTTGGGTTTCTAAGCTCATTTCCAACATTTTCTCATATTATCAGGCCGATCCCATTTGAGCACCACTGCCCTACGCTTAAACAGCCGAAACCAGCTCCCAAAAAAGTTATTTTTTATAATTTTGTAACCATTTCCCATGCCAGTGGCCATATATTTGGCCATTGGTATGCCTACTACAGTGAATACATGCTTTCTTTAGAGCTGTCATGCCTCCATTTTGTAATTTGCAGAAATGTATTTGGTTAGTAACCGAATACATTTTTGCATGTTACACTATTCCTGCCCAGACGCCTGCCTGCTTCCTGGATCGCTAATTTACCTCATTTGCATGGTTTTCACCAGCAAATGAGGTAATTAGCATATAGCAGTGGTATCCGTGTTAGTGTAGGAGCGCTCATGCATGCCCCGGGAACTCGTTCCTGGATCGCTCATTGGCCATATTGCACGCAGCAACTCTCGCACTATTCCTGCACACCGTGCAGAGCTTGCTGATTCCTGTGGATTATCTTTTGTTATTTAATTTTCACCTTTATGAATTTGTTCTATGTTTTCTTCTCTTTTAACAAATAATTCCAATACATATTCTTTAATTATTTTGTATATTCTTTCTTGCTCTCTTATTTGCTTACCTTCCTTATTTTTAATTCTCTTATTATTTTTCCTTCTTTTATTATTTTACTCAAATATGGCACTACATCTTCTTTCTTTCCTTGTAAACAATATTTTTGTTTATATAACAAGTTGTTAATTTTAATTTGATTAATTTTATATATTTATTTTTCATTTTCATAAAAGGAATTTTTCTTCTCTAATAAGTCTCTGAATATTTCTTGACTTAATATCTTATATCTCTCTTTTTCTTTCCTTCTTTTCTTTCTTATACATTCTAAAAAAACTTTTTTATATTTTCTTTAAAATTAAGCCACCAAACAGTCAAATTCTCATAAAACTCTCTCATATTCATATGATTATTTCCATAATTCCACAAGTTCTTTTTTTCTTCAAAATCTAATTTCTTTTCATTAATTCTCCTTATTCCCTTTCCTATTCTTATATATTCTTCATTTTCCTGTAATTTAACCCATATAGCCAACTGATCTGAAAATACAGCATACTTGTTTCCTTTTTTAACTATTAAACTATCAGATATTAAAAAAAAATAATCAATTTATGTCCTGATATCATTCCCTTTTGTAGGTCCAGTGGTTATTCTCGCATACAGTTAACTTTCCAGTTCTCATAATTTCTTTAACCATTTTAACATCACAATTGCTCTTATTTTTCTTAAATTGCAATTAAAATAACCCACCACTATGATGTCCATATTTACACAAACATATTCAAGAATATTTGTAAACATAATTTCTCTCTCTTTTTTGTTACATATGCATATAAAGCTATAATTCTATACACATATTTTTTCCATCTCAAGTCTTACTGTAATTCATCCTAGTTCCACTATGGTTACATCTAATATTTTAATGCTTTCATGACATAATATACATATGCTGGAGCATATTTCTTTCCCCATGTTCCCAACTACCTCACCATTTCAAAGTTTTTCAGTTTATGTTCTTTCTTCCAACAATAATATGTGCATCTGCTGCAGCTCACCATTGTAATATACCTATTTTCCTCTAAACATATTTCATACTGTTCACATTTAAAGCCAACATTTTCAGCTTTCAAGAACAGTTAGTGTAATAAAATGTTTATCCCTATCCTTTCTTGTTTTCTCTAAGCATGATGTTTTTGAATTTTCTTTTCCTTTCTTTAACTCTTTTCCCTATCAAATTCTTTTTATTTCTTACTACTGTCCACCAGTCAGCTTCTTCCTCACTTATTTCTTTTTCCATGTTACTTTCTTTAACTTCATGTATAACCTCTTTATCAGTCACATCTTTTTGTACATTTTCTTCTATAACACATTCTTCTATCTCTTTCTCCTGTATAACTTCACTTTTATTTTATTGCACATTCATTTCACATTCTAGCCATGAATGACCAGTATTGCCACATTTTTACACTTTAAATCACGTTTTTGCATTGTGCCCTGTTTTACCACATAAATAACATCTTTTTTATCACATTCATTGATCAAATTACATTTTTTCCACAAAATAGCACATCTTTGGTTGACCCCTCTATTTCACAAAACCCTTATTACCATGAACATTAATAATACTAGGTACATGCATAACATTAGCGTTTTCAATTTTCAGTATTACTCCACATTCCCATCCCCCAGTCCATAGTCTACTTTCATCATATATCTTTGTAGTGTCCATTACATCTTTACATATAGTTAATAAATGTTCTTTTATTTCTTTTGCTTTAGCTTCAGTTCTAAACTGGATCATTATTATTTTTTTTGTTTGCCTGTAAAAAAGCTTGTACCACATATTCTGACCATGGAGAAATATTTTTTCCTTTTGTTCACATGCACCCAAAATATTTTCCATGACCTGCCTAATCTCAAATATCAAGTCAAAACAAGTCTCTTTGTTAATTAAAATAAATGCTCTTACCTCTTTTGCTTTGACACCCAGAGGTGCTATGACAGAGTCCCAAACCTCTTTTTTTTTACCGCTCACATATACTGTATACTGCTTTTTGGTTTCTTTTATTTCTTTGTTTCTGTTTTGTTTCTTCTCCAACAGTTTGAGCATAAATGTTTGTCTCTTGAACTTTTTCTGGCACAGTCCCTTCTTCTCCTTTTTCTTCTTCTATGTTTTCCTTGAAGTTTCTCCATGAAACTGCTGCTCCCCTTTCTGGCTCACTTTGGTTTATCATTTCTTCCAAATAATCATCTCGCAACCCCCTCCAAACTGGAGAGTTGTAATTATACATTTTCAGAGGTAACTGTTTCTTCGTCAAACAATCTCCTCTGAAACTTTTCCCCTAAATCCATCTCTGTTTCAGCTACAATCTCCTTTTCCTTTACAATCTCCTTTTCCTCCAGTGTCAGTGTATTTTCTGCACCCACATTGTGAGGAAAAAAAACTTCTGGTAGCAATTCTACCATTTTGACTATACTATCAGCAACTTTCATTCCAGTTTCAGTACAAGCTGAATCAGCCATTTTTTCTCCCTACTTCTCCAGGCCAATTCTGCACCTGGAACAGGAACATGAAGTCTGTTTTGTCACACACAAATGCTACCAAGTCTATGGGAAATTCCCCAATGCCTTGGCTAAGTTTACCCCTAGTAGTATAAATACCACCTTGGCTCTACCATGAAAATAGGCTAATAGCCTAG
Organism: Protopterus annectens; assembly: GCF_019279795.1. Taxonomy (NCBI): domain Eukaryota; kingdom Metazoa; phylum Chordata; order Ceratodontiformes; family Protopteridae; genus Protopterus; species Protopterus annectens. The sequence continues at coordinate 1,587,353,030 of NC_056741.1, forward strand.
TAAGACTAACCCAGTCAACAAAGGATAAATAAAATACATAAACAGTTAATAGAGTTAGTTCCCAACAGTGGGCCTTTCTATACTGCAATTAATTTTACTCATATAAGGAGGCTTTATGTACTGCAATAGTTATTTTTATGAATGCGCATTCATGGAACTAGCTGAGGGTGTGCCACAGCAGACTGTCAGTGCTTTTTATTCAGACAATTTTGGTGAGGAATAATGCTCTGTTATTTTGGGACCTCTGACACTGGAGCTTTGCTTCTGTCTATATCAACAGTGACTAGATGGCTAGATTTTGAGTTAACTGAGTGAGGCCAAGCAGCTGTGGGATGGACTTCCTCTATCATCACAGAATGAGCATCAGGAACCGGTACTGGTCCTGTAAAGAAGAAGAGACAAAAGTGTAGTTAGCAGGTTAGATAAACTGCATGCTATGCAGGGAATCAGAAAGCTGTTCTTGTACAAGATGCCCTCCCACAAACACACACATGTGAACTGTGATCTCAGCCATGCTTCACTGCATGTAATGCTTAAAGGGGAGGATTTCGATGACTAAGAAAATCATTTATCAATACAATAGCCTTTGATGATTGCCCCCAAGTCCTCCTACTCAGTCTGGAATGAGTTTGAGAGCTTTCCATCATGGCAAAGTGATTATAACACACATGGAAGTATTGGGGTTAGTGCAAAAGTGTGTGGGATCTAGACTGCTAAACATCTGGTTATGGTAAAGTATACATGGCATTTACATAGAAAGTAATTACTTGCTTTTCTAAAAATCTATACATGCATATTTATCAGTTACATAACACTTGGAAAGTATTAGTTGTCAACCAGGACCCATATTATATTAGCAAAAATTATCATATAACATCAAATAGAACAGCAGGTGACTGTTGAATGCCCCACTCGGGTGGAAATATAAAATTAATTACCTGTTGTTTTCTTGCATCTTCCAAAGAACAGGTTAAGGGATTTTAGACTGCCATAGTGACCCCTGGGGGAACTGCACACTCTCTTTGTTCAATATGGTAATCTAGACTGTGCCACTGCTAGACTATTAAAGCATCTGTTGGAGTATACAAGATCATATTTCTTTATGTCATTCGATATCAGATACTTTCAGGGGGAGCAGAATTGGTATGCATGTACTGAAACAGCCATTCACACAGCATGTTGGCAGTGGGGACCATGGGCTGCTGTTAACCATTTTGAGACTCCAGGAAGTGTCAACCTGTAGACTGTCAGGGACTCTGTTACCTATCCCAGTAGCCAGTCTCCCTCCCCCATTTCTTCTGCTGTCTTACCCCTCCTTTCCAGTAACATCTCCCCTACCTATCTCCTACTTCTCCTACCTACAATGACTGCTCCCCTTTCTTCTTCTTCTCTCAAGTACGTGCATGTTTCCTTACTTTGTGTGGCTCATAAAATGGAGAATTTGGCAAGATTGACAAGGCCAGGGTTAATCAAGTCATGTCCTAAGGAGGATTAACTAAAATGGGCAGCCAGATGCATGGAGTTAAGATCCCAGAACTAGGTCAGAGTACGCACAGCAGAAGCAGAGATGCCAAAAGAATCTGGCAGGACTTGTAGAAGAAAGGAAGGCCATCAAAATAAAGAGAACAACAAGGTTCTAGTGAGACCAACACTCACTTTGGGATCCCGGCATATTCATACTAGTGAGTGATGCAGGTGCCATGGTTTATGATAAGGTCAGTCGAGTGATTTATGCAAATTATGTTATTCATAGCATGTTCACACTGGTCCGGTGACTGATGGAGGTGCCATGATTTATGGCAAGTTTGTGATTGATGCAAGTTCGATGATTTGTGGCATGTTTTCACTGCTGAGAGATACAGGCACCATGATTTATGACATGTTCATACTGATGGGATTCAAGTGCCATGATACATCTCTTATTCATATTAAGTGATGCAGCTACAGTGATTAGTGACATGTTTACACTGGAGAATAATAGAGGTGCCATGATTCATGACATGTTTACATGAGTGACTGATGCAGATGCTGTTATTACTGACATGATTTTACACTGGTGAGTGATGCAGGTTCTGCGATACTTGGCATGTTCACACTGATGAGTGATGTAAGTGCCATGATTTATGGCCTGTTCACACTGGTGAGTGATTCAGGTGCCATGAGTTATGGCATGTTCACACTGGTGAGTGATGCAGGTGCCATGATTTATGGCATGTTCACACTGGTGAGTGATTCAGGTGCCATGATTTATGGCATGCTCACACTGGTGAGTGATGCAGGTGCCATGATTTATGGCATGTTCACACTAGTGAGTGATGCAGGTGCCATGATTTATGACATCTTCACACTGGTGAGTGATGCAGGTGCCTTGATTTATGGCATGCTCAAATTATCGAGTGATGCTGGTGCCATGAATTATGGCATGTTCTCACTGGTGAGAGGCACATTTGTTGTGGTGAATAGCATGCTCATAAGGGTGACTGATGCAGTCACTATGAGAATCTATGGCACACTTCAGGAATGGGACAGGCACAGTGGTATGATACAATCGCTAATATAATCAGAAGACTGATTTTGGGAGATACAAGTTTCTTGTTGAGGGTCGCAAACATTTTGATAATGCACTCATACTACAATAGGGATCATAAAATCTAATGAAAAGCCAAATCATGATGGTGTCATGATAAGCATGGGCAGTGTAATGTGAGTCAATGAAGCTTTTAAATACCTACCACAGTTAAAATTCATTATCTGGCATGTGCAACTACAATAGTACTTTTCTCTGATGTCTTGTAGAAGTGGGGGTTTGATTTCAGTTTAAAGAGAAAGGAAAGTACAGAATTAAGTTGCAATGTTCCGTTTCTGAGGAAGTTCACGTATTAAACAGTGGATGAAAGTGCTAAACTTTTGGCTTCTGATTTACTTGTTTTTTTTGCCAGCAGGTCTGCAGTTCATTTTTTCGTTAAGATATAAATTCAAAGATATGGCAAGCATTGTATAACCATGGATACACGCATTGTAAACTGTATTACGCACAATTCAAACATGAATACTCATTATTTCTTAGGCTAAATTTTTGTAAAACTAAGCTCACTTCAAAATGCATGCACAACTAGGAGCCCAGTAACACTTCTAGGCTACAACACAAATGAAGTCCATCCTTTTACCATACAAGACAGAATAAAGAATCATATGCCGTATTCAGAATTTCCCAGTTTTAGATATTTGAGATTTTTCACTATAACAGTCCATCGTATTATCTCATTTAATCCCCAACAGCAGGATCCATATTAATTACCTTGCTTCCTTGGTTCTTCTAAGCTAGAAAAGCACTTAGTTCCTGAAAACCTTTCCCTAAAGTCCCCAGCTGAAATACTTGCAATATCTAATATACAATTTGAGTTACAAAAAAGTGCAATATGAACGCTTTAGAGTAGATAATAGGCTACAGTCCAGGGATAGCATCAAAGGTCCCTCAAAAAACAAAAAAATCTTGCTATTTTCCCACTTTCTGAAATTTAAGAAAGTTCAGTTACAGATTTGCTGTTCTGAACTGTTTTTAAGTTTCTTGGAGGCCAGTGCTTGCTTGGGCTAAAGGGAAGTCTCTGTGTTCATCAGTGGCAGTGGTTAACACTGAGCAGCCTGCCTGTCCCTGTAGGAGTGGTTACTACCTAGAAGCTGTAGTTTTATTGGCCATTTTGGGTCAATTCTAAGCTCCTTGATCTCTCTCTCTTAAAACCCTGCTGCCTCATGGTTTTGGCATCTTTCTAGGCTTGTTAGTTGTTGCTGAAGCACCTACCAAGGGGAGAAAAAGCTGAGATAAGAAAGGAGCCACTTTTGAGATTTTAAGTATTTTCTTCTGATTTTTTTGTTTAGAATTATTGCTTTGCCGCCTACTTTTCGGCATTTTCTGGCTTGCTAAAGTTTATATCTGTATTAGAAACAGTATTTAGAACACATCTAGAGCCTGTTTACTGCATTTCCTGTGTTGCACTTAATTTAAAATCATTTTTTTCTCTTAAAATTGCATGTTACCTGACTTTGGCCTGGCACTCAAGTGCGGGGTCATTTATTGCACTGTTGTGAATATTTTGCTACTTGTGTATCGCTGCTACCTTTAAACTAAAACAAAAAAAGAAAAAAACAAAAAAATCTTGCTTTTTTCCCACTTTCTGAAATTTAAGAAAGTTCAGTTACAGATTTGCTTTTCTGAACTGTTTGTATATTTCTTGGAGGCCAGTGCTTGCTTGGGCTAAAGGGAAGTCTCTGTGTTCACCAGTGGCAGTGGTTAACAATGAGCAGCCTGCATGTCCCTGTAGGAGTGGTTAATGCCTAGAAGCTGTAGTCTTATTGGCCATTTTGGGTCAATTCTAAACTCCTTGATCTCTCTCTCTTAAAACCCTGCAACTCTCTTTTTGCGCGGTCTTGCGCACAGAGCAGCGTCGGGCAGCGCCGCTTAAATAGGTTTAAACTATTCCCGGCTCCAAAAAGTCTGCTCTTCACTTTTTCCCTTAGAACTGCTCTAAATCTCTAATTAAGCACTCTATTTTTATTCTAAAGCCCTGCACTTGCTCGTATAATTAATCTCATAGATAAACACAAACTAAAGCACTACATCCTCTTATATACCTTTAAGCACTTGCTCCCTATTGTTTTTTTCTGCTCAGTCAGTAAGTAGTTCCCTATATTATTCAGGTATATCCAAAGGTCAGTTTCGAGTTTACTCTCCAGTCCAGCTGGTGAATCTGGGAATCTTGAGGCAATGTTACAACTGCCTTATGTATACAGACCACCCTCTCCTCCTCCCAACAAACTCAAATATATGTGAGAGATGCAACTATATAGCCAAACTGGAGGCTAAGCTCTCTCAACCCAGTACTGGCACAGCCTGTCAGGAGGAGAAGGTAACCACACACACCACAAATCCAGTCTCACATAGACCTATCACATCAGCAAACCAAACACAAAAACACACAAAAACATACTCGGAGGCTCTAAATAAAAGTCTGCCTAAGCAGCAGAGACCTCCAAAGCAGACATCCAAGCAACACCTACCATGAAACAATATCCACGTAGCACATAGCTCACAAAGTCAGTGTGCCACACAGTCATAGCCCTTAAGGCTAAACAACACACCTAATACACTTGTAATAGGTGACTCTATTGTCAGACACACTGACGTCCCACTCTCCAGGCTGAACAAGGAGAAGGTTACTGTAAGCTGCCTGTCGGGTGCCAGGATCCGCCACATAACACAAGCATTCAGGTCACTCCAAAGCAAGTACAGATATGACTCTGTCATTGTCCCTGCTGGTGTGAATGACCTGAGACGTACCTCCCTGGACTACATGAAAAAAGACATACAGGAGCTCTTTGATCATGTAGCCCAGGCTGGTATGACCCTGACCTTGAGTAGCATCTTACCCTCACCAAGAATGATGCCACAGTATAAAGACAGAATGATCAATTTTAACAATTGGCTAAAGTATTGGTGTCATTCAAAGGGGATCCAGTGTCTGTCAGCCTGGGATGACATGCTTGACAAGCCACGCTGCTTCGGTAGGGACGGCTTGCACCTGTCACCCCTGGGTTTTCGAATACTGGCAAAGGCTCTTGCCTCCCCCATAGTGCCTTTTTTAGGCAAGGCTCAAAAGACATACCCACCCCCATAGACAACACAAAGAAAAAAAAACTAAGGGTAATGCTGCTCAACGCCAGAAGTCTAAACCTCAAGATGCACTCACTCGAGACTCTCCTCAGTATGGAGAATATCGATATCTGTGCAGTAACAGAAACCTGGTTCAAGACTCCCGAGAGAACCCCAGCACTAACAGGTTATACTTCATACCATGCTTTCCGGCCTCAAAACTCGGACCGAACCACAAAAGGAGGGGGAGTATCCATATTTATCAAAGATACCCACACCTCCAGGTTAGTGGCACTGCACGAAGCATCGGAGACCATCCATGTGCAACTAACAGTGGGAAAAACTGCCTTTCAGTTTGTAGCCTGCTACAGACCACCCTCCCAAACACAGGAACCTCACTCGGCTTTCCTTAGAACACTGGAGAATATGAAGGTCTCTCCAAACACTATTATATTGGGTGACTTCAACTACCCAAACATCAATTGGGAAAACTACTCAAGCCCAAACACCCTCACCCAACGGTTCCTAGAATTTCTAAACTCAAATGCTATGGAACAACTGGTCACCACTCCCACAAGAGGGGAAACCATATTGGATCTGGTCATCACCAACATGGGGTCTCTATGTTCCACACCAGAGGTATATCCCTCATTGGTAAGATCAGACCATAAACAAATCTCACTGGACATCCATATTCTGTCCCCACCCCTAGCCAAGGAAACCACGGAGAAGAACTTCTCAAAAGCAAACTTCACACTTCTCAAAACTGAGGTGGAATCCTTCAAAGCCCCCAGGCCAGTGTAAAATATGGCCCAAAATGCAGAATCCTTTACAAAAGCATTCTATGGACACCTATAGGAATGCATGGAGCATGCTATCCCAAATAAAACTAAGACTCACTCCTCCAAAGGCATGAGACCTGTCTGGTGGACCCCAGCCATAAATAAGCTATACAACAGAAGGAGAAAGCTACTACATGACAGAGCAAAATCCCAAAAAGGGAAGGTGTCACTGATCAGTACTAGCAAGAAACTACGATCCCTCATAAAATCATCTAAGGCCAGCTTCGAAAGAAAAAATGCACAAGACACTAAAGATAATCACAAGGCCTTCTTTAGTTATGTCAGAAACCTGGGAGGCATCTCCCAGATATGCTCTGAGTTAGTGCAAAATGACAAAAAATACACTGAACCCACAGACTTTGCCAACATCCTGGCAGAAAGTTTCAGTGCAAACTTCTCTCCCCCTCCCCCCCCAAAAGAGCAAATGTCTATCCCAACAGAGTGTAGCCTTCCTGAGATCACTGATGCACAGGTGAGAGCTGTCCTCTCCAAAGCAAAAAACACAGCATCAATGGGACCAGATGGTGTCCCGGGCTGTGTCTTACACGAGCTCCAAGAAGAACTAAACCCTCATATAAAGTCACTGTTCAATCTCAGCCTTACTACAGGATATGTACCCAAGGAATGGCGTACAGCAACAGTGGTCCCACTCCACAAAGGTGGTGACACAACAGACCCCGGAAACTATCACCCTATAAGCCTGACTAGCCTGGTCTGCAAAGCTATGGAGCGTATCATGGAAATCATAAACAAAGACATTGGGAACCTCCAGACACTGGATCCTACCCAATTCGGCTTCGTTAAGGGCAGATCTTGCCTCTTGAACCTGGTCATCTTCTTTGAAACAGTTACCAAAGCCATAGATGAAGGGAAGGTAGTCCACACAGCCTACCTGGACCTTGCAAAAGCCTTCGACACAATACCCCACTTGGGAATCATAAATAAGCTCACCAGCTTAAATATCAACCCCTATGTCACAAGATGGGTTTCAAACTGGCTCAGGGATAGAACCCACATGGTCAGAATAGCAGGTGCCATGTCAGACTCTAAACCAGTTACAAGTGGTGTCCCACAAGGCTCAGTCCTGGGACCTCTCTTGTTCGGTATATATTTCTCCGAGGTACAGGCTAACATGGGTGGACTATGGCTGACCAAGTTCGCAGATGACTGCAAACTGGGTGCTGTAATCGACTCTCCAGCTGACACAAGAATCCTCCAAAAGGGTCTCACAGAGACGGATAACTGGTGACAGAGCCATGGCCTAAAGCTAAATGCCAAAAAGTGCATAGTCATCCCCTTTGGGAAAAACAAAGTGCCCACAAATTACCACATAGGTGGTAATCCATTAAGTATGGAAGAAGTAATTAGGGACTTGGGGACCCAAGTAGATAGCAATCTCTCCTTTGACAATCACATTGCCAGAGGGGTTAGAAAGACCTTCTATGTAGCCCACCTTATCATGAAAGGGTTCATATCTAGATCAAGAGAGGTCATTGTGCCCCTCTACTATCACTTATCAGGCCCATAATTGAGTACAATGTCCCGTTTGGGATGTACCTTACCCGACACCTTCAGCAACTGGAAAGACCCCAAATGTATCTCACCAAGAGGATCAAGGGGCTCAAACAGATGCCCTATGCAGTTCGGCTAAAGAAACTCCAGCTCTACTCAGTTGTGTACCGCCTACTCAGAGGCGATCTGTGTCTGACGTATAAAGCCATGTCCAACCCAGAATTAATGGACATGCTTCACCTCAGGAAATCCAAATCCCTTAGAGCTACACACTCCAGGGACTTGAACCTCAGCGCAGAAATAAATAGGACATGCTGGAGGGACAGATTCATATCCCAGAGGCTCCCCTCACTCTGAAACAAAATCCCAATCCATGTTAGGCAGAGCCCCTCACTGACCCTCTTCAAGAGAAATCTTGACGAGTGGATGGGAGATCGTAAGTTTACCCCTGGGATCTCTTCTGTGTCCCTGCTTGACAGAGGTACAGTAAACTAACCTTAAAAGGGCTACCTTCTGTGACCTACTATACAGAGGCACAGTCAACTAATCTAAAAGGGTGGAGAAAGCCAAACACACTCTGGCTAGGCTTATAAATGCCCTAGGGCAGATAGCCTAGTATCAACCTATGAACCTATGAACCTATATGATACAGCACTTAAGAATGGCATATGTTCACAGGCCATGCCAATAGGGGTGAGGGGGCCCAATCAAAAAACGTGTAACACATAGCATTAACCCCCCCCCAGCCAGACAGGGGAAACATACAAACAAACAACACAAACAATGTAAACAATCCACTGCGCCCCAAATCACAGGCAGGATACAACCAGAGGGGGGGAACACAGTGGACCCGCTAAGTCTAATCTTGGAACAGAGACAGGAGCGTCCCTTGCAGGACACCCCAAAAATTGTCTTGTAATAAGAGGATGCCCGTGCAATGACCTGTCAAGGCGGGGCATGTATGTGCCAGGATTACAAGGGTGGGAAAGCCTGATGACCCATGGGTCGAGACAACGTACGAGATGGGTTCCGAGAAGTGGAGAGTGGGCAGTGTATAGTGATGTGTTTAGACCCGACCTGCACCCAGAGTAAGGATGAGTGCTGTAGAGGAGGTGTGGGGGGGCCTATGGCTATGAAATTATGAGCCTAGGTATGCAGGTGTTGGCTGGAGAGGTTCTATTTGGACCGCCCCAGGTATGTAACCAATAGTTTGCATTGGGCAGAGCCGCCGCCTAATGAGCAGCCACTCCCAGTACAAGTCCCACTGCAGCACAGTCTATTTTACATGGTAAAATATGGTATAACCAGCTGTGTTGTTGCAAATCCCACTAAATAACACCAAAAAACACATGGTTGCAACACCCCACTGTAGGCATGTAAGCCAAATGAATTGGCATCACAAGGTATTATTGTTGTCCTCACCCCCACCCAGGGGTGTGAGTGTCCAAACCTACCTCGAAATGCAGTGTATATACACAGCTGTTGCTGTAGAATAAATGGCCACCTGTGGACCTTCCCATCAGCCTTCCTGCACATCCCTGGACATTTCCCCTACTATCTGCCCCTCTGTGTTCCCCATTAACACCACTTACCTATCGACCCCTGTTTCATTGCTATTAATGTTTGCAGTCGCAAGTAGGTGACACCCTCTTCCCCAACTATATTGGCAGAATCTGGAACCCCCCTACCCATGTGCATTACCTCAGCTGTCCCACATGACACATGTAAATAATACATAAAGCAACACCTCAAGTACACTTGGATCAGCAAATGCTCACCACCTGGTGAATCCCCCTCCCAACTAACACTCTATACCTCTACACCAACTAGTGAAACCAACACCTCCTGTCCTGCCTTGCATACAAATCCCAGTATCCTGCATACCTTCCCTATTGCTCCCCCACCAATCATTCCAATGGTCTACTATGCAGTTACAATGTCCCCCCTCTACCTACCAACCTACTCCTACACTATTCTCTTCAACTCTAACACACAGGTATGGCATAACTAAACCTAACCTGAATACCTGAGTGTAACCTATCCAGAACTGTTAAACTGGAATCTAACTTCACCTTAAACTGACCTTTGTCAACAGTCATACCTGACATGTAAACCTGACCTAAGCATGTATAATACCAACATGTTAACATAAACTAAGCATGAAGAATGTGGTATGTAGCTATGTTAAGTTTGTTACTCTTTATGAATGTGTACACCTCAGTAGTACATGTAGTGTGTAACTGGGGTTTACTGTGGAGCTCCACTCCCCGGGCCACTGCTGACAATGGAGAAGCATCCAGTTGGATTGTCCCAGACAACAAATGTGAACTAAATACAGGAAGCAGAGCGGGGGTATGAGCAGCAAGTAGGGTTACGCCTGTTTGGGCGGCGGTAAGCAATGCCCACACTGGTTAAGCAATGTGGAGGCCAACTCAGTATAAGACATCATAACCGGAGGTCAGCATGGCTGAGCCTCGCGCACACCAGTGCATACCCACCTACACTTCCGATACAGTGCCTTAGGCACTCTGTAGCCAACAGCTCTTGCCGTGCCCATTAACAAAATAATCTGCACAGCCAGGTTCCAACCCCCCACCCTGCACACTATAGTCTAAGTGAGTTACCACTAAGACATGGCAGATACACATTCAACTGCTGTTATCTCAAACATATCATCCAGCACAGTCATTCAACAGTATAGGAAATTCATGTAAGTATGTAGATTAATACCAGCAAACATGTGCACATAGCTCAAGCACAGTATTCTGAGCAGGCTATGTGTATCAATGAACAGTGCCTGTCCAAACATGCTGTGAGAACAGTAGTCTTGCATAATACTGAAGAGAAGAATGAAAAATGGTGCATACTGTAAGGGCGTGTGGGTGTGCTACATGCACGGAATGTCACACCTGGGGCGTTGGTTCCGCGGAACTGAAAGATGAGGCTGGCCTGGTGTGTGAGCAAACTGCTGCTTCTCAAACCCCTGGCAGGATGCTACCAATGGGAGAAACAGTGTAGACCAGCAAAGTCTACTCATGACACAACAACAGGTCCGTCCCTGGCGGGATGAACCAAACTTTGTGGGTCACATAGATGTCTCTACCAGTATCAGAGGAGGATCAAGGGAAGGCTTAAATGTACATGGACTAAATGGATGAAGAACCTGCAGAAGCTTGGGTCAAGACAGTATAATGGAGGAGTACTTACACGTGCAGAGAGGGAAATGTGTGGAGGTGTGGTATGGCTGGGCTAGCAACTGGGGTATGGATGGATGCTGTGTACGTGGAGCTTGGGGGCCAGGGGAAGGAAACATGGGTATTACAACATGGTAGAAATATACAAATGAAGCAGAACAGCAATAGTTTAGTGGATAGAGCATCCGACCAATGAGCAGGTATTCCTGGTTCGGGTCCCACTGTAGCACAGTCTATTTTACATGGCAAACCACATTATAACCAATATTTTTGTTGCAAGACCCACTAAATAGCTAATATATATGAACTGGAGTACTGTAAGAAATGCACATGTGACGTATCAGTGTCAGATGGAATAAGGCACTAGTAAGCAGGTGTAAGCACAAATAGGCAATAGTAGGCATACGTACTCACTAGTAAGCGGGTGTAAGTCCTTATGACTGCTTTAGAGTGCCTTAATCACTCTGTATCTAATGGTCCTTTGTCAGCCCAACAACAAAATAAACAGCCATGCAGGTCACAAACCCAGGACCCTATACACCATAGTCCCAGTAGCTATCCACCAAGCCATAACAGACGTACAGAAGAATGGGGCAGTAGTAAACATGTTCTCACCGTAGTATAACCAAACTGAACCTGTGAAAGGCATCAGTATACAATCATATGTGCCATAACTGACTACAGAACATACATATGTGAACTGGAGTACAGCAATAAGTCCAGATGTGAGGTGTTAATGTAATAAAGTGTAGAAGTTCCCAGGACCCCAGACAGTGTCCCTACATATGTGTCGTGGATACATGACACATATATAACAAGTGACGAAGGGGAAATCAATGCCAAAAGGTAATTATCATGCAAATCTAATAATACACACCACTAAGCATAGCACAGCACTGGCTCCCAGACTACTGCCAGGATACTACCAGTAGGAGAAACAGTGTCATCCTGCTAAGTCTACTCTTAAACAAATGCACGTCCGTCCCTGGAGGGACGACCCCAAATGTTTGCCAAAAAGAGTCCTCGGGGTAACATACCATGCCTAAAAAGAAAGCACAGTCAGTGACATATGTTCACGGACTACATGTATGGGAAGTTTGAAGATCCATGGGTTGAGACAACATATGCGAAGGATCCCGAGAAGTGGAGAGTGGGCAATGTGTAGTGGTGTGGTTATATTAGGCTGGAACCTGTAGGAAGGATGACTGATGTGGATGGGAACTAGGATGAAGGGAATGATGGGTACAACATTATGGACCAAGGCATGCTGTGGTTGGATGAACCCATTCTAATAGGACCGGCCCGTGTATGTCAGCGAGAAAGGAAGGGGGTGACACAGTGAAGGTACTGGGATATACAATTTCCCATAGCAAACCATGTTATGGGTAATATGTATGTTACATAACCCACGGAATAACATATATACATGAACTGGAGTACTGCGGCCATGAAATAACACAAACACACACACACACATATAAATAATATATATATATATATATATATATATATATATATATATATATATAGATATATACAGGAGTACTGCAGGAAATGCACATGTGAGGTGTCGATATCATAATGCATACAGCAGTAGTTAGGTTAAGCAGCACTAAGCTGTTGTAAGCATATGTCAGGACAAGTAAGCGTGTTTACATTTCCAGGCTCAGCAAATCTGAAGCAAATTATCTGTAGGCATACGTAACCAGAGGTCTGTGTTTGCGTGACGGTGAGCACTGCTTATACAAAGTAAGCAATGTCGAAGCTTACCTGATGAAACTGGCTGTTACCTGCAGTTGGTGACACATACCGTCAATCAAAGATGCTCATGACTGCTTACAAGTGCCTTAATCACCCTGCATCCCATTGCCCTTGTTCAACACTGCAACATAATTGGCAGCCACTGCATGGCCGAACCCAGGACCCTGCATACCATAATCATAGTGAATTAAAACTACACCATATCAGATATGCAGACATCCCATGTATTCCCAGATATATCATGCAGCAAAGTCAATCTGTATAAGGGGAATTGTACTAATATTGCAACACTCAACCTCTTATTGCAAACATTGTGGACACAGTGTGACAAAAGTGGGGTACATATCTGGACAAGTGAACTATTGTTCATATACATGTAAAACATTGCTAGCTAAATAGTGATCTGTTGTAATACACATAATCTGAACAGCATGATATCTGCAACTGTAATGTATCGGCATTCCTGACTGATCACATGCCTGACATCATCCACGTCAATTGGCCAGATGAATGTGGGGCAGGGCAATATTGTGAGCCACTCATGCATGGACATATGGACAGTCATAGATCTGTAAATGTAGAGAGATACACAGGTACATATAAATGTCTGACTCACACATGCATCATATCACATCAATTTTATGTAGATGGGTGGATACATATGTCCACACACACATATATATATATATATATGGATATACATGTGACTACACATACACATGCAGATATATGTACAGTAGGATACATATGTAGTCGATGCACACAATATGGAAGAGACACTATGCCTACAGCTAAACCCTGAACAACTGGACACTGTATGGGCCACCCATACAAATGACGACTGTTGCCTGCAACATATACCCACAGAGAGATCATTGGGTAAACTCCACACACTGGTTTGTAGAAATGGAATACCTTTCATTGTGTACCATGACAGTTCTACATGCCATGTCATATAGCTGTTCAGACAGTGACATCCATATAAACAGAGGAATGCAACCGTGAAACAGTTATACTAATACAGTAGTCTGGAAAGGTTCACAACCGTCACTGTCCAGGCCAAGTTTTTAGATTTGTACAGTAGTGAGGACTGACTGGGCCACATGATACCAAATGATCAACAGTGTGTAATGCAGGTGTTAAGTTCAGCAGCCACCATCTACAATCTATGCTACAGCAGTGGGAGGTAAAGACATCATGTGACCACATGGGTTGTAACTGTGACATAACAAGGCATAGCTGACACCATCACATGCACACTGATAAACAGAACAGTCCATCTGGCAGGTGGCAGTAGGCTTGCAGTAACTGAATATATGTACGTGATATACATATAGGTGACGTATATGGCAGTTTGCATCCAGATACCTTATGGCAGCTCACCCCTGATACCCCCACATATTTAACAGCCTAGGTCATTTATGGTGCCCCCCAGACTCAATAATACAGGGCCATATACCACTGTTACATACACTGGCCTCTGGAGTGCATAAGAGCAGACACGTATTGTGTATGTGATGCCCACATATATATGGCCCCAGCCACACCATATGTGTGGGGGATAAAACAGATGTGGACTGATGGCAGTAATAGCAGTGTGATATACTCACAGCTCACTATGGAACACCCGTCCCCCCCACAGCATGTCATATGTGCAAAGCTTTATATGTAGGTCATGTAGTGACAGCAGTCCACTCACACACTGCCAGTGTGATATCAGACTATGCAGACAGACTGCATTCCAAGGTAAAGAAGTATGTACACATATACCCTGCAACACCAGTACTATAGAAAGCATAACATGGCTCTACTCACAATTTGTCTGTAGTTCCTGAACCTCCTACAAATATGTAGCTGCCCTGAGTGTGCCAGTTCTCCTGTAGAAGTTATTGCTACCTGCCGTCTGTAACACTGATGCCCACACACAAGTAGGACTGCACAAACATCCACAGAATGTCCAGGTTATGTCATCAAATATAACCCCTACTGTACATAATATGTAGGGTGGTCTGATATCTCACTGGCTTGTTAGCGAATATGATGACACATTATGGTGTACAGCACATACGCACCACGTCATGCATGACATATGCACACAGGTTGGCAGAGTTGTGGCTGGCAGCACATACACAGGGCCAATAATGACATGTTGCTGTGATAATCTCATATATTTACTGTTGTAACAGGGTTTGTGGCAACATATGTCCTATGAGGGATAAGACACCTCACAACTGTCACAACTTTCACCATCTACAGACTGCAATCCTCACACTACCATCTGCAGTCCACAGATAGATGCTCAGTTGGCAACACATGGAACCAACAGCACAACACACTGCCTTGACTGCAGATGACCCTGCAGATGGGGATTCCACATAAACATGGAACTGACATGGCAGGTATGGAGGCATGTAGGAAAGACATATCCACACACACACTGTTAAACCAACAGTATGCCACATGCAGTATAGCAGCACTTACAGTCTCTAGGCGGGTCAGGCACATCCCCCTCCTGTGTGTTGCCCTGTTTCCACAGTGTATGTTATTGAAGGTAAATTCACAATCCATTGCAGATGCTGGTTGCCAACTAACATATCTAGTTCCTTCTCACAGTGAATGAAAAGGGCCAACGCCAACATGATGTTCCTAGATAACAGATCCATGCAATTCGCTATGGAAATGTTACCACAGCTGTTCCACATGCAATCAGCTAGAGGAGGGATGTGATTCGTGTAGAGGCCATCAGCTGATCATGAGTATCACTTAAAATACACATGCTGCTGCCTAAGTAAAGCTGGTGTAGGTCTCCACATCTACCAGAGAGGGAGTGAGATAGGCAGACAGAGGCAAAGACATGTCAGGGAGGGGTGGTGGAGTAAAACTGCAGCTTGTTTGTGTCACACACCTATCAGCATAGGGTATCAAACCCCTGACAACTATGTACTGTGTTCACAGTTCAATGCAGTCATTGGATGCGCTATATGGGTTACCTATTGTGGAGCCCTCAGAACATATCTGTGATATTGTGTGACATCTGCAACAGGGATACAGTAGCTATACAGTAGGTGATGTACACATGCCTGTCAGCATGAACAGGTGCCAGTGTCAACACAGCCACACTCTCACAGGGACATGCACACATTGAGACACTTGGCAGGGCCAGGGTTACTACTTATTAGTAGCAGGATTGCCACAACTCATCACTTTGCAGGTACCACATGCACCACACGGGTCATACCGAGGTTGTATTTGCAATGGGTATGAGGAGGTGTCTGACATCTGACAGCATGCTTCTGTAATGACAGAAGTGCTGGTAGGTGTGTGACACAAACAAGCTGCAGTTTTACTCCCCCACCCCTCCCTGACATGTCTTTGCCTCTGTCTGCCTCTCTCACTCTATCTGGTGGATGTGGAGACCTACACCAGCTTTGCTTACCAACACACATATCTGTCATGGCTTAGTGGTAAATCACATTGTCTATGGTATGCAGGGTCCTGGGTTCGAGCCTAGCAGTGGCTGTTTAACCTATGTATGCACATGGGGGATGTAGTGAGTGTGGATATGAACATATGCACCATATGACACACAGAAAAACACACAGGATGCCAGTACTGACATGCATGGGTGCAAGTTTGCACGGGTGTGTGGTGTTTGACTGTGGCAGCAGCCTATACAAGGGTAGGTAAGGGGTATACCTTGGCATCAGGCCACATGACAATAGTCTGCATTGTGTCTCAGGGCTGTAGTTTCCGCTCTTATCCACACAGGTGGGTATTGTATCCCCCCATCCAGTCACCTGGGTGACTATTGTGTTGGGCTAATGCTGTCATGTATGTATTCCTTACCCCATGTCATGGACAGTGTCTGGGATGTGCACACCTCCCACATGCATGTACAGACATGTGGAACTGTACCTGGGGTGTCTGGCCCATGTTGTGAACACAGATTACCAGCATATGTGCCAGTCTTGCCCCCTGTGGTGGGGACCGGTAATGGGCACCAGGTTTACCTGCACCTACATTGGTAGCATGCTGGCAACATTACTTGTGTCAGTGGCAACTGTCCATACAGGGCATGTTGTCAGGCATGGTATATCCACTGTGGGACACATGTGATGGCACCACAGGTGGTGCAGGTGTCCATTGGGGAACATGGGTGAGGTGCACTGTCAGCATGTACGTGCATATTGGACAGATGGACAGGGGACATGCCCTCTGTAGCCCACTGCTATCAGTCCATGGTTACTATTAGTGGCCAATATGCAGTGTACTACCCACATATTGGCTGTTGCCTAGGCATATGTGTGCATAAGAGACAGGTTGAGAGTGTGATATGGGTAATACTGGGGTTGCTAAATGTGATTGCCTGGCCTTGATGTCACATGTATGGGTATGGCTTTGCACCTCATCCTCTCAGGTATTTCACATCTGTTATCCCTGTACAGTGGACATTGTGCTATATAGTAGGGCCGCCAAATAAGACATATGCAAAACTCACTCCACATTGGCCACATGCTCACAACCACCTCTCCACAGGATATGAGGTATGAACACACTCACACATACACACACACGCACACCTGTCATATCTGGGAGTAGAACCCCTACCTAACTAGTTTATTACACCTTGGCACTACGCAGTTATAGTATGTGCTATGCACATTACTGAAGTACTCCTTCCCCAAGGGTGTATTCCACAATGAATGACATCAGCAGGATTGCCAAAGTAGGCCATCTGAAATGTACTGCAGGTGACTACCCTAAAATGCATTGCTCCCTACACAGACAGTGAGACACACACAAAATATCCACGACTGACATATGTGGGTATAGAACCCCTGACAGATGTCTATACCACACTACAGCATAGAGCTGTTATACGACATACCACAGGGATTACTAGGGAACTCCTTCTCCAAAGCTGTCTTTCACGAAGAATGACATCAGCTGGATTGACAAAGTGGGCCATGTGAAATGTACTGCATGTGACTAGCATATAATGCATTGCTCCGTATACAGACATGGACACACACAAAGCATCCAGAACTGCCATGGGTGAGAATGGAACCCTGCCATTGTTCTAAATCACAATCCAATGGTACGCAGTTACAGGACGTGCTATGGAGATTACTGGGTAACTCCATTCCCAGAGGTGTATTTCTAGGTGGGTGACATCAGCAGGCTTGCCAAAGTTGAGTATAGGAATTGTAATTTGTGTGGCTACCCTAAAATGCATTGCTCTCTATACAGACACACACACACTAACACATACACAGTTGCCATGTCTGGGGTTAGAACACCTACCTAGCTACTTTATCACTTTACAGCAGTACGCAGTTACAGGACATGCTATGGTGATTACTGGGCTACACCCTTCCCAGACGTGTATTTCACGGTGGGTGACATCACAGGCTTGCTAAAGTCGAGTATAGGAATTGTAATTTGTGTGGCTACCCTAAAATGCATTACTCTCTACATAGACAGACACACACACAGTTGCCATGTCTGGGGTTAGAACACCTACCTAGCTACTTTACCATTCTACAGCAGTACACAGTTACAGGACGTGCTATGGAGATTACTGGGCTACAACCTTCTCAGAGGTGTATTTCTAGGTGGGTGACATCAGTAGCCTTGCCAAAGTTGAGTATGGGAATTGTAAGGAGTGTGGCTACCATAAAAAGCATTGCTGTCTTCACAGACAGACAGATATACACACACACACAGTTGCCACGTCTGGGGTTAGAACACCTACCTAGGTGCTTCATCACACTACAGCTGTACGCAGTTATGGGACGCACTACGGAGATTACTGGGCTACACTTTTCCCAAGGGTGCATTTCAAAGTGAGTGACCTCAGCTGGTTTGTCATAGTAGGGCTATGGGGAGGACAGTGTGTGTGCATGGGCCATAACCCATTCATCTAGAGGTTGTCACACCACATGCGGGCACATGGAGGGTTATATTCCACAGGTACGTGTATACAGCTGCTAGATGACTACTTCCTTGTACAGTCATGTTGCACAGCTAGCACTTGCACCACATAGTCCGTAATGCTGACAGATACCACTTGCACCACATAGTCCATAATGCTGACAGATACCAGTGGCTAATGTCTACAGTGAGTGATATCTGACCATCATGTGGTTGTAGTCATTTGGCTGTGTGCTGGGTGGGACAAGCCTCATAATGGTTGACTCCTTGTCACAGTCACTCTGTCCCACACATCTATGTACGTGTATGTTTGGCTTATTATAGTGTATTCTCCTTGGATATATGCATGTATTCCTATCCACTGTGTGTGTGCAAAGCATGAGTGGTGCATACTGAGGAGTGTCTGCACTAACATCTGCAACTGCCAGATATGTCTAGTCCACTGTTGTTTGCAGACATGGGCTTCTTTTGATTACATGTGTGAGCATGCCCAGTATGCCCTTCTGTATAGAATGTGTGGATCAGTATCAGGTAGTTTGTACTCCAGTGCAGACCTTTGTGTTGTACACCTACAGGTAGCAGGGTGTTTCTGCTGGGTATCCATCGATAATTTGGCAATATGGGGACAAACTGTGCAGGGGATAGTGTGTACTGTAGGTGATTGTGTCCATGCTGCTTCAGCTGCATGGTATCGCCATTAGCAGAGATATTCAGACATGTGTACTGTTATACACAGTGATGTTTTCTGTCTTCATGTACTGCCAGGTGGACATTCTTGCTCACAGTGCTGTTTTGGGGGACAAGGGTGACTGCAGCTGTGTCCAGTATTGTGGGCAGACACTTACGTATTCATGGTAAGTTGTGCCATTCTGGAGGGGGAGCTGCAGACACTTGCTGCTGGGTCTGTGTATCCGGTTCAGCACATCGGTAGAGTGCTGGCAGGGGATACCATACTTGTACACCCATTGACAAGACAGTATAGGCTTATCTTGCTGTGGCAATGCCTCACAGCTGTACAGATTCACAGAGGTTGCCCAGAAGCAGGAGCCATGGGTCCGGACATTAACCCTATTGTGATGTACTGGCAGATGTGTAGCCACCCTTTTATGTATTTGCAGCAAGGGATAGTGTGGGCACACAGCTTGGTGTCATACCTTGCATATTCCATGCTGGCCATGATCCCACCCCCTCTATGTTATTCTAACCTCTTTCATACATTATGCATACATTCTCTGATACTTTCCCTAGGAGTATCACCCCATCACAGGTGTGTGTTAGTGTTGGTCCACAGTTCATGCAGTGGGACATGGTGGACATGTTACTGTGGTTTGTCCATATGGCCTTGGGTGTCAATGACTTAACATGCATTGGCAGTATGTGTGAGACACAGGCCTTTGACAGAGGCCTGTGGTGAATTAGGTGTTGCTGCAGGCCACATGTGGCAGGCCGCTGCATTCTGTCAGGCCTATAGTCACAGACCACCATACAGTATATTCCCCTGGGGTGACAGGGTAGGTGTGATAGGTGTTCATGCAAATTCCTTCTGTCAGTCTTGATCAGGTGGTGTGGATGCTGGCAGGGTGCTACATACAGCTAGGGACGCACCTGCATGGGACACCTGCACTGCATGCTGCATTCTTCCTCTATTGCCATGCACAGGAGGGGTCATTCTGTACCCATTCCCCACAGCAGGAATATGGCCAGAGAGGTACCTGTGGGTGGTGCTTGCGTGAGCTGGGTGCATGTGTGCTATGGACACTACTTGCATCTGACACACAGATATGCATGGGGAATTCCAGGTATGCTGGCATGTGCAGGTAGACCAGTTGTTTCCCAATACATCAGCCCTACCTCCTTTGTGATCTGCAGGTGTTCAGGCGGACATCACCGGTATCCCCTACTACAGGATCGGTTGCTGTGATGCATACCTGTATGTACAATTCCACAGTTGTCTCCATTTCACAGTGATACAATGTATACCATATCTCTGGGGTACTTTCCCCTGTGTACTGCTTATATATCTAGCCCAACAGCCATGCCATGTCAGTCTTTCAGATGGTGACACATATTACCACCATACATTTACATTGGCTTACTGCTAGCAGGTGGTATACTGGTGGGGATTGTCCTTGGTGCTGCAGTTGTGAGGGCTTGTCCCTGTCATCAGCAGTACTGGGCTATGGCCACCAGGTCTTACCTCGACATGCAAACATACTGCCCACCCTCACACAATATGAAACACACACCATCCTAACACACACAGACCTGCATATTGTGCACATGCTGCAACCTATCCTGCTACCTTGGCCAACTCTGGGCATCTCTGCTCCATTCGTATTATACCTACTCATGCATGTTACTACATTTCTACATAGGATTGGGGGCAAGCCTGACTGCTACTACATTTCTATGCTGGATTGGGGGTAGGGGCACACCTGACTGTTTCTACATGTCTACATGCCAGTGGGGGGCACATCTGACTGCCATTACATTGCTATGTAGGACGAGGGGTCACAAGTGACACTTGTACACATTTGCTATGACTGTACTGGTATGTCATGTACTCCATGTCATTCTGTATTGCTAACTATCATGCTGTCTAGAGGCACACCAGTGTACTACAGATTGTGGCTTTGGTTGCCCTACATATTATTGTCTGATGTCCTACTCTTCAGAACTGGCATCTGACTGCCTGCCCTGCTGTGGTCTGTCTGTGTAGGCCTGGGGGTGGGGTTATCCCTAGCCATCATTCTGGGGCCATGGCACAGGCCCTGTTTGGGTTTGTGTCCACCTGTCCTGCTGGCTGCAACTGTTGTTGGGTATGTGAACCATCCTGACTGGCATGTGTGTCATATGGGCACACATTTCACACAGCACATTTCCTGCGGTTGTTTTTGTCACCCTGTGTATTTCTGGCTACTGTGGTGACTCCAGTATGTGTTACACATGTCAGGGTGCCACTATGGGTGTCTACTGTCTGCTGCCATAACATTCAGCCACCCAATTCCCTTGCATGCTCACATTCATACCATAGCTACAGGTGACAACACATTCTACTCCATTTGGCAATTGGTAGGTTGATTGACTTATTTTGTAGGTGTGCCAGACTTGCAGATGTTGTTGGAGGGCTACCTATGTTGGATGCACATAGTACACTCCCTATACATGGTTGAGCACAGGTGGTGTCATGTTTGGCATACCTTTTACTGTATGTGCGAGTCTGAGAGATGTGTCATTCCATGGGACCCTACTGTGTCAGTGCATGTGCTATGCATTGCCTCTTTGCCAAGGCCAGGGCATACTGGGCACACCTCCTTATGCCTACTGGGGCAGGCTCAGGTTCTTCCTCCTCTGGGTCACTCTGTGCCTGTGCAGGCCTTGGCATTGTTGTGGGGCTGTGTGGCCCTGCCCCATGCTGTTCCTGCTGCAGCTGTTTCCGCAGGAGCATATTGCATAGCATCGCACATGCCATAACAATCTGGGTACATGTAGCTGATGAATACTGCAAGGATGCACCAGATGTGTCCAGACACTGGAACCATGACCTGAGCATCCCAAACACATACTCTATTATATGTCTGGCCTGTCCGTGTGCCTCATTATGGCATTGTTGTTCAGGTGTGTGTGCATTTCTGATGGGTGTCATCAGCCACGGCTCCAGTGTGTACCCAGCATCCCCCGCTAGGTGACCGTAGGGGATGTCCCCACTGGCAAATCTCTGGTACAGCTGCATCAGATGCCATATGTGGGAATCGTCATAGCTTCCAAGCCAGCCAGCACACACATTCATTATAATGCCCTGGGCATCACATACGACCTGGCAGTTGATGGAGGGGATGCCCCTGCAGTTGATATAGGCCCTACCCCGCTCACTGGGTGGTGCTTTGATGCATACCTGCATGCAGTCTATAGCACCTACTACCCCAGGGTATTCTGCTGTTTGGTGGAAGAGATGCATATTGCTGGTCAACACTCAACGGATGTTGAGGAAATATACTTGCTCACTGGCATGTGCTAACACGGCATCCAGGAAATGGTGGAATACTCTGGATGCTGATGCCTGTGAGATCCCCATGTTATCCCCAGTTGTGCTTTGGGAGGTACCAGTGGTGAGTATACCTAGGCCTGCACATATCTTGTATCCACTGGGATGAATACCCCTCATTCAGTTTGGTGTGTCAGGTGTGGCCGGCACAGCTCAACTACTTGCTGTAGGAGGTCTCTTGTCCACCCTATAGCGCTCCACTATCTCCAGCTCATGTAGCCCCTGGTAGGTTACCCTGGGTCTGTACACTCTTCTCCGTCTCCTCACTGTGGGTTGTTCGGCAGCATGCACATCCTCACCACCCTCAGCCTCTTGCACATGTTGTTCTATGTTACCTGCTGCAGCCCTTCTCATTTTGTAGGTTTGTTTGTTAAAATTTCCCCACTTTTATACACCGGTGGTGTATTATGTCAGAAAAAACAGTGAGGAAGGTGTTTGCTTAGTTTATAGTAGTGTTCTGGGCTGGGCTGGGCTGCTGCCTGTGTAATTGGCTGATTATGATACATTTTACCTGCCAGATATGCTAGTTTTCCTTGATTACCTTCCTATTGCTAATTTCCCTTCCCATTGCCCTTCTGTTTAGGCCTGGGGCTGCACCATGCAAACAGAGTACTTGGATGTGCACACTGCTACTGTTTCCTGGTTTAACTTCTTTTTTCTTCCTGTAAATCCTGGTGCACAGCACACACACCCGCTTACACTTTGTAAAGAGTGCTAGGCAGGTTTAGACACACCCCCTATCTTGGCTGTGCTAAGCTGGGAGCATACCCGAGCCAAAAGGCTCCAATCCACTTACAGTATGCCTGACACACCCACCCATGATGTCACCTACCTCCTAGTCTTGCACTCAGCTATTCATACTCTTACACTGTTGGGACCTACCTCACATGCTGGAGAAAACCAGGATTCACTATCCTTCCCCTCATTTGCATAGGATTGCCTGCTAATGCATAGTTACATGTGTCACACTTTGCCTCCCCCCTTAGCAACCACTATTCACTGGCCAGGTTGTCTTTTGCCTGCCATTGACTTGCATGGTGGAATACTGATTTTAGTTATACTGCTTTTTTTAGGTTTATTTTCTTATTTCCCCACCGATCCTGTTTGAGCGCAGCTGCCCAATGCTTCAGCAGCCGTGATCTGTGGATATATTATAAAAGTTGTATTTTGTACGTTTTGCATTGTTTGCAATGCCAATGGCCTTATACTTGGCCATTGGCATGCTTCCTCAATGATATGCAGCCTTTATTTAGAGCTGTCATGTCCCGTTTTGGATTTTGCAGAACTGTACTCAGTTACTAACCGATTGCATTTCTGCATATTACGCTAATCCTGCATGCCCTGATTCCTGCTTCCTGGATAGCAGATTTACCTCATTTGCATGGTTTTCACCTGCAAATGGGGAAATTTGCATATGGGGGCTGGGAATGTGTGGCACTAGTGCAAGAGCGCTTGAGCACGTCAAACGGGCACGTACGTGGATCGCTCGACCGCCATATTGCCAACATTACCTCTTACACTAATCATGCACACTGTGCAAGCTTTTGAGAATCTGGGGGCATGTGTGTTAGAAAAGAAGTATATCAGTGGTAACATATTGTGCTATAATGATCTGTATAAGATGGCACCATTTGCTCACCAGTTGGCTGCAGTTTTTTATGAAATTAATGCAGCAATGACAATACAGCTAATAGTCAGAATGGCTTTGCCAAACATTTATATATTGGAATGTTTTACATTCTCGCCATCTTTTTATATCATTTTTCTACTGACACCTACTGCTTACATATATCATCTACAACATCAGAGCAACACATTATTTTTGTATTATTAATCTAAACATAGAAATGTCATATTTTTCATAACTTTTTGATAACACGCCTTAGTAACTCCAGCTCTGCATATTCCATGCTGACTATTTCACTGTTATACTTAGTAATTCATGTCAACTTCTAGATGCCATCCTGCTGCCTTAGTTTTATTTATGTACTTTTACCAGAACTTCAGCTTTGAAAACAATGACATGTATACTCATTTCAGGAGTTAATTCTCCTGTGAAGACGAGTATAGTGTTACAGGATACACAGGAACTCTGCTTTCCTGATGACTGTACTCTTGTAGGAAGCAATGATTAAGTGGAGTTTCCCTGAGCAACTTACATTAATAATCTAATTTTATATTTTTCTCTAGATACTTAAGCATGTAGAAAATTCAGAGGTTATGCTCCAATATGTGAGTAAAAATTAATTAACCAAGCTTAAGTTAATTTTCAAGAAAATGCATTGTATAGCCATAGTTAGCACATTAACCCCCTGGAACAGCTGTGCTGCCCTTAGTTTCATTACTTATTTGTTAGTCAATGTGGGTGGACTGATCTGAGTACTCTTTTAAGTCTCAGCCCAGTTCACAAGGCACACACTAGACAATGCTCTTTTAGACCTTTGCTTTAAAAATGCTTAATAACTAATTTTGTCATCTATACCTTTCTGCCTTTGTCAGACTATTTATTTATTGACATTTGTTTACGCATTTTCAACAGAGGCTCAGAGAAAAAAGCTCCACGTATAGGTCACATTTCACACTACAACACATACAGAATTTACATTCGTAACAGTAAATACAAAATTACATTTGAAACACTAATACACATATTTACTAAAGTACAGATAACCTTGGTACATAGAGTCAAATATTTACATAACTGAGAGGCAGCTTGGTAGGTGTGATAAAATGAAGTTGTTGACATGAAAGTCCAAGATTGTTATGGGGGTGTTTAGTTTCATATTTACTAGTAAAGATAGGCATGCTGCCTAAGTATTGTGAGAAGGCAGTTATACTGAATGCAATAAAACAGTAAGACCATGCTAGATAACGTTCAGTTAAGTATATATTAGGGCAGATGGAGGTTGTGATATAGAATTTTCATCTAAGTACATAGCACAGGGGTTAGGTTTTTAATGTGAATATATTGCAATTTATTTTCTTCCTAATTCCCCTTAATCTCCTTAGTGTGTTTATAGAGATACTAAGGGATTTGATGGGAATGTTTTCATGGATAAACGGTCGAATGTAGATCAGAGCCTTAAGTAGGACAGAGGATGGTCATCCTGGTGCAGTGCAGGAGCAGAGACAGTCCTTTGTCATGTGGTCTTTTAGATAGATTTTGAAGGATTGGTAAGAGGTAGCTGTTCTAATGGAATTAGAGAGGGAATTCCAGGCTTTGGTGACAGAGTAGGAGTAAAGGGAGTGCTCCGCTGATTTGTTTGGTCTATAGGATAGTAAGTTGCTTTTGGTCATCTGATCACAGAGGGCGACTGAATGAGTATTTTTGTAGGGTTGCATTTAGAGCAGTGCACGTGTCAGGATAGTCAGTGATCTTATATGCAGTGAGTAATTGAGTGTATTTTACGTAGTTGGGTAGTTCCTGCCAGTTAAGGGTTTTTAGTGCAGTACAATGATAGGTACAGTATTGGGCACTAGTAGCAAATTTGGCAGTTTTATTATAACGTTTCAGTTTTTAATATTTAATTTTTGAAGATTTGTAAGAATGGAGGCATCATAGAAGAGAGAAGGAAGGAGGTAAATTTGTGTTAGTGTCTACAGGTGGGGATGAGGAAGGTTCTACTTCTTTACAGTAGACCTAATTTTTTTTTTTAATATGGCATTTTGTATGTGGTAATCAAATCTATGAATGTCATCTATTATCATTCCTAGAAGCTTAGTTTGAGAGGTTAGTTTAATATTGATTGATGCTATTAAAGAACGTATTTTGAAGTTGTTGTTTTTTTTTATAGGGCTTTGATGTGGGGAAAATCATAATAGTTTGTTTTTGTTGGAATTAAGAATAAGTTGATAGTTTTATAATCATTTTTGTGGTACTGAAGGATTCCTGAGTGATTTGCTATAGGTGAGATGAATAATTTGATGAGCATATAAGTGATGAACCATCAGCATATTGTATAATTGAGGCATGTTGTGTGCATATATAGAGTGAGTTGGTAAGTATATTAAACAGTAAAGGTGAAAGGATTGAACCTTGTGGGACATTTGTATTTATAGGGAGAAAGGGGAATAGTCTTCTGCAATTTTACTGATTGGAATCTGTCTTGGAGATAGCTTTGAAACCCATTTAAGGTATATTCTGCAAGGCCTAATGATGACATTTGTGTTAGAAGTTTTGATAGGCCACAGAATAATTCAGATGTGAATTTGTCACTATCCCTGGCTAAGGTCTATATGAGATAAACGAAAGTTTATCTAATCGAATGTTCACATGAGCGAAAATTGTGGAACTCGAAACCACACTTGTGAGATCGCGGTACAGTGAAGATGGGAATATTTGCCCTTTCCTCACCGTAGTGCGATCTTGGAGTTGGAATATATATTTAGTGGGGGGGGGGGTGTGGGGGGTGTGTTGATACTAAATTTTGGGGTAGTAGATGTAAGTTCAAGACAGTTTATATTTACATCTCATAGTATAATTGTTTCATAAGGGATATTACCATGAGGTCAAGTACAGGATTTCTTCTAATAAATTGATATTGTCACTGGTGGGGGGATAGATAACACGATTATACATATTTGCTTTTGTTTACTTAGCTTTAGGAGTGTAATAGGAAATTCATTTTTTTGTAGAATTGTGATGTAGGAGCATTATATGCTGCTAGATTGTAATAGTTTAGGAATATTAATGTGACACCATCTTTTGTTTTACTGTTGTCATTTCAAATTATATTATATTCAGATGGTAAAATTTCAGTATCACTGATGTGAAGAACTTAGTGAGATATGTTTGTAATTGTGAGATTTTGGTAATAGGTTAAGAAGGTGAGGCTAAGAAGACTACTTAAATTAAGGTTAGATAGAAAGATTATCAATTAGTGAAATATTGGTAGTGTTTTGTGTAGAGTATTAGGCAGAGATATATTAATCTAGTACATTTAGAGTGTTAACTATCTGAAGTTATTACAGATAAATTTAATGACGGAATTAGTCTTTCAATGTGGGATGACCAATTAGATGGGAAATTAGAGATAATACAGTGTTGATAGTAGAGTTAGGGAGATAACTGGCATTTAAGGAGCTAGTGGAAGTGGGATGGAGCTTGGGTAGTATAAAAATAGAGGTAGTAGGGTGATGTGTAATGGGGGTAGTGTAGGAAAATGGAGCAGGTTGCACTTACTTACCAGAGTTTTTGTTTGAAATAAAACTACCCGAAATACTGCCATTGACAAGGTACTAGATAGTAATATAGACTGTTGTTTTGTTTTTAATTAATATTTAGTAGTTATACTTTAGTCAGATTAGGGTAAGGTACTCACATTTGAATTTTAAGCAGGGTTGCAACCAGAGTTTAGTGAAATATCACTATCTGCATTACATTATAGCTTGTTTAAGTTTAGAGCAGTTGCTGCAACTTGTAGTAGAAGTGATGGCTTAGCAAATTGGTTATGTTTTCTTTATTCTTTTTTTTAAAATAAATCTCTTGTTCAAGGATATATTCCTCAGTAACACAGTGTCTAGATAGAATGGCATTGGAAGTATGGGGAATGCAAGTAAATTACACTTCTATTCAGGTATCTTAATAACAATTTGATTATGAGTTATTTGGTTAAGTTATAAAATGCCATTTCAGTATACGTTCCATTTGTGGCATTCTTAGTATAGAGATGTTTGTTATCTCTAGTGTTTCCTTCAGTTTCCAGGAATAGGGAGATGAAGCACTTTAGATTTCTTTTGAGGCTGGGATGCATCAGCTGTAAAAGATATGGAAGATGTGGTGCTTACCGAGTATACATTATGAGCTATGGATGCCAACTGTCCAGAATTTTTCTGGACAGTCCAGAATTAAGAGACACTGTCACTGCCATTTAAGAACACACGAATATGCTTGATTGAGCACAGTATTATTGTATGACAATCCCCTCGAGGGGAGGTTAATGCACACTTCTGCATGTATTTTGCTTTCATGTACATGTCCAGAATTTTCGACATGAAAATTTGACAACCTAAGAGAGACATGACAGGAATGTTATATGACTAGCAGTGAAAACAGTCAGAAGATACGACACTTGTATGACTTTATGAACTTAGCTATTACTCTAGGAATATTAGCATTGAAAGTAACCATATTCGGTAGTTACTGTTAGGTATATTATACATGTCAATATTAGTACTTACTTTCACTGTTTCCTCATATTATGCATCATTTTACCACTTACAGGCAAGCATTAAAGATAGTCACATTCACTAACACAGTACTAGTGCATACAGTATTAATCATAGACACTAACATCCCCTTTGAAGTAGAACCTCATATAAATTGTCATCATAAGGTAGGAACTAGGTGGGTAATATGATTATTATGGTACAACAGGCTCTGCTTATATGAGTAATAGTCATACTGTAATGCAGATGACTTTCTGCTGATAGCACATGACAGTTTACTATCAGCTGTTACTGGTATAATTTAATCAGTTCACCTAGAAGAGGCAGTTATTATACAAGAAATTCATAGATTCCTACTGGTAAAGTGTTTGGCACTATCCCTGGCAGCCAGAGACACACATTATGAATTTATAAAATGTTTTCTAAAAGATATCTTGTGTAGCTGTATCAGTTTAATACTTGTTGATTACTGTGAGAAGTTTTATGCCACCAAAATTCCCTGAACCTTCTCCCACATCAAAAAGATTAGTGTAGTTAAATTCCATTAAATTTGGTTTTGTGAACAGTATGTCATGCTGTAAACCCTGCTTATCTTTCCATGGCCAAGACTTTTGACACCCTCACCATCCCCCATGATGGTACTGAAAAGGTAGACAAACTTAATGAAAGCACTTACATTGTCCACTGGATTGCAAACTAGTTCTCCAATGGATCCCAAGTAGTGAAGGTTGCTGATACTTTCTCGGAATGTAAAATTGTAACTAATGGGTACTACAGGGAACAGTGTCAAGCCCTCTCTGTTAGGCATTTATTTTACAGACATCCAAGCCAATAAACCAAGTTTGTTGATGATTGCAAGCTGGACCCTGTATCTGGTCGTCCACTCATGATGATAATTATGATGAAAAAGAACCTAAAAAATGTATGGGTGTGCTGTGGTTAAACTACATTTGACGTAATTCTAACACATGGTCCTATGTCCCCAGTTATTTATTTGTTTATGTTGCAAAATGAAGCACCCATCAGGATATATTCAGAGCTGAGATCTCAGTACTGTAATTCCAGGCTATAGTTCAAATAAAACCCGTCATGTGCCTTATAAGAGGGAAGACAAAATTAAATGCAGAATTCATAGCAGATCCTTAGTATTTCCCAGTTTTTATGCCTTCTGATTTGTTACCACATCTTAGCTATGGACAGTAACATCCCTGAAGCTATATAAGTAGGAGTTTAATTTTGTTCAGTTTAAAGCAAAGTCTTTCATTCTCAGGTTCTATGGGACAGAAGTTCACCAACACCATCCTGTTCTGTATGTAATATGGACATCATGCCAGTCCATGATAAAAAAGGATCAAGTCAGGAGAAACATGCTACCCCATAAAGTGAAACATGAAGTAGCAAATTAATCTACTGTCACGTAATGTGTGATAATCTTTGCCAAATATGCTGCTCTAGACAGCTACATGGCCAAACAATGTAATAGGATCTGAAAGTCCGTTTTTAAAAGGATGGCATTTTCTTTCCAGTTTTTCCAGAAATAGCCTCAGTAAAAAGTCATATAACCTCAGATTATCTTCCTAGTATATTTTCAACAGATCTAGTAGAGAGTTATCATCACATCTGAACTTGTGAAATAATATAAACAATTTTCCGCATGATAGCCACCTCAGATGAATGAAATAAGAACAGAGCCACATCAAAAGAGCAGGTGACTAAAACAAAATGTGAAAAGCATAAACTATGACTTCTGCAGCACGGAGAAGTGCAAGGGGTGCTCTGGATCCCCCCAAGAGCATTCACTGCATAGTATAAGACTGGCCAAGGATAGGGGAAAATGTGAAGAGGAGGATATATAGAGACAGGAACCAGGAGAAGAGAAACAACAGAAGAAGAAAAAAAGAAAATAAGCAGAGGGTTAAAGCTTATAGCAGGAGTAAAAAAAGCAAAATAATGAAGAAAGATCCTATGAAAAAAGCAGGGGATGAAGTTGGACTCATGCTAAAAAGGGATAAAATACTGACTGTGACCCAGATAGTTTAGGTCTAAATAACATCTCATGCACTGGTTGAGCTAATCAGGAAGGGTGGAAGGTGGCAACTGATCCCAGATTGTCATCCTGATTGGAGAGGAGGTCTATCCCACTGTAATAACAACACCTAATAGACAGAGAGAGAGAGATGTGCACATCAAGCATAGTATGGGGCAGGGACATTTGTTTGGTTCTGCCAGGCTGCATCCACATGGTAGCCTTTATGGAGCATATACAGAAAAGCACACATTAATAGAGGAAGGCAGAGCAGATCGTGACATTTGACATCATGCACGTCAAACATCTGGGGATGAGGCTAGGGGATGATACTCCATAACTGGCTGTTGCCCTACTGGAAACTGAATGAACCTTAATGACTGTGGGATGACTGATGCTTGGCAGGCATGCAGGAATGAAAAAGATTGAACTGACCCGTCCCCAAATGGACAGTCATGCAAATTTGATTATGAAAAGTTGTACAGTTTGATAATATGCACCTAAAATCCATTTAGAAAAAAGAAATCCACTAGTATAACCCCCAACTTCTTGAGATTGAGGGTGGCATTATAACTTTCCATCCTTTAATTACTAGCTCTTTGTAAATCGAAGTATGTAAATGAATGCATATAGGAAAATAAAGATTTACCCCCCCCCCCAAAAAAAAAAACAAGAGAAACATCTAGGAAGAAATATTAAGCAGAGGCAGAGATGGAGAAGAAGAAAAGGATGAACACTACCGTTATCATGCACTAAGTAAAAATAAAAAAAGATACATAAGTAACATGATAGTACGGATTGTATCCATGCTGAGCAGTGTTTTTGGTGGGATTATCTCCTCTGATATGATTAAAGATTATGTCATTCATTCTTGGGAAATCCTACACATGATGCTACTTTCAAGTGAGACATACCAATTCAGTTCTCCTTTGTTTATACATAAACTTCAGTCCTCGAGGTCGCAGATAATCTCACAGGATTATTATGCACTTCAGTTCCTTACTTGAGGGAAGCTTTTAGCATGTGGGGCACAGGATAGGCATAGTGACAATTTGATTTCAAGATGTTGATGACCAGTAACAAGTTTCTTTCATTAACCTAATGTGAAAGTATCACCTTGAAAGCAAATTAAACTCTCTTGAACATAAAACAATAGCTCAGTTAATGTTTTTATCTTACTAATTTAAGGTATTTCCTTGTTCCCATGTAAAAAAATTAAACTGACTAAGTTAATGCTTTTTACAACAAAAGATTGCCACAATCGAAAGCAATCTTTTACCATGTAGTCAGCAAATAATACTGCCATTGAAATTGTAACTCACAGTAAACTTCACAACATTATATTAGATGACAGTCTCAGATATGACCAGCATATACTGCACACCATTAAATCTACACACCAGAAACTAGACTTCCCTTAGAGATCAATTTATTCCTTGCAGATACTGTAAGAAAAAGTCTTGCCACCACCTTCTTACTGCTAACTCTCTTATACACAGTTCCTAACCTAACAAACATAAACAATACTCAAAGAAAGAAATGTGCCTCCTGCTACAATAAAATAGCTAAATTTGCCACCAGTCTCCCTCATAGGACCCACCATTGTCATGTCTTAAGGCCATTATACTGCCTTGAACTGCATAACTACCTAACATATTCACAACTAACTATAGCACACAAATGCATTCATCATACAGAAAAATGCTCTGTACTACAAAACTGGATGCTGCTATCCATCCTGCCTTACTGCCCAGCAGGGGACCTTCACTCTAGTAACAAATTCTTATGACTTACAAAT
This sequence comes from Protopterus annectens, assembly GCF_019279795.1. Classification (NCBI taxonomy): domain Eukaryota; kingdom Metazoa; phylum Chordata; order Ceratodontiformes; family Protopteridae; genus Protopterus; species Protopterus annectens. Next base: position 1,587,385,957 of record NC_056741.1, read on the forward strand.
GGGTCAAATAATGTTGCAGAAGACTCACTCTACTCCCAATCCATTGCTAAACTCTGGAATAGTATCCCCACTCAAATAAAACTCTGACAAACTCAGTAGTTTTAAACCACTGCTTAAACACCATCTTAACCAGTCCTGGTCTTTTAGATGCTCATCACCAGGTTAAGGCTTTGTGTTCACCATATGATACTCTCCAAATACTTTCCTTATACAGAATACTCTCAACTTCTCACTGAAATGAAAAAAATATTTTTTTATGTATAACTGCTGCCTGTACAATCCATACAGTTGCATGTGGGCTTTTTCTTTACTAAGTTCTACTTCTGTAAAATCTTAGAATGTATAAATGTTAACTATTGTATGTGTATACATGTAAATAAGAATGTAACTACTCTGTGTTTAACTATGGAGCTTTTCTCCCCAGACTTCTTCCCAGTAAAAAAAGACAAATGGGATCTCTGCTCTATTAACAAATTCTTATTACTTACAAATAAGTCAAATAATGTTGCAGGAGACTTGCTCTACTCCTATTACATTGTTAAATTCTGGAATAGTATTCCCACTCAATAAAACGCTCAAACTCAGCAGTTTTAAACCACTATTTAAACAAAATCTTAACCAGTCCTGATCCTGCACATGCTCATCACAAGGTTAAGACTTTGTGTTCACTATATGATACTCCAAATACTCAACATAGACAGAATACTCTAAACCTCTCATTGAAATGACAAAACAATTTTTTATACATAACTACTGCTTGTACAATCCCTAAATTGCATGTGGGCTTTCTCTTTAGTGACTTCCACCTCTGTAAAATCTTATAATGTATAAATGTAACTACTGTTTGTGTATAAATGTAAACAGAAATGTAACTACTCTGTGTTTAATTGGAACTTCGTATAATGCAATGTAAGCAGATGGAGCTTTGCTCCATGCATCCACTGAAAAAGGATATTACCCAGTCAGACATTCCTGGGAAACAAAGATAGATAGATAGATAGATAGATAGATAGATAGATAGATAGATAGATAGATAGATAGATAATGTCCATGGTTTGCTAGGGATTTTCTAAGGCAACCCCACAGAATCTTGTACTTCATTTGTAATGCCATCCATCCATCCATCCATCCATCCACAACTCCTTTCCCATTTCTACCCATGAGGTCATGCTGTCGCTTCAACAGTGACAATCAGTTAGAGCCAAGAATCACACCCTGGGTGGCTAGCCCTGCTATAAATCAATGTGTGTATGTACCTTTAAGAAGCTATCTAAGGGCTTGCACAAGTGTATAAATACTGAGCACCTGCGAGCCTGACTGCCATTTTGTAGTAAGCTGGTGAGGTGTAAGCATGTATGTATGTAAGGTCTGTCTATTAATCAGTTTATTTATATATTTATGATGCTGCTATCCATCCTGATGTGTTTCTATGTATTAAAGAATCTAAACAAGATACCCCACCTGCTTGTCATCTATGTTAGAAAGAGATGAGTGACACCTGCCATGGCTGTTCTTCCATACCACACACTCACATGCACACTCACACCTATGGCCAATTTAGTTTGTCTAATTCACCTGTTGTATTTCTATGGAATATGGGAGGAAACAGGAACACCTAAGGGAAACCCTCACAAACTCAGAGAGGACATGCAGACTACACACTAAAGGCACCCAGATGTACCTCTCAACCTCTTTACACTAGAAATCTGGACAACACCTAAAATAATGAGGGACAAACACCATATTTTAAATATTGTTCTTATAAACTTGAAGCATTGCTAGAACAACAGGAGTTGTGTTAGCATGCATTTTCTGAAGGATATGAGGTCTGAAACTGAAATGAATGTCATTATTTAGTGGCTTAAATCCTCAGGGATTTGCCAGAAAGCCACAAATTTTATGCATAACAGGCCAAAGTATGAGGCAAAAATGTAAATATTCAGTGAAAATCTGAGTAGTTAAGAGGTATGACCACAGGCGAGAATCCAACCAGAGAACCTCTTGCTGTGAAGTGACAACGCTATCTGGTCTGCTACTATAACACCCCTTTGTCCTGGATAAAATTAAGTATTACTGCAGTTAGTTCCATTTCAGATGCACGTGTCTAGCAAGCAACATGTACAGAGAAACAATAAAGTCTGTGGTTAAATAATTCTTTCAAACATAATGGCTGGGAGATGCAGATTTGCTTTAAAAGTTATCTGCCCGTTAAATCTCCTGAATATTTAAATTCTGTAACATCATTGTCCTTTGCACAGCAATTCCCTGACGTTAATTGTTTCTAATTGTGGAAAAATACTTAAAAACATGTACAAAGTTGCCTAAAGGATATGAGGAAGTGTTCTTGCAACAGGAAAAAGTAAATAGAATAGCAGAGTTAACCTTGAGAAAGGAGTAGCTCTTCTGGTAAAGACAGTCTCCAAATGGTTGCTAGTTCAGTTGCTCAAGGTTGTAGTCCTGTAAACATCCACCACCCTAGTCAATTAAACCTCTTGAAAAGGCAATGCTAGGAATTTTACACTACTGTGAAAATATAATTTAATTTTACCTGGTGTCTGCACTTTAAAATGGCTAGGTCCTAGAAAAATTCAGTTGGTTGGATTTATTTCCAGCCATAACCTTTCCCATACATTCTCTGAACTGACAAAGCCTAACTCTCTAATAAACTTAAACACTCTGGTGTAGTCATAACCGATATGCACTAGAGAAGTTTACACTACTTAAAAACCTCAGCTTTGGCCGGCTAAGAACTTGTTATATTCAACTGGACGTATAAGAGAATTTAAGTACCTTTATCTGCTCTTTTTTTTTCAAAAAATACAGTATTTAAATTGATTTTAACTGTGTGGAAGGAATATTAGCTGAACTGGAAGTTAGTCAGTGTTTGCTGAATTTTGTTATTTGCTAGTAATTACAGGTGTGGGGGTAGTCACGTTCTTTGATTTCCTGTCCTTGCCTATTTAAGTGGTACAGTGTGAAATATTTTCTGCTTAAAAACCTCAGCTTTGGCCGGCTAAGAACTTGCTATATTCAACTGGACGTATAAGAGAATTTAAGTACCTTTATCTGCTCTTTTCTTTTTCAAAAAAATACAGTATTTAAATTGATTTTAACTGTGTGGAAGGAATATTAACTGAACTGGAAGTTTTCACTCTGCTCTTCAGTTAGTCCCACCCACCCTCCTTGTTTTTGTTTTGGTGTTAATCTTAGTGGCCTTGCAACTGCCCGCCCCTCTTGTAAATTTGTGTTTGGATACGCCTTCTGGGCCCATCTCATTTGCTCACTCAACTGAGTGCAGTGAGATCATATTCTGATTTCAGGCACTCCTACTGTGTACAAACAGAGCATCTGGGAAACAGAAAAAAAAAAAAATTAAGCTTGTTTCCTGCCTTTCCTGTTAAGTGGTATAGACTATTTGTAGGCTTCTGAGCCCCCAAGCCCTTCTGTGTTGTAGGGAAGCCTTCTAGCTTAGTTTTTTTTTCTTATAACTAGCCAGTTTTCTAGTTTCAGCACTCAAATCTGTTTCTTTGATCTCAGCACTTGTTCAGAAAAAAATAAATAAATAAATTTCATCTGCTTTTACTGCACTTGTGTTTCTACCTACTTTTTTTTACTTTTGCATCATCTTAAAAGTACTCAATTGTATTTATTACTACTTGGTGTAACTCATTCTAAGCCTTTTGGTTTAAACACTTGGGCTTCGGACCAGTTGTTTTGCACTGAGAGGGTTTGTGGTCTGCACTGTAGTGGCAGAACAGGTAGCTTACATCCTTCTAGGTTGGGAACTGCTGATTGAGGGCTCAGTGTCTGTTATTCTAAAAGTGTATTAATTCTGGTTTAAGCACTTGGGCTTTCAGGCCAGTTATTTTACATTAAGAGGGTTCGTGGTCTGCACTCTTGTGGGAGGAGAGGCTGGACTCTGCCCTTCTGAGCTGGGAATTTCTGGTTGAAGGCTTATAGTGCATGCATATCTGAACTGCTTCTTACTGAAGTTGGTGCGCCTTGTTTACTGTGGCATAGACTGGATTTGGGCCTGCTGGATCTAGCTTTGTTTGTGTAACTTGAGCACTAATCCAGGCATTCTCTAAAGTATTCAATTCTATTTATTACTGCTTGGTAGTAACTTGATTAAAGTGTAGCTATCATTCTAAGTCTTTTGGATTAAGCACTTGGGCTTCAGACCAGTTGTTTTACATTAGGAAGGTTTGTGGCATGCACTGTGGTGGCAGGACAGGTAGCTTTCATCCTTCTAAGTTGGGAATTGCTGATTGAGAGCCCAGTGTCTGTTATTGTTAAAGTGTATTAGTTCTGGTTTAAGCACTTGGGCTTCAGGCCAGTTATTTTACATTAAGAAGGTTTGTGGTCTGCACTCTTGTGGGAGAAGAGGCTGGACTCTGCCCTTCTGAGCTGGGAATTTCTGGTTAAAGGTTTATAGTGCCTGAATATTTGAACTGTATCTTACTGAAATTGGTACACCTTGTTTGCTGTAGCATAGACTAGATCCAGGCCTGCTGAATCTAGCTTTGTTTATATGCTTGTTGTTTGTTTGCTTGTTATTTCCTGGAACGCTAATTCCACCTAATACACGGCTTCTCAGCTTCTGTGGATCACTAGTGATATCTGCATTGCTTACTGTACTTATTTCCTTGTTTCACTTGAAAGAGAGTTACTGTTTGTCGTTTTGCATTTAAGTTACCTGTAACACATTGCACTTAAGTTACCTGGCACTTGCTCACTAAAGCAATTATATAAGTCAGCACTAAAAATTAAAAGCACTACACCCTCACTCCCCACTGGCCCTGGTTTTCAATTATTAAGGAATTCCCAATATTATTCTAGCATGTCCAAAGGTCAGTTGTCAATCTCCTCTCCGGTCCAGCTGGTGAATCTGGGAATCTTGAGGCAATGTTACAACTGCCTCATGTAAACAGACAACCCTCTCCTCCTCCCAACAAATTCCAACACATGTGAGAGATGCAACCATATAGCCAAACTGGAGGCTAAGCTCTCTCAACTCAGTACTGGCATAACCAGTCAGGAGGAGAAGGAAACCACACTCACTACAATTCCAGTCTCACATAGACCTACCACGACAGCAAACCAAACACATAATCACACAAAAACATACTCGGAGGCTCTAAATAAAGATCTGCTGAAGCAGCAGAGACCTCCAAAGCAGACACCCAAGCAGCCGCTACCCCAAAACAAAACACATGCAACACATATCTCACAAAGCCAGTGTGCCAAACAGTCACAGCCCTTAAGACTAAACAACACACCTGATACACTTGTAATAGGTGACTCTATCGTCAGGCACACTGACGTCCCGCTCACCAGGCTGAACAAGGAGAGGGTCACGGTGAGCAGCCTGTCAGGCGCTAAGATCCACCACATAACACAAGCACTCAGGTCACTCCAAGGCAAGTACAAATATGACTCAGTCATTGTCCATGCTGGTGTGAATGACCTGAGATGTACCTCCCTGGACTACATGAAAAGAGACATAAAGGAGCTCTCTGAGCATGTAGCCCAGGCCGGTATGACCCTGACCTTGAGTAGCATCTTACCCTCACCAAGAATGATGCCACAATATGAAGACAAGATGATCAATTTCAACAATTGGCTTAAGTACTGGTGTCATTCAAAGGGGATCCAATGCCTGTCAGCTTGGGATGATATGCGCGACAAGCCACGATGCTTCGCTAGGGATGGCTTGCACCTGTCACCTCTGGGCTTTAGGATATTGGCAAAGGCTCTTGCTACCCCCATAGTGCCTTTTTTAGACAAGGCTCAAAAGACAAACCCACCTCCATAGGTATCACAAGGGATAAGAAACTAAGAGTAATGCTACTCAATGCCAGAAGTCTAAACCTCAAGATGCATGCACTCGAAACTCTTCTTAGCATGGAGAACATCAATATCTGTGCAGTAACAGAAACCTGGTTCAGGGCTCCCGAGAGCACCCCAGCACTACCAGGTTATACCTCATACCATGCTTTTCGGCCACAAAACTTGGACCGAACCACAAAAGGAGGGGGAGTATCGATATTCATCAAAGATACCCACACCTCCAGGTTGGTGGCAAAGCACAAAGCATCAGAGACTATCCATGTGCAACTAACAGTGGGTAAAACTGCCTTCCAGTTTATAGCCTGCTACAGACCACCCTCCCAAACCCAGGAACCCCACTCAGCCTTCCTGAGAACACTGGAAAATATGAAGGTCTCTCCAAACACCATTATATTGGGCGACTTCAACTACCCAAACATAGACTGGGAGCATTACTCTAGCTCCAACACCCTAGCCCAAAGGTTCCTAGAATTTATAAACTCAAATGCTATGGAACAACTTGTTACCACTCCCACAAGAGGGAAAACATACTGGACCTGATCATCACCAACATGGGGACTCTATGCTCCAGACCAGAAGTGTATCCCTCACTGGTAAGATCAGACCATAAACTAATCTCACTGGATATTCACATCCTGACCCCACCCCCTTCCCAGAAAACCACAGTGAAAAACTTCTCTAAAGCAAATTTCACACTCCTCAAAACCCAGGTGGAATCCTTCAAAGCCCCCGGGCCTGTGGAAAATACGGCCCAGACCGCAGAATCCTTTATAAATGCATTCTATGAACACCTTCAGGAATGCATGGATCATGCGATCCCAAATAAAACCAAGACCCAATCCTCCAAAGGCAGACGTCCTGTCTGGTGGACCCCAGCCATAAACAAACTATACAATAGAAGGAGGAAGCTACTAAATGATAGAGCAAAATCCCAAAAAGTGAAGGCATCACTGATCAGTATTAGCAAAAAACTACGGGCACACATAAAATTGTCTAAGGCCAGCTTCGAGAGAAAAATTACACAGGACACTAAGGATAATCACAAGGCTTTCTTTAGTTATGTTAGGAACCTGGGTGGTAATTCCCAGATATGCTCAGAATTAGTCCAAAATGACAAAAATACACGAACCCACAGACATTGCCAACATCTTAGCTGACAGGTTCAGCGCAAACTTCTCCCCTCCCCACCAAAGGGCAAATATCTATCCCAGCAGAGTGCTGCCCCTGACATCTCAGATGCTCAGGTAAGAGCCGCCCTCTCCAAAGCAAAAACACAGCATCAATGGGACCAGATGGTGTCCCGGGCTGCGTCCTACATGAACTCCAAGAAGAGCTAAACCCAAACATAAAACTACTGTTCAATCTCAGCCTTACTACAGGATATGTGCCCAAAGAGTGGCGTACAGCAACAGTGGTCCCTCTCCATAAAGGTGGTGCCTCAACGGATCCTGGAAACTATTGCCCCATAAGCCTGACTAGCTTGGTCTGCAAAGCTATGGAAAGGATCATCATGGACCTCATAAATAAAGATATTGGGGACCTACAAACACTGGATCCTACCCAGTTTGGCTTTGTTAAGGGCAGATCCTGCCTCTTAAACCTGGTTGATTTCTTTGAAACAGTCACCAAGGCCATTGATGAGGGTGGTCCACACAGCCTACCTGGACCTCGCAAAAGCCTTCGATATAATACCCCACTCAGGCATTATAGATAAGCTCACCAGCTTAAATATAAACCCCTATGTCACTAGATGGATTGCAAACTGGCTCAAGGACAGAACCCACATGGTTAGAATTGCTGGAGCCATGTCAGACTCCAAACCAGTTACAAGTGGTGTCCCACAAGGCTCATTCCTGGGACCTCTCTTGTTCGGTATATATTTCTCGGAGGTACAGGCCAACACGGAAGGACTGTGGCTGACCAAGTTCGCAGATGACTGCAAACTGGGCGCCATAATCGACTCTCCAGCTGACACAAGCATCCTCCAAAAGGGCCTCATAGAAACAGACAACTGGTGCCAGAGCCATGGCCTCAAGCTAAATGCCAAAAGTGTATAGTCATCCCCTTTGGCAAAAACAAAGTGCCCACAAATTACCACATAGGTGGCAATCCATTAAGTACAGAAGAAGTAATTAGGGACCTGGGGACCCAAGTTGATAGCAATCTCTCATTTGACAACCATGTGGCCAAAGTGGTTAGAAAAACATTTTATATAGCCCACCTAATCATGAAGGGATTCACATCTAGATCAGGGGAGGTCATCGTGCCTCTTTACTCATCCCTCATCAGGCCCATAATTGAGTACAATGCCCCTTTTGGGATGTACCTTACCAGACACCTGCAGCAACTGGAAAGACCCCAAAAGTACCTCACCAAGAGGATCAAAGGGCTCAAACAGATGCCATATGCTGCCCGGTTAAAGAAACTCCTGCTCTACTCAGTGGCATACCGCCTGTTCAGAGGCGATCTGTGCCTGATGTATAAAGCCATGTCCAACCCGGAATTAATGGACATGCTGCACCTCAGAAAATCCAAATCCCATCGAGCTACGCGCTCGAGAGACTTGAACCTCAGCACTGAAATAAATAGGACATGCTGGAGGGACAGATTCATAACCCAGAGGCTCCCTTCACTCTGGAATAAAATCCCAGTCCAGGTTAGGCAGAGTCCCTCATTGGCTCTCTTCAAGAGGAATCTTGATGAGTGGATGGGAGATCGTAGGTTTACCCCAGGTATCACTTCTGTGTCACTGTTAGACAGAGGCACAGTATACTAACCTCGAAAAAGGGCATAGCAAAATAAATTTAAAATGGATGGCGAAAGCCAAACACATTCTGGCTAGGCTTATAAATGCCCTAGGGCAGATAGCCTAGTATGAACCTATGAACCTATGAACTACCATGCATTACCAAAATTTTACTTATCACTGCCCTTTAAATATGGCAATTTCATTTAAATCAAGGATGAACTTTTCTTCATAGTTCAAAAATTTCTTTTCAGAAAAATAGAAACCATCCTTCTTGAAGAGCTTGATAAAATCGATTACAGCTGAATTCAAGTGAAATTGAATCAACATAATATTTTAATTCAATCTGTTATTTTCACAGTGGGACAGAAAAGACTGTTCCCTTGTTGGACTAGGAGATTTAAAAGGCAATGCGGCCCTGTAAAACATCTTCCATTGTACCTCTGCTGATAGGCAGTGACCAGTCTTACACACAATGGAAGTCTACAAGGGATTTTGCTGAATAGCCCCTTCTGCAGCCAAGATTGTCAAACTGCAATAAACTTGGTAAAACTGCCTTACATTACAGAAAAAAAAAGCTGTTCTGTCACATTACTCTACATTTTTCTAGAAAGCCATTAAGAACATAATTGGCAATACACCCATCAAACTGATAGTCAGAAACACTAATATGGACTATGCATTTATCAGTAGTATGAAAGAAAACATTGTTGCAGCTGAAGCCAGATGTACATAAGATACAAGGTCCTAATCTGACCTCACCAGTGTTCCATCCCAAGCCCCCTGAAATATCTCATCTTCTCATTTCAAATAAATTGCCACTGGATGAGTATATAATTTAGTAGATAAATTGCAGTCAAATCTCTTCTCCAGAATGTTATCTCTCTACTCTCAGTTTCTCAAAATGCAGGCCCTGTTATAGCAAAACCACTTGCCTACAGTTTTGAAATCTCAGTTCCTTCAGGAGTGAGCATACCATAATAATTCCATTCCCCCAGGACACCTTTCCAACATCTTCATAGGAGTTCTCCCCAATAACCAACCTAGCCCAACTGGCATTGTTACTGAAGACAATAGCATACAATCAAAGTCTGGGATATGGTAACAAGCATGGATTATTCTCACATGTCCAGTCATGTGACTTTAGAAAAGGCTCCACTACCCTCTCACTTTGTAAATGGTCTTATTATTTGTGAATATTTGGAGACCATTTGAAAGAGTTGATCATTCATTATGGTTATCCAGACTTACAATAATTGGATATGGTGGAGAATCAGAGTATTGCATTACAAAAAGAACATTTAGAGTAGCCATGTTTTTTTTATTTTTGATGCCATTATTTTAATACAGGAGTTCTATAAAAGTCATGATTCAATTTTTGGTGCTACTCTTTTGTCAGTCTTTAGAGTAATATAGTTTTTGACCTGCTGCAGTTTTAAGCTGTCAGTTAATTCTACAAAATGCCAACCATGCTGTTTGTAACTGCTCAGTTGTTTAAAAATACTGCTTCCTTTAACCTTTGTGATGTTTTGAAAATCAGAATCATAGAGGTCCAGCAAGAAAATTGACATGGGTTATAGCAAAACCCAACATTTCCCTTCAATCATCAAGCAGACACTACTGTGGATAAAGCTTTAAACTAATACATTATTTTACAAGTTACCCAAACTGATGTCCTTTAAAAGTAGATTGATGATAGGTACCAACTTTCTTATGCCAAAGTCCTCTAAATGGCTGCTCTGAACTCAAAGTACAGTGCGTGTACCCTACTTGTAATGACACATATATATTTATCTCATTTCCTGACTGTTATCAAGATGGCTTTTCCTGGTGGAGACTTCGGAAAATAACCACATGGTGCTGCTTGTGGGTGACATAAGCCATCTGTGTAAGTGAAGAAGTGAGGGTCACTGCAGCACTAATGCCCATAGCATGTCTCACCCATGGATGATTACTGCTGTGTACACAGGATGAGGTGAAAAAAGAACAAAGTTTTGAGCCACCACAATGGCTGCTTAAACAATGGTCCATCTCTTCTGACAGTAATAAGGAAATGCATGGGTTATCTCCACAGAGGGAGCTGATGATCAGCAGTCAACAGGGGCAAAAAAAAAGCAAATTAAATGAGGAAGGTTATGGGTGCCTTATAAGGTGAAACTACAAAAGCATGAGCATATTGAGAAAGGAAACACACTTTTCTTCCACTTTTGAAAGCCAAAATTACTACTTGCTTGGCTTTATTGAACAAGGTTTGAATCCTTGCTTGGAGATTCCTCATGAATGATTATTAGAAAAGGAAACAGTAATATAATCAACACATTCAAATTTTTAAAAGTCTACTTTGAAATCCTCTCAGTGAGGCTATGGTGATAGATTTGTGACATCAACATTCATTATACTCCCATAGGATGTGTAAAGAATAATGATCGTACTAAAGTGGTTCTGCCACTGCTACACCCTCTAACCCCATTCCTGTCCACCTTCTGAGTACTAAATGAACTAACACCAAGGATGCACAAATGCAGGACAGCATGCATTACCATTATTCTTTTTTCTCTGAGTTGCTGCAACCTCAAAGCTAGTAAATTTCAAAATCAGGGTTGGGGTTAGGGGCAAGGCATAGGATGGTGCAATCCCCTTTCCTCAAAAATAATTACTTTTTATACTTTATCAGTGATAAAATATGTGGTAAGACAGTGTCATCAGACAGTTCATTGGCATTAACCTCATCTACAATAAATCAAAGTAACTTTTGTTTTAATCCTAAAAGAGGCAAAGTCATACAATTTGTATTTCTGCTTTCCGGTACTTGGTGCTCAGGTTCAGGTCCTAACTGTGGAGCCTTTAGGGCTTACCTGTATCAGTAAGGGTTTTGTTTCTTTACACATTCCAAATACATATCAATAAATGATTTAATGAACCTTTAAATGCCTTGTATGTGTGTGCGGGTCTGTCTGTCTCTCTCTCCCTCCATACTGCAGTGGACTGGCATTTTCTCCAGATTTAAATCTCTGCCTTACGCTGTTTGCTTACGTGTTGCTGTGAGCACCAGCTCCCAATGAACTGGAACTGCATAAAACAAGTATTGAAGGTGAATAAATGAATGAATGAGTAAGATTGTTTTAAAGAAATGCATTTATGAACCTTTAAGTGCCAGGGCTTAAAAGTGCTTTGCAGCCCAATCATGTGTAAGACGGTAGACATTTCTGGGTTTGAGCTGACATGCACCTTCTTTCCAAGAATGCACTGTGCTGGCATACTTCAAATGTGTGGAAAATGCTAGCAATTAACAGTACTAGCTAAATAAGGAACATAAACAATATATACAAATATTGTATAATGAATGCATATGACTTCTCTCCGTGCATATGGCCCTCTATGTAAAATTGTTGCTTTGTCTGAAATCTACGAGCTACTCTATACAACCTTATTGCTGTTAATTGTGCACCATTTGTTATTTGTATCTAAATTCATTCTATCACAATTACCCTTCACTTAACCTCTAATTTTACTGTCATGTCTCTATTATAAATATTTTCTGATGAAATGGATCCAGAATTTCATTAAGAACTCCTGTGAGAACTATGAAAAACAGAGTTCTGACCACAAATTGGCTTTTAGAAGGTAAAATAATTGGATTTTGGCAGGAGGCAATGCTCAGCTCATAAAGTACCTACATCAGGAGGGTAAGGACTAATGCTGCATAAAATAGATTTCCTTAAGTTGTTAATTACTGCCTATGAATACTGTATGAGAAAAAATATATTTAGAGTCAATTAACTATTTCATTTATTTTACATTTGTTAAATGGGTAGGCGTGCTGGTCCGAGGGCCCTTATCAGACATAGCCTCTGCATGGGCTTAGATAATCATATGGGTCACTGGGGTTAAGCATGTATGTGATTCTTATTAGACATGAAATGCAGATTAACAAAGGCATAGTTCACAAGATACAATGCATAAAGCAATAAATAATAAAACAAATAAGTTATCTGTGTTACATTGAAATATGTTGCCTCCAATCAGAAAAGTACCAGCTGGAAGAGATTCCTGCATAAAAATACTTTTTATGCAATTCATATAACTGGCAGTATCATCCAAAGAAGCTGAACAGTCCATGTGGCTTTTGCAACATTTCTGTATCTAAGAAGTATGGGGATTGTCCCCAGTGTATTGTGAATAGTCCCTCTCGGAAACTATCAGAGACTGTACCAGGATGAAAAGAATATTAAGGCAAGGTGTCGGAATATAACTCAATAAGTGATAATGATATCACAAACCAGTGTCAATTGTTACTGGCTGCCACAGTTCACTGTTTCTCTGTCACAGTGTTTTATTGCATATTCACATTCCTTTCCTATCTTTCAACATGTTTTTTTAATGTACAGAATTAGTGGCAATCTGATTAGATTCTGCAAGTGGATTTAGCCAATACAAAGGACTAAATATTGAATTCTGATATATGCAGTTTGTCTACTGGAAAGTCATGATATATATTTATATGTATATATATATATATATATATATATATATATATATATATATATATATATATATATATATAAATATAAATATGTGTGTGTGTGTGTGTGTGTCTTTGCCTCAGTTCTTTATTGACATTGTCAACTGTATGGAAATTGGACATTTTTTGAATTTCAGATAATGCCTTTGATTTTTGGCTTCAAGTGATGACCTTAATTGTGTCTGGTAATGCAGACTCTCTCTATGGGAACCGATCTGATATTACTAGTAAAACTTTATAACTTCAGTGTTGCAGAACCAGGCAGTGTGATTTTGTCTTTGAAATGCAGTTTTTAAACACTGGAAGAAATGTTAAACATGGCTAAGAAACAGAAAATAAAAATAAAAGGATGATAAATGTTGAATGAAATGTTTAAAAATTCTATCCATGTTCTGGAAAGACATCTTAAAATATCTTTGAATGCTGAGCTGTCTAAGGTTACACACTCTAACATATTTAACACTTCTTGCCTTTGCATTACCTGTATTGTGTCAGCATCCTCACACGCACGCACACACACACATACACACACACACACACACACACACACACACACACACACACACACACACACATCTACACAGACACACACACACACACACACACACACACACACACACACACACACACACACACACACACACACACACACACACACACACACACACACACACACACACTCACAGACACACACATATTTTAATCCATATTCCCCTTATGCCTATAATTTGGCTAAACCCTTCGCCAAGTTTTGCTTTCATCAGTCTCTGCTTGCATAAAATTTAAAAAAGTTAAGATTAAATGGACTAGAAATAGAAAATAAATAAATAAATACATGGAAGATAAGTTTTGACTGCATTTTTTAGTTTATTGTTTTAATAGAAAAATACCTTGAAATATTCTTAAATGCAGAGTCGTCTATGGTTTCTTTACTTAAATAAAACATCTTAATAAAGTAAGCCCAATGGAGACTCAGACTCCTGTAAGTGGCAACCCCCAATAATATTGGGGTAAATGACATGGTCACAAAAAAAGCTGTGAGAATCATACTCATGACTGTAGCAAACTTTAAATTTTGCAGCATAGTTTTGCAAACTGTTAAACTTCTTTACCAAACTCCAGTCTTAACTGTTGCCAGGATGCATCACTTCAACAAAGTTTTATTATGGAAGCATGTCATCTTAAACCCCTGGATTCACTAATCTCCCATGCAGGACTAAGTTAGTCCTGCAGGGAAGTGCCCGTGTAAGAGCAGGACAGCAGTACGCCATGTATATTAATAAAGGCGCGCTGCCCGAGCTCCCAGGCTTACCCGGAGCATGTACAAGTGCAGGGGGCATGTCTGAGAGCAAAGCTCTCAGAATAAACACACCCCTGCAATGTAGAACAGCAGAAAGTGTTAATAAATGAGTGAGATTGCTCATAGGTGTCCACATATCCCCACCAACAGTGCCCCATGTGCACAACAGCAACAGTACATATAAATTAAATGAAGAAACCCTCTTATTTTTTTATTAAAAATCCGAGTACAGCTACCCATTGCTTAGCTATGGTTAATGCAGCTTAAATAGTAGAAAGAGGATAAAAAGCAAAATATATGCAAGTGAAACAGTACAGCAATAGTGCAGTGGGTAGAGTCTTGCCTTACAAACATTCCCAGTTTGAGTCCCACTGCAGTACATTCCATTTTCCCTTCAAATCACAATTTGATAAATATTTTTTGTGGCATAACCTAATAAATAACATACATTTCTGAACTGCAGTACTGCATTTAATGCAGATGCGAGGTGTCAGTGTCATAATGTTGCAAACCCCACAGATAATCACATGTGCCCCATACAGTATCACAGATACAAATGGAAGGTAAACTGTGTAATGAATGATAACTACAAACATTTTCCAAATCACCCGCCTCCCCAAGAACCATTACACTATTACTGTCTAAAATGTAGCACTAGTAAGTGGTAGTAAGAGGTAGTAAGCATATTTAAGCACTAGTAAGTGGGATTAAGCCCATTTGGGCAGGGATAAGCAATGCGCACACAGGTTAAACAAGATCGAAGCTAACTCTCTGTAAGCATATGTAACCGGAGGTTAGCATTGCTTACCCTCATGCAAACCTGCTTATAATTGCTTAAAAGTGCCTTAGTCACTCTGCATCCAACAGCTCTTGTCCTGACCAGCAACAAAATAATCAGCACTCCCAAGATGCAAACCCTGGACCCTGCACACTATAGGTAAAGTGATTTACCACTAAGCTGTGGCAGATACACATACAGTTGATGTTATCACAAGCATGTTATCCAGCACAGTCATTCAATAGTATAGGAAATGTATTTAATGTGTAGATGTATGTCTGTGTGTGTATGTACAAATATATACATACACACACACACACACACACACACACACACACACACACACACACACACACACACACACAGACACACACATATACACACACACACATATATATATATATATATATATATATATATATATATATATATATCTATACGAAATACTGACAATGGGGAAACGGTAAGTCTCCATAGTAGTGCGGAATGGAAATATTTCCATTCCTGCACTGTAGTGTGTAAAGTTACGGGGTGGGTGGGGGTGGAGCCCCCCTGCTAGTAGAGCTGTCGGTCTTCTGTAGGGGACCTATATATATATGTATATATATATATATATATATATATATATATATATATATATATATCTCAAGAATGAACTTTGTGACAACAAAAAAAAGGAGAACACCAGCAATCCCTGTATTATTTAGCACTGTCTTATGTAATATCAAGACTCCTTCAGACAGACATGTTACATTAATATGAGCAACCATTTGTACATTGCACAAATACAGTATTTCCAGCAGTTTATGTAAATTAACAAAACAGTTCCTGTCCAATCATAATGTGAGAACAGTAGTCTTGCAAAAAACTTAAGAAAATAATAAAAAACAGTGCGTGTATGTACGTGGACTAAACGGATGAAGAGCCTGAAGAAGCTTGGGTCGAGACAGTATACTGGATGAGTACCAAGACATGGAGAGAGGGCAATGTGTGGAGGTTTGGTATGGCTTGACTAGCAACCGGAGAATGGATGGTTGCTGTGTATGTGGAGCTCCGGAGGGGGGACCATGGGTATGAAATTATGGATCGAGCCATGTTGGGGTTGGATGGAGCATTTCAAATCAGACCGCCTAGTGGACGTAAGTGCGGGGGGTGGTGGAAGAGAAACTGAGATAACTTACAAGAAAGAAGTGAACTCACTCACAGTGCTGGGAGGGAGAACCAGAGGGATTAAGATAGTCCAGGCCAAGGAATGCACCTTGGGCAGAAAGTGTTAAGAAATGAGTGGGATCGCTCATAGGTGTCCGCATATCACCAACAGTCCCCCATGTGTAGAACCGCAACAGTATATAAAAATAAAATGAAGAAACTCTTTTATTTTTTTTTTTTTTGAATCCGGTTAAAGCTAAACATAGGTGCAAGGGTGTGCCCATTGCTTAGCTACAGTTAAAACAGCTTAAAAGGTTGAAGAGGATAACAAGGAAGATATATGCAAATGAAGTAGCACAGCAATAGTGTAGTGGGCAGAGCATCCGCCTAATGAGCGGTCCTTCTTGGTTCGAGTCCTACTGCAACCCAGTCTATTTTACATGGCAAAGCATATTATAACCAAATTTTTGTTGTTGCAAAATCCACTAAATAATATATATTTATGAACTGGAGTACTGCAGTAAATGCACATGTAAAGTATCAGTGTCATAATGAATAAGGCACTAGTAAGCAGGTTTAAGCACAAATAAGCAGTAGTAAGCATATGTAAGCACTAGTAAGCGTGTTTAAGTTTATCTGCATGGGGGTAAGCACTGCCTACACAGATTAAGCAATATGGAAGCTAACTGAGTATAAGAAAGTGTAATCGAAAGTTAGCAGTGCTTAGCTCAGAGCAAACACATGCACACCCGCTTACAACTGCCTTAAAGTGCCTTAATCACTTTGTATCCAATGGCCCGTGTTCTGCCTAGCAATAAAATAAACAGCCTCTGCAAGGCTTGAACTCAGGACCTTGCACACTACAGTCATAGTAGCTAACCACTAATCCATCAGAGCAGTACATACAATGCAGGTATCAACAAGCAAATCCACACCATAGGAAAATCAAACTGAACATGTGAAATGAATCAATGTACAGTGTGATGTTGTATAACCTGCTACACAACATAAATATGGGAACTGGAGTACTGCAGTAAGGCCAGATGTGAGGTGTTATTGTAATAAAGTGTTGACGTCCCCAGGACCCCATACAGTATACGTCCACAGGAATCACAGATACCAGACACAGATATAACGTAACAAATAATAAATCAATGTCAAAAGGAAAATATAGTGCTAAATAGATATTAAGCAATGCTAAGCATTGCACAGGTCAGCCTACATGATGTAAGCAAAGTGTAGGCCAGCTAACTCAATCTGCCCAGTGGTATGCCCCTTTAAGCAATGCCAACATTAGGTAAGCAGGTGTGCCCATAGCTTAGCCTTTTCAAAACTGTCCAGTCACGGAAAAGTGCAGGAAATTGGCCATATTTAAACCCCACAGCCACCAATAATTCCCATACCTGGTTGCAGCTCCCTACTGAAGGAAGAATGACTGGAGTTGGGGAAGGCACTCAATTTAGAGTGCAGTGCTGGGGCACCCAGGAGTCCAGATTCATGGTATAGCTCCTGGTAAAACACTATGAGGAGAGACTACTGCAGGACCAGTACCAGGGCTCCCAGTATAAAGTGGGGGCCTGGGACAGTCTCTCCCGTGACCTCACCAGTGCCACTGGTATACCCCGGACTGGTGAGCAGGCCAGGCATCACCATGCTGACCTGAAGCCACAAAGGGATGATCTCTTGGACCAGTGGATCTAAGAAGCAAGACAGATGGCCGATGCCCCAGCACTGAGTAAGTACACATTCTACTACAGAGATAATGATTACCTAGCTCATGTAAACTATGGATAGCTAATGGCTAAATATTGCTGTATTTCTCTGACAGCTGCAGATGAGTGGGCAGCAAACCTGCAAGCCAGTGGTTCTAGATTGCAAAGGCTGTGTTGCGAGGCAGGTTAGTAATATTCCTGCATGTACTGCCATAACAAATAAATATAACTGTTCTTGAAAGTGTTGTACCAGTATAAAAATGTATTGTGTATGGGATGTACTGAATAAACCACACAATATGGCAGGAAGACTGTCATATAGGTTGTGTAGAAATAAAGGTGTAATATCTTGTGAATAAAAGTATAACCCCTGGAGTGCTTGTGTACATTCTGCTTTCATATGTTGTTGTAGTGCTGCATTCTATAAATAGTACTGTTGTATTAAGCAGTGTTACCCACACTGCTGAACGCAGTTAAAATGTGTAGGAAGTTCAGTATAACAATGTTGGAAGTCCCAAGAGGTCAGTCATTTTGTACAACTGAGGGAGACTTAGACAGAAACCACTGGAAGACTTTACACCAATTCCCTGATAGCACAGTATACTGTGATGTCAACTGTAATATTTTTATTGCACACAGCAGGGGTTTGAATCCTGGGAGTGGTAGTAAGTTGTATGTATAATCATACCCCACACCTGTACAGAGTTTGTGAGAATATTCAGATATAAAGCTGTATGCATAATTAGACCCAACAACTGTACAGACTTTGCTAGAATGTTCAGATAGTATGCTGTAAGCATAATCATAACCATCAACTCTAAAGACTGTGGCAGAATGTTCTGGTAGTAAGTTGTATGCATAATCATACCCCTCAACTGTTCTGATCTGTCCAGCATGTCCAGATAATGGGCCCAAATCTTCTGCCCAGTAACCTGTTTCCCTGACAAATAAGTGTGATGATCCAAGAAATGTAGGCAGCTAATACTGACATATAATGGATAGTCCGACCTGAACATAAAAAGAGAATGTATATGGAAACAAACCTGTCATTGTAGCATCTCACCCAAAGTATATGACAGCTATTCCAAAATATGTCACAGTAGCACCTGCATCCCATCAAGCCTTGACCAGAGTGTGTGCAATAACAGACTGTTAGGTATGTGTATAACATCAATATGGAATATGGGAGTATGTGCAGCATTTGTCAGGTAGTGTTAAAGATTTCTCCACAGCTATAACAGGTAAGAGGTGTAGACTGTAGGTACAACACAGTTCACTCATATACTTGTCTACAAGCATGGCATCTGAGAGTATGTGTATAATTTGTCAGGTACCGTTAATGATTTTCTCAACAGCTATAACAGGTAAAAGGTGTAGACTATATGTAAGACACAGTCCGCGTATATACTAATCTACAAACATACCATTGTACAAAGTAAGGCCATTGGGTAGTGTAATAATACATGTAAGGGACAGATCACTACAGTGACTAAGAAAGTTGTGAAAACTATAGGGATATATTACTTGTTAATTGACCTCACTCTCTCACCCCCACCATATGTGCAACAATAACCCAATTACACACCTCAATGAGTATGTGTACACTCCATACTTTTGTTAAGACATATGTCCTATTGGTTTACAAATATTCACATTTGGTTTTATGCATGTGTCATGTTAAAATACCCCCATATTGGTGGCCTGTTGCCATCAATGAAACCTGCATGCTGTTGTAATGGCCACTGTTGTCCCACATATGCATGTGTTCTGCTTGCTCTGCAACTGTTGTAAATCTGATGTATTGGGTTAATGGAAATACCTATGCATACTGTTATAACTAAACCTAAATGCTATTGACTATTACTAACCCATATCATTCTTAAAACTGCAACATCATAGCTTTTATGGGAAGGCTGGTCCCAGCGGACCCACCTGTCCCACCTCAGCTGGCCATGGAATCAGGCACCAGCACATCTGGGGCCCAGCCTGGGACCTCCTCCTCCACTGACCGTGCACCACCTTCGGGTGGAACCGCCACAGGGGATGGGACTCAGCCCCCTAGGAGCGGGGGTGGAGAGGTATCTGTCACCTACCGTCAGGTCCAGGCTGTGGTGCATAGGGAGCTTAACAGAGAGTTTCAAGACCGGCTACACCACCTTGAGGGCTGCATGGTGCAATTAGAGAGTGAGCCACCAGCATAACCACCCTTGGGGCCTTGAAGGTGCAGTGGTGACTGCCCATGGGTGGGGACCTCAGTACCACTGTTTCCATTTGGGGGCTCATGGGCTTGTGACTTCCAAACACCCTTCCCCATCCAAGGTGTTTATCCTCCACATGTGCCATATACTGCCCCTGTATGCATCTTGTTTGTCTTGTCTGTTAACCTACCCAACCTACCTCCGCAAATATACCTACTACCCCTCCCCAACATCCAACTCTCACCTGAAAAAAAAGAGCAATCTGTTCCCACAAAATAATCTTGCCTCATACATAGCTGTCTGTTTCGCACATGTGTCCACTGGACACAAGTAATCTGGTCTAATTGGCATCACAACAAATTATTGTTGTCCTCACCCCCACCCAGGGGTTTGAGTGTCCAAATCTACCTCCAAATTCAGTGTATAGGCACAGCTGTTGCTGTAGAAGAAATGGGCAGCTATGGACCTTCCATACACCCTTCCTGCACATCCCTAGCTATTTTCCCTACTATCTTTCCCTCTTTGTGCCCCTTTTTTTACCACTTTCCTATCAATTCCTTTTTCTTTTCTTTTAAAGAAATTAGCACGGGAGTAAGCGGGAGTAAGCACATTTAAGCAGCAGTAAGTGGGTTTAAGCCTGTTTGCATGGGAGTAAGCACTGCCTGCACAGGTTAAACAATTTAGAAGCTGAGTGTAAGAAACTGTGACCAGAAGTTAGCAGTGCTTACCGTCGCGCAAACCCGCTTACAACTGCTTAAAAGTGCCTTAATCACTCTGTAGCCAATGGCCCTTGTTCTGCCCAGCAACAAAATAAACAGCCTCTGCCAGGCTTGAACCCAGGACCCTGCATACCATACACAATGATTTATCATTAAGCCATGGCAGATATACATAAACCTGATGTTTTCACAAACATATCATTCAGCACAATCATTCAACAGTACAGGAAAAGTAGTAATATCATACCCCACAACCTCTCAATGTAAGACTTCTGGACAAAGTGTGCCAAAATGTGGGTACAGATAGGGATATATGTCAAATATTGCTCTTATACACTTAAAACATTGCTAGTTAAACAGTTATATGTATTAAAACACATATTTTGAAGGATTTGAAGTCTGAAACACAAAAGTGTTGTCATTAGTTACTGACTTCAATCCTGAGATCATCCATGTCAATTGCCAAGTGAATGAGGTACAGGCCAAAAGTATGAGCCAAACATGCATGGACATATGGACAAATATATATATGTAAATGTAGACAGATAGACAGCTATATTTATATATATGTATGACTCACAAATAATCATATAACATCAATTGTATATAGATAGATAAATATGTTTATATATATATATATATATATATATATATATATATATTTTTATTTATATATAGATATATACAGATAGAAATGTGTATAGCATTTCCACATGGGAACAAAATCCTGAACCACACACTACAACATAACAGACCATATGCACTGTTAATGGGGGTGGGGTCTCAAATGAGGGATACCTGGTAATTAGTGCTATGTTACCCCCCTCCACAGCCCTAATGGATATGCTGTGCAATCCAATATCCAGCACATGCAGTTCTTGACTTCAAGTCCCTCCACAACACAGCTACAATGCTTTAACAGTAAACTTAAACAGTTATTTTGGCAATTAAAAACTGACACTGGAAAACTCCCTGGACTTAATGACTACATTAGCATTAGCAGTGTGTTGAAGTTACGACAGGCTAAGTTATGATGGCACTGTCAAAGTATGATCATCACAATATGTTACATTTCCCATTAGTTTTTATAGTATAAAATGGGAAGGGGGGACTATTTATTAGTTTAACTACTATGAGAATTTATTTTATTTTAAACATCTTTTTTTACATTTTTAATAGTATGTATTTATTATAGTCATTTATTTATTTTATTTATTTATTTTATTTTACATTTGTTGACCGGGCTAGTCCAGCTGGATATATGTCCATTTTCAGTAGAGGCCCGGGAAGAAAAGCTCCACAGTACAATAACACTAGCAAAATAGGACAAGACATGTATTTCAAGTAGACATTGGTACATTACAAAACTTTTATGATATCTTACATGAGTAGTAATTTTATATTCTGTATCCAGTAGGAACAAAAGCTTGATGTAAAAAAGAGCTAGGTATCATAGTAGTTTGAAATAATAATGGAAATTATAACTAAGATACTGTATATACTTTGGTCACACAAGAAGTCAGAAGATAAACACTAGTTTGAATGGATAGAGTGTACAAAAGCAAATAGTGGGATACAATAATCCTGTTTAGTCTCACAAGAGCTGAGGTGTGATAAACCTGCTAGGAAATACCACAGTATATACATATTTACATGAGGAAAGAATCCTCAGAAAGGTCAAGCGCACTGCTATTAGAGAGTAAACACAAGCTAGGAAATACCACAGTATATACATATTTACATGAGGAAAGAATCCTTAGTAAGGTCAAGTGCACTGCTATTAGAGAGTTAACACAAGGTAACATTCAAAAGAGGCTGGGAATCATGGGAGTCTTGAAAGGGGTATGGTGTTATGTCTGGGTTATCACAGGGGCATAGCCAGTGTGATTTGAGGTAGTTTTTGAGCATGCTTTTAAATAAGTTAACAGAGGATAGTGAGGTTAGCTGATTTGGAAGGTTGTTCCAGGTTTTGCCTACTGTATTAGAGAACAGGGCGCCACCAGCTGAATTGTTGGATTTGGATATTTGTACAAGTAGTTTGTTGGATGAGCGCAAGGTTTTGAGATTGTTATAGGGGATGACTAGGGATGTGAGTATGGGTGTATTCTGAGGTAGATACAGGATCTTATTGGCTACTGTTAGTTGATTGAAAAGTATTAGATTTGGCAGTTTTAGCCATCCGAGTTTATTCAAGTTGATACAATGATGAGTTCTATAGGAGGATCCTGCTGTGAATCTGGCTATATTGTTGTAGGAGGATGACAGTTTATTCAGGGTACTCTTGCATATTTTGGTATAGATAGGGGAGGCATAGAGGAGGGTAGAGATAAGGTGAGTGTGAGCAATGGTGGCCCTGGCTAGAGGAGTTAGAAAGGGTTTGATTCTATAGAGGGAACCTAGTTTCTTATTAACTGTTTTTATGGTGTTATTAATGTGAGGTTCAAAAGACAAGTGATTATCTATTAGTACTCCGAGTAGTTTGGTGGTTGTTTCTGGGGATATTATAGTTCCCTTATTTGAGGTAATAGTAAAGTTAAGTGGGGAGGTTCTGCAAGTGGGGTTGAATAGTAGCATTTTAGTTTTTTTTTTAGGGTTTAAGATAAGACACCTTTGTAGGAGCCAGTTTTCAACTGTGCTAAAGGTCTTTTGGGTTAGTGACTGAAGTTCTGATTGGGTAGTAGCAGAGCATATGAGTGTGGAGTCATCTGCGTATTGGATACAGTAAGCTTGTGGAATTACAGAATGGAGGTCATTTGTAAAGATGGAGAAGAGTAAAGGACCCAGTATGGATCCTTGAG
Source organism: Protopterus annectens (assembly GCF_019279795.1). Classification (NCBI taxonomy): domain Eukaryota; kingdom Metazoa; phylum Chordata; order Ceratodontiformes; family Protopteridae; genus Protopterus; species Protopterus annectens. The sequence continues at coordinate 1,587,409,729 of NC_056741.1, forward strand.
GGACCCCTAATGCTACTGGGAGGTGGGAAGATAAATTGTTGTCCCAAAGAACAGCCTGCTGTCTATTATTTAGGTATGATTGGAACCACTGTATGGTAAGGGCATCCAATGATAAGTTTTTGAGTGTGTCTAGGAGAAGGTGGTGGTTAACCATGTCAAATGCTTTAGACAGGTCGATAAAAAGGGCTGAGGATGGGGTGTCATTATTACGATTACTATTAATTTGGTTAGTAAAGGAGAGGAGAGCAGAGGTGGTGCTATGATGTGGTCTAAAGCCATGTTGACAAGGTGCTAATAGATTGTTTTCAAGTAGGTAGGGTAACAATTCTAGATGAATACATTTCTCCATTATTCTAGCCAGAGGAGATAGTATGGCTATGGGCCTGTAATTGGTGAATTCCTTGCCGCCTTTGTGAAGGGGGATGACGTGAGAGACTTTCCAGATTAAGGGGATAGTTCCTTCAGAGATGGTTCTATTAATGAGGATGGAAATGGGGTAGGCTATGACTTTAGCAGCTTTTTGGAGGTATTCTGCAGGTAGTAGATCTGCAGAGAGTGTGGTGGGTTTCAGTTTATGGATGAGGTTAAAGATGAGGGATGTGGGCACTGGCTGAAAGTGAAATAGAGTAGTAGAGGTTATGTTAGAGCTTGGGTTGCTAGTGGAGAGCTGTTTAGCTAGGGATTGTATTGTTTCAGTGAAAAATGTGTTAAATGAGTCAGCTATTTGGATGGGATTGTTGTGATCAGAGCCATTGGGAGTAGGAATGATTCAGCGTCCTGGGTGTAGGAGGTTATTGATGCCTAGCCAGAATTTTTGAGGATTGTTTTGGTGAGTTTGTTGAAGCTGATGGTAGTAGTTTCTTTTATCGGCTAATATGGCTTTTTTGTTTAATTTCTTAGCTGTCTGAATTGTAAGTGATCTGAGGGGCTTTTTGTTGTGCGCCATTTGGCCCATAGTTTATTTCTTTGCAAGATTTTTTGTTTGGTAGTTTTGGTGAGCCATGGTGCAGGTTTAGTTCTGATTCTAACTTTGCGCAATGGGGCATGGCAATCTAAAATGAAAAGGAATTTTGAATTAAAGTATTCAACTGCATTATCTAATGGCAGGTGTTTAAGGGGTGTCCAGTTACAGGCTCTTAGTTCAGTTTGAAACTGATCAGGGTTAAAATTTTTGTTAGTACGAATTGTTTTGCAGATGAAAGAGTTCGGGAGTTCTATTTTAGATCTGATGAGATAGGTAAGCAAATGGTCACTTATGTCCTCTGGATGAATGTCCTCATGAATTCATATTATATGTTTTTATGCTATGACAGTAAAATAACCTTGTAACACTATTTAATTAGAATTATTCGGATTTAAGGTGTTTATGTTTTGTGAATATTTGATTAATACAGGGAAGACAGGTCTCTTTAAGAATCAATTATTCAATTTTATAAGTAAGTATTTAATGCATTAACACAATGGCTCTTTGTTCAGATGAAGCTGTGTATTTTACAAAGTGAAAGCGCGCTTAACTTTGACTGTTTGTGATTGTGATTGTGGCAAGAATACTGTCTGCATTCTGTTACTTGGGTTAAAAGTTATTCATTCATTTATTTATCCTGACTACATGGTTCTGCTTCTACACTGCCTTGGAACTGTTGTGTTAATGCTTTAACAGTAAGCCAATTCACCTGAAAAAAAAAAAAAAAAAAAATATATATATATATATATATATATATATATATATATATATATATATATATATAGGTATATACACACATACACAGACAAAATGTATTAGTAGCCATACATATGTAGAACTAGTGTGGAAGTACTGGGTGCCAAGTATATCCCTCAGCCACAAGCCCTGTAACTGGCACCTGTGAAATGTGAAGTGTGGCAACCATTCCCACAAATGAGAATACTTACATTAAACATATACCCACTCACAATTCAAAGGACATGACACCACACACAGGTATGCATACACAGAAAACCTTTAATAAGTATACTTTAAAATAATGTATGCCATTACTTACAGCACATAGATTTTGAAATATGTAATCAGTGATGAATGCAAGGCCCACACAAAACAGTAGATTCAAGCAATGTGGATATATAACATACTATGCTGTCCAGGCCAAGGCCTTCAATTGGTACAACAGTAGACAAAGGATTTGCCTTCAAGGTAAGTAACAATCAACAATTACAGATGTAGTTCAGCAGCCTCCAATTACACCCTGTAGTCAAGCCCTAGGGAGAAATGTATTAGTTGTGGTAATGTCAATGTATCTGTTACATAACATTGCTCAACTTAACATCTCACAATCACACTGACTAACTGAACTGTGTGTAACACTGTAAGTTGTAGTCCACCACTGTTTCCATGGAGGAACGTATGAAAGTATACAGTCACATACCTCAATGTGTCTTAACACTGATATCCATGACATGTTGTCACAGCCTAGGTTGATAGCATTGAATACCCCTCCTCCATAAAAGGTTGTACAAGGGCAAAGAACACTGTGTACCACACACTGACCTCTGCAATGTCAAGGGCACACATATGTTGTCCAACTGTTGCCCCCATATGTATGGACCCTGACCAACATATATTGTGGGAGTCCATGATATGACTGGGATGATAGCAGTAATACTAGCAGTAAATAATGATAGGCCATTACCTAATAACCCCTAACTGTATCACAGCAGGACAAAGCCTGCCATATATATGGAGGATAGAGGCAGGAACACAGGGCCATATTTGCAATATTGCTGTTATACACCCTGGAAATTGCTGGTGTTACAACATACCCTTATGCAGGAATAAGACATCAGAAACACAAATGGATGTCTCCATGTAATGATAGCATGCAACAGACAGACTGCCAGTGATATATCTAGGACAAGACCTGTGTTGTGCACAGACAAAACCTAACAGACAATCCACTGGCCATCATATGGATAGGCCCACAGTTGAGATCTATGCAAACAGACTGCATTCCATCCTAAACTACTATGTACACACAAACAAGACCAGCAATGTACAATGCACATAACAACACTACTCACTTTGTCTGTAGGTTGAGAACCTTATACAAATGTGTAGTTGGCCTGTGTCTGCAAGTCTTGCTGTAGAGGTATTGCTACCTGCTGTCTATAACACTGCTGTCCACATGCAGGAAGAATGTCCTCCATACTGGAAAGGTTAAGGGACAATGCCCACACGAGACAGTATTTTATAGTATTAGGATACCATGACAGTGTTTATCCGAAGAACTACACAGCAGGCTGCATGCAGTTAGCAACTGTTGCACACTGATTGGTGCAGAGCCCATCACCTGATCATGTGCATCACCTACAAAAGCCATGCTGTAATTTATTCAAACCAACTCAATCCCTCTAGTGGAGACAGAGAGAGAGAGAGAGACAAAAAAAAACATAAAAAGAAATCTGTCAGCTGTCAGAAAAAAAATGCACAGGTATGTAAAACGTATATGTATTTAATTGACTGTAGTATGTGGTATAGAATAATAGGATATGTGATGTGGAATGATTTAAATGTGCCATCTGTAATTGTTCCTGTTATAATGTTCTGCTGAGCAACTGCTCTGGACAATACTGTCTGTCCCTGTAGGCAGTGGGACATACCTGTCAACTGTGCAGATCAGCAATGAATGACAAAGATGTAAGCCATACTATCTGTGTTTGGTATGTTAGTGTGGGCAATAGCTGGTGGTGGAAGTACTGCCGTCATGACAGACACATGGGTGTCAGAGCAAACCACTTGCAAGACAGTCATGTTACTGTGTAATGTAGCATGCACAAATGCCATAGTTGTATAATAGACTTACCTGCAATCTGTCACCATATATACCACCCTAATGTTAGTCTGTGTTCACATGTGACACCTGTCTGTGTTACAGCAAGGCAGAACAGTGCAGCTGTGAAGGAAAGAGAGTTACAAAGTGTGAATCAGATGTCTGTATGCACCCCACATATAGATAAATATATGTGTGATATATAATTAGATGTGTATGTCTACAGATATACAGACACTCATATAGATATAGGTATATAAACAACCCACAATATATATTTACACATATATGTACATACATATATATATATATATATATATATATATATATATATATATATATATATATATATGTATATACAAACACACACACACACACACACACACACACACACACACACACACACACACACACATGACATAACATAATTCTTCTACATAATTATATATATATATATATATATATATATATATATATATATATATATATATATATACACACATATATATGTAAATGCATGTCCCCTTCCATGATATGTGTGAGAGAATATCATACATATCAATACACAACATATATATATATATATATATATATATAGATAGATAGATAGATAGATATAGATACAGGTGTACATGGGTGTAAAAGAGACTTTAACATATGGTGTGTAACCCATGTTGAGAACACATCACATATGTTCGTGAAGGTGGGATTTGTATGTTGGTGAAGGCTAGTAGGCAAACTGTGGTATGTAGGTTGGGTCTGCAGACAGAAAAGACAGCATACAGGGCTGGTGTATGATACATGTGGTGTATAAACACCGTGGATGGGGAGTGTTGTTTGGAATGTGTATGACATTGACCCCCCATATGGAAGCAATGGGACCAATGTCCCCGCCCATGGACAGTCAAAACAGCATCTACATGTAGCATGTCCCCCATGTCTCTGTGGAGCTCTCTATGCACCAGGCCCTGGACCTGACTTTGGGTGACAGGGTTGTGTCTGTGTGTGCTCATGGGGGACACACCATCTCCTGAGGTGGTTCCACCTGTAGGTAGTGCAGGACCAGTAGATGATAAGGTCCCATGGTGGGTCCCAGATGTGATGTGGCCTGGTAACATGGCCAGATGAGGTGGGAGAGGTGGTTCTGCTGGCAACTAACCCCTACACATGCTATTGTGTCACTGTCATGGAACATATGTGGGCTGTAATAGTCCACACAATCCTGGAACATGTCCAACAGCATGCATAGATATCCCCAATAACACAGAATGGCAGATATTCAGCAATCACATAGCATGCATACCACATGCACATGTGGAACCATAGTGGCACTAACAATGGCATGCAGGTGAAATAGTCTGTAACAGACCAGCAAAGATAGTGTCCCCACAGGGAACATGGCTACAAGCACATAGCACAAAATGTGGTGCAAACACATAGCACAAAGCATGGTACAATACAATATATGTCCCAATGGTAGGTAAGCTGTCGACATACCAATTGCATTGTGTGAATGGTTTGTTGTAGCTGATATGGTGGGAGGAGACAGAGATGTGTATTAAGAACTATGGTAACTCTGCTGTATGAGTTGCTCAGACCTGTTTCCATCTTTCTGTCTCCCAGGGAAGATGGCTCATGCCAGATTACCAGCATTCAGTGCTGCAGAAACTGAGGTAATCGTGACACACCTGATGCAGTACTACACGCTACTTTTTGGAAGGACAGCCCATGATCAACAGGAGAGGACTGCCCTGCAGAACAATCTAGTACACAGGGTCAATGATGTCAGCCTGCAGAACTGCAGTTATGAGCAAATCCGGCATCATTGCACTGACCTGCTTCGCCATGTACATCGGCATGCACCTGTCATATGGGGGAACCACCTCACAATGGGGGAGGTCATGCCATCCATCCACCCCTGACACGTGTGGAGGCACTTCCCAGCAGCCTTGTGGCACCTGCCCACCCACAGAGCCAACAACTGGCAGGGAGCATTGTGGAGGTGGGTGCCACCAACACACCAGCTGAGGAGCGTGCAGGTAAGGCCCCAGGGCACATCATTAGACCACTCTTGTGTATGCATCCACATCTGTACAAGTAGATCATGCATATCTGAGATGTCATATACATAGTCTGTTGCTGTGTAGTAGTAATAAACTGTTGTGCATAAGCTGTAGTATTGTGGACTTTTACTGTTGATGTACCATAATTCTGCACTTACCCTTTATGAATGCCACAGCTGTGGCCACTGACATCAACTCTCTCACACTCTTATGTGGGTCCCTCCAGGATACCACCAAGGCAGCAGCCTGTAGCCGGTGAGTGTGGTTCATATTCATGCTTGACAATACACCAGGCATGTAATGGCTATGGGATATACCATGCACACATCTAACACACCTACCCATACCGCATTCTGTACACATTCACGTTTTGTTGCTGTGAAATGCACTGTATCACAGTGGAGACCATGATGGGGTATAGGAAGGGTACATCAGACACATGCAAGATAACTAACTTCCTGTCATTGTGAAATATGTCCACAGGGATGAGAAGATGGCGGGACACATGGCCTGCAATAGGGACATGTGTGAAACAACACCCTCATATGGTGCTACAACTGTAAATATACCTGTATTTCTATAGCAACCGTTACAGTTCAACACTATGTCATAGCATAGTACTGTGGTCCACATAATTAGCTGGTAGTAGGCTGTTGCATGTAGTGTCCCATTCTTGGGACACTGCAAACTGACACATGTGTAGGCCATAGTTGTCAAACATCTGCAAAAAGGCTGGAGGTGGGGATGGTGTGTCATCATGACACAGCAGTGCACTGCAGCAGGGATCCTATGTATGCTAAGAATGGCTGTATCTGCACACAATGAGATTCAGTAACTGTGGCAGATGTAACCCTGACTCCACAGCAATAGTGACAGCAGTGTGTGAACTCCAAGGGATGTGCACATGAGTAGACCTTGCAACCATGCAGAGTTGTGGGGCATGTGTAGGACACCCCCCATAGCCATGGTAAGGTCTGACAGTTGTCAGTGTAATAGTCTTTTATTCATCATACATGCACCGCTGATGTTGTGATCTGTAAACCAAACATCAGGCATTCACAAATTACATCTGTTCACATATCATCCCAGGTATGAGTCACTCAAACACATAGAGGCTGTGAGCATTGGAGCTGACATAACTGACACAGTACTACACATGCAGCAATGGTTTGTACACCTGTGAGGTATGTTGCACAGTACAAGGCAGGGTGCAGAACAGGTCCACAGTAACACTATATACATGGGTGCAGTGTTATCAAGGGGAAGGGCCATTACCTACCAACACAGCCCATGCATCACACACATTTATACTAGCACTAGCATGAAGTCACTATAGTTGCACTGCATGCTGTTGAGTACCATATGTAATGCACGCTGACAGAAGGGTAATGGGAGGACTGTGTGTACAAAAGTTGTGCAACCTCACATGTAGGTGTGTGTGTGTGTGTGTGTGTGTGTGTGTGTGTGTGTGTGTGTGTGTGTGTGTGTGTGTGTGTGTGTGTGTGTGTGTGGGGGGTGTTGATTGTGTCTGTAAGTGCAATCTGGTGGAGTGGAGTGTGGTCGATGCATGTTAGATGTGTGTACATGTGTGTCTGTGTGGGTGTCCATGTATGCACAGGTGATTTTGGGGTTGATCACATGGTAGTACTTCTCCTTGGGATTGTGCCGTACATGGACATGGAGTGACACATGACACAAGGACAACTTGTCTGATATGTGAACACAGGACAGCTGATAGCATAACAAGGTCTGTATAATGGAACATGCATTGGGAGGGAAAGTACACACCAGGTATACACATCATATTGCCATCACCAGATAGATAACCAACTACCCACATATGCAGCACTACTATAGCAATGGGGAATTACCAGAGCACACCAGTGAGTGTATCCAAATATTACTGTTGTCCACATGATAGATTGATTGTGCAGCAGATGTGGCATGGACTGAGAAAGACTCAGGTGTGTGAAATATGTAGTGAATGTAGCAGCTCCAACCATATAGGGGCCATGTACACCATGATTGGACATACACAAGATTAACACTGGATGACAACAGTGAGGCCATGTACAACCTACTCCACCCAAGTCAGGAAGGTGATGGAGTAACAGGTCATGTGTTGTGATCACACGTGTAGGCATGGAGAGGAATGATATGTTAATGGGTAGTATTAATCAGTGTATGTTAGCAAGTGCCATGCAGGATGGGGAACATATGTAACTGAATGCGGGACTGTCTTAAAACCCAGGGACAGGGAGCTAGTAAGGTGGACTGTCAGTGTGTGTGTGTGTGTGTGTGTGTGTGTGTGTGTGTGTGTGTGTGTGTGTGTGTGTGTGTGTAAATGTGTGTACTGTTATGCAATGCTGTACAGGTCTTAAAGTGTGTGTTTGTTTCCCCCACAGATGGCGAGGTGGGTCAGGTTCCCTCCTGCATGCAATCTGAGGTTGGTTTCTGTACAGACACCGATGATGATGATTATGGTACTGTTGAGGCACAGGTGGGGTTGTCAGAGGCCGACACTGCGCCATCATTTGTCATCACCCTCCTAACCACCCCAAGCCTGCACACAGTTACAGTGCCCATACACACCCCATCACAAGTAGCCATAGCAGAGGGACAGTTAGCGGTTGGTGCTGGTGACCAGGAGAGTGTGGTTTCCATGCCAACTGTGTCAGGTCACAGTCGGCATAGCTGGATGTGAGGCAGTGCACCACATAGGCAGATATACCATGGTGCTCGTAGGAGGGCCGTTGGTCATCATGCCCCTGGCAGAGGCATCACAACTGGTACCACCAGGAGCATGTTTCAGGCTGTCATGGAGGCACAGGCATGTATGGAAATGCACACCAGATAGGGTCTGAGGTTTCAGAGGGATGCTTTCTCATCTGTGATAACATCCATGAACTTGCTGCTGCCCTCCATGAACATAACAAGATCATGGATAGATGGTGGAGTGAGATGGTGGGCCTCCTCATCCATGGTATGTCTGTACTTGAAAACGTGGTGGGAGTGGTGCAATGGCTGGGTAGACGTAGCCCAGAAACACCAGCAGCTGGCGGTCAATGTGGACATGCTAAGATGCCAAGCCATTCCTGTAGTGGCAGTACCAGCCCCAGCACACCACTGGGGGTGCTGTCCACACCACAGTAGGCCATGTGCACATGGCCCTGGCCAGTCCCAGGCGGGAAATGGTTCCATTGTGGACATCTGTCATCATCAGGAGAGAGTAGCACATTAAGGTCTGTACCAGCTTGTGCCCATGGAATCTTTGGCAGGCACAGACAGAGTCATGGATGACAGGGATGTGGCACAGATAACATTATATCCACGCCCCGATCAAAGAATTAAGCCCCTCACCCACACATACATGGTGTCAAATGTATGGACTACCCTCTGCTTCTGGCCGGAGGCGGCGAACTGCACACCCTGCCAGGTATGGTCTGCAGCTGTCCAAAAACACCTGTATAGGGCAGCCACATGGCAGAACTGTGTGCATACCTACCCACACACTATGCAAACACATGTAGGGCAACCCTATACCAACACACACCACATCACCATGCCCCGATCAAAGAATTAAGCCCCTCACCCACACACACATGGTGTCAAATGTATGGACTACCCTCTGCCTCTGGCAAACTAGCAACACACCCTGTGCATATGATGATACCTGTGCCACATCCCTGTCATCCATAACATCAATTCAGAGATAGGCTAATATGGTTCTGATGCACATGGTGACTGTAATAGAGTGCTGCAATGTACTGCAGTGTAAGATGTTGTCAGGGGTAATGTGTAATGTGTACATGTCAGGTAGTGTAGCCAGCCAGCTATGATGCATTTCAGCTGTTAATAACACTGATTGATTTTGATCTCCATAATGTTATCCATTTGTGTTGTAGGTGTACATGTGTCAACAGGAGGATGGTCTGCAGTCATATTCCATAAGGGTTATGGCACTGTGGTGACACCATGGCCATGACATATCTGGTGTACAGTTGCACACATGTCACAGGTTTGTATAACAGTTATTGCCTGTGCCACATTGACAGGTGACCCGCTGGGACATGTATAATCTGCAAATTTATGTCAACCCGTCCACATACACACACATCCTTACTTGGCAACACTGTGACTAGACTCCTACCTAGGTATGTAGTACTACTGAACTGTGTGGCTTTCATTGCACACACCACACAACATTTGGGGTGAGGTGTGTACCAGGTTACATGTTACATGCAGAGCATCCATAGACATATCCAATATGGCAATGGGGGATTTAATGGTTATATATGGAGAATACAGAGTGTGTCATGCCATCATATACACATTGACACACACATAACAGGCAGACACACATCTTAGAGATCTGAGCTTATTGGTGCTAACTAACTAGTCTGTGTGTCCAATGTGTTACAGGTAGGCTGCACACAGCACTTGCGTAACTGGGCTGTATTGTGGTATCAGTTATCTGTATGGTTGACGGTGACAATGGTCACCAGAAAGTGGTATGCGGGACATATTCTGGGTGTACCATGGTGTAATGGCAGTGTACACAGCACCCACATCCCACAATGGATATTGTACACACTGGAATCCATTATGACAATCTGACATACCCACTATCACACATTGCCCACAACGACAATACAACCCATTGTATTTCACAACAGTGGTACTACAGGGATATGCATCTAATGCACATGCCACAGGCATAGTAGGGTGTTTCATTGCGATGCCTCTCATATGGGCATTGACAACACTATCTGTACTACTGTGTGGCAATGTGTAGTGTAATAGGAGTATGTGGCCTCAGAATGGTGCACCTTACAGATATGCAGACATGAACACATACACACACTTGGCAGACCTTAATGGGTTTCCCATGCTTATCGACCCATTTGTACAACACTGTTGTGCTGGTACTGCAAGACACATGTAGCTGTTAGGGAGTGGAGTGTAACAGGGTACATGTCATTTCCAATACAGCAGTGGCCATATCTGACTATGGAAATGGGAGTTGAGGTGGTTGTGAAGGCAGTCATGAAATTCCCAACTACAGGGGTACTAACACACAAACACTGCTATCCTCAGCAATGCACACGTAAACGTGTTAGTACTGTGGTGCATTGCTGCCGGTGGTCATAGCTGTCTACCTGGCTATTGTCCATGGAAAGATTGGATGTGTAGGGGGAGTGTGTACATTGGTAACATGCCACCTGTTATGTGCCAGCAGGCAATCTATTGACAGACATCACATTAGTGACCATCAGGGTGAGAGTGACATGCATCGGCCAATCCTCTGGGTGCCTTCTGCACATGGCCACTGAGGTGATCCAGTTGACATGTATGCAACATGAATTACAACACATGGTTAGTGTCTGTGAAGGAGAACTGTACCCATGCATGTTCAGTTGACTGTGGTAGGGTAGTGTAGGTACCCATGGCATGTGGCCCATACAGTGTGTTGTCTCTTATATGTGACAGGTAGTACACAGCTGGTCAGACATGTCAGTGTCAATCAAGCATAGGTTGTCTGTACATATCCCAGCTGGATATCTGCCATCTGCACATCTGTAGAGGGACTGACAGACACCAGTTTGATGAGTAGCTATGCAGTAGGATGAATGTGTAAACAGATGGATGTTTGACAACAATATATATGCCATTACTACATGTTGTAAGTCCTCACTATCATGTGCTGTACAGACGGTACTCTACAGTTACATTTCACATGCCTGATTATTATCCAGTAGGGGATATATACAGTGACACAGCCCACACACCAGGAACACGACAGTGAGGCTTCAAAGTGCAGCTATGCCCGCAGATGTGCTTGTTGTCAGTAGTAATGTTATCACTCTACCCTTGCCTGGGACAGCACTGTCAACAATAGTAATGCCATGTTACACTACATGCCAATGTGACAGCATGTACCCTGGGTTGCTACCCCTGCATGTGACACATTCACATGGATAACAGTGATGTGTAGGTCTCATATACTAGTGTATCCCAGATATGACACTCAAAACCCTTTGCTACTGTAATGACAGCACATAGACACATGTACTGTACATGGCAGTACATACACTTATTACAGATGTCATTTCCCAGGGTTTGACTTAGCCTTGTATGTTACGCAGAGATAGCTTCTGTGTAGATGATATGCCACAGAGTATAGCTGGAGGTTTCCAAGATGGTCAGCATAGGCCATCTGCTTTAGGCCTGTGATTCTTATAGTGAGGTATTTCCACTGCCTTCCCAGCTGTCACAGATGTCTTGTGAGGTACATACCAAATGAGGCATTGTACTCTATACTGGGTGTAATGAGGGATGAGTACAGTGGGACAATTACCTCCTTTTGCTGGATGTAAAATCCTCACTGATGAGGTGAGCCACATAGAAGGATTTTCTTACTGTTGTGACAATGTGGTTAATGAAGATGAGACCATTGTACACCTGTGTCCCTATATCTGTCAGCACATTTTTGGTGGTTAGTGTACTGCCACCTATGTGATATTTCATGGGTACATGGTATTTCCAAAGGGGATAACTATACATTACTTGGCATTAAGCTTGAGCCCATGGCTCTGGCACCAAGCATCTGTTTCTGTAAAGCCATGTAGTAGAATATACACATCATTTGGGGATGTAATAATGGCTCCCAGTTTGCAGTCATCTGTGAACTTTGTTAGCCAGAGTTCCGTAGTGTTGATCTGTACATCAGGGAAGTAGATGCCAAACAAGAGCTGCCCAGGACTGAACCCTCAGGTACTCCACTTCTCACTTGTCTGGAGCTGGGACTGGATTTGGCTACTTTTACAGTCTGGGTTCTGTCAGTAAGTCAGTTGGCAACCCATCGAGTGACACAGGAGTTTATGGCCAGCTTCATAAGTTTAACTATGTTTCCAGAGTGGGGGATGTTGTAAAAGGCCTTGGTCAAGTCCAGATAGGTTGTGTGGACCGCCTTACCCTCTTCCACAGCTCCGGGGACTTTTTCAAAGTAGTCAATCAGGTTCATGAACAAAATCGGCCCTTCACAAGCCCAACCTGGGAGGGGTCCATTGTTTGCTGGTTGCCAATGTCTTTGTTTATAAGTTGCATGATAATGCATTCCATGTCCTTGCAGATCAGGCTCGTCAGATTGATGGGACGGTAGTTCCTGGGATCCAAGGTGGCTTCCCTCTTGTGGAGTGTGATAACTGTAACTGTGCGCAAGTCAGTAAGATCAAAGCCTGAGGTGAGGCTATGATTAAACATGGCACTTAGGCGAGATGCAGGTTTATTTTGTAGTTCATGTAGTACACAGCCCAAGATGTCATCTGGTCCCATGGATGCTGTATTCCTAGCAGTGGATACTACAGTTTCCACCTGTGTGGCCATCATTACTGGAATTTGGCAATATTTTGGTACTGAGATGGGCCCTTTGGGGGTGAGAGGAGGGTGAATATGGCACTAAATCGATCTGGCTGGATATTGGCAAACTCCTTGGAATCAGTATATTTAATGCCATTCTGTTGTAGCTCAGAGCAGTTCTGAGCATTGCCATTTAGATCCTGGACATAACTATAGAATAGCTTGTGGTTGTCTTTGGAATATTTGGCAATTATATTTATGTAACAAGCTTTGGCAGATTTTGAGGAATATCAGCTTCTTAATGAGGCTGGTAAGGGAGCAGTTTGCATATTGGGATTATCCTTTTTTCTGCAACAGTTTCATCCTTCTGTTGTATAGTTTGTTTATGGCAGTGGAGCACCAGATTGGCTTCCTTTTTTGGAGGACAGCATCTTAGCTTTATTTGGGATGGCACAATTCATGCACAAGTGGATGTGCTCATACAGTGGCTTAGTGCAGGATTCACCAGTTGCACTTTCAGCTCCCATCTCCATGGATGTCATGAAGTTTGTCACTTCTGACTTGAGTAGCATGATGCTGGCTTTGGATATGGTTTTTATGGAGGTTTCCTTACTGGCGGGTGGGGGTGGGATGTGGATGTCAACAGTGATTACCTTATGGTCAGACCTGACCAATGAGGGGGTGACTACTGGTGTGGAGCATCTTTCTCCCGTGTTGGTAATGACTAGGTCTAGGATATCGGAGACCCTGGTTGGATAATGGATTCATTGATCCAGGGGGTTGGAATGTATGAATTCCAGGAACCGTTGGTAAAAGGTGTTGGTACCCGAGTAGTTTTCCCAGTTAATGGCAGGGTAGTTGAAATCACCCAGTATTATGGTGTTTGGTTGTATCTTAATATTGTCCAGTATGTTTATAATGGTTTAGTGAGAATCTTGGGGCATGGTGGGGGATTTGTAGCAAGCTACAATTTGGATTGCAGTCTTACCTAGGGTTAGTTGCATCTGGAGATTCTCAGATGCATTGTGTTGGGAACTAGGCTGGAGGTGTGAATATGGGCACTCCTCCACCTTTAGTGTTGTGGTCTTAGTTTGTTGCCCAAAATGTGTGATAAGAGTTGTAGCCAGGTATTACAGGTGTGCTCTCTGGAGCATTGAACCAGGTCCCAGTTACAGATATCAATGTTCCCAATTTGTAGGTGTGCCTCAAGAGAGTGCCTTTTTAGGTTTAGACTTTTAGCATTGAGTCGCATTACCTTTAGTTTTAGTTTTGATTGCTTGTATCTGTTACAGTGGTGGTTTTGCCCTTTGAACCTTGCCTAGATAAGGCACTATAGGGGTGCCAAGAGCTGTAGCCAGTAACATGAATCCCAGGGGCAACAGATGCAGACCATCTCTGGCAAAGCATCATGGTTTGTAAATCATGTCCCCCCCAGGCAGACAGACACTGGATCCCCTTTGAATGACATCAGATGCTTAGCCACTTGTTGAAGTCATTGCTGTGCATATGTATATGTGTGGGTGTTTAGAAATACACATCAGTTATGCTGGCCTGGCAGCAGTATGTCTTGCAAATAACTGGAAATAACAGCACACTGGGTAATTACAGTAGGCTGCTAGACATGTCACAAAGCACTGGGCAAACTGCAGGCAGACTGCCACAACACTGGACCATATATTGTATGGGGGAATACACATGTACCTGTGATTATAGTGGGCTCGACACACAGGTCACAGCACAGGGTAGCAGACACCTGTGAAAATATGCATACCCACATCCAATGTCAACGCAGCCACAGCCACATATAATACATAAGCATAATATGACAGTGTAACGACTGACTCATAAACATCATCCTCATATGTGCCACTCACACACTAACCCTACATACAGTGGTCATGGCACAGTGTGGTACGATGGCTGTCTGCGGTATGGGACATTTGTGTGTCTGGCCCTACAGACATGTGAGCCAGTAGGGTACCATACACTGGAGCAGCATGCAACATCAGATAGAACAGGACTGAGAACAATGGCATCTACCATAGTCTGTACAGAGCCCAAGGTTCATAAGCACAATACACATACTGTCATCAATCATCTTAACTCAGGGGTCTGCAACCTGTGGCTCTGGAGCCACATATGTCTCTTCCACCCTGCTGTAGTGGCTCCCTGTACCTCTGAGGATTAATGGACACTCTACAGCACAACACACACACACACACACACACACACACACACACACACACACACACACACACACAGAGTGATCAAGCAATCCCAACACAGGAACACAGTTATGGACATTTGTTAGGTATTGTTCTTATACACTTTGTTATTTTATATCTAGTATAACTATATATGAAACCGTATATGCTTTGCTGTCTCCATTTTAGGAGTCAGATAGCTGTTGTGCCTCCCAATGAATTTAGCTTGGTGGGTGAGGGGTTAGGACTGGCTGTTTGGATAGTGAAGGTTACAGACCCCTGCCATATGCACAAAGACCACAGTACTGTACACACAAACACGGAATGTCCAAGTAATGTCCTCAGAAACAAACTCTACTCCACACAACATGTCCAGCAGTCTGTTATCTGACTGGCTTGTTATCAGGTATGATGTCAATAAATAATGGTGTACAGAACACATGCACCATATATATGTGGGCTTCATCTGCACAGCACATGTGTGCACCTCTGCAGTCTAGACGTCAGTGCATGTAACAGTGTTATATGCCCCTGTAAGTCAGTGTATGGGGGGGGGTATGCACCATAAGTATCCTAGGGTGTTACAACATGTGAAGAATACCAGTAGTAAGCTGCCTTAAAGTATACGGATGTACATTACCATACGTTTCACCTTGTGAACATTGCTGGCCTACTGCTTACTGCCATCAGAGTGATTGTGATGATTTCAGTTATGCATTGTTATGTAATAGATACCAGCCAATGTGTCAACCTACGTCTTTTCCCCTTAGTGATTGCGTGCAGAGTGTATTTAGAGGCCGCTGAGCTACACACCTGTATTACATACTGTTGATTGCTTGTTATCCTGTGGCCCAGTCTGTCTTTCCTGTTGTACTACTTGAAGGCCTTGGCATGGACACCAACAGATGTGATGTTTTCGGATTACTGTAATAAATGATCTGTTTGAGAGTTGCATTACTCTGTTTGCATGCATTTCAAAGCATAATCAGCTATATAACATGGCATATACAACTGTAATAGTACACAAATAAACCTTTCTTATGTATATAAACCTGTGTGTTGTGTTACATTCTTTGATTTCTCTGTGGGTGTATGTTTCAGGCAAGAATTGTCTATGGTATGAGTGACTCGTACACTCTCCATCGGATGAGATTGCAACTGTAGGGATACTGGCTGTTCAGTATGGTGTGCACCCTCTGACTATGTATCTTCCTAGACATACCCCTGTGTGTGTGTGTGTGTGTGTGTGTGTGTGTGTGTGTGTGTGTGTGTGTGTGTGTGTGTGTGTGTGTAGTTACATATATATCTATATATAAGTGTGTGTATATATATATATATATATATATATATATATATATATATATATGCATATATAAGTATCTGCATACATGTGTGTGTATGCATCTTAGGACTGTTTATTGCTTACACATCTTACATTCACTATGGTAGCCAGAATGTACTGCATGATATGTTATTATTACCTGCCTGACATAATACAGGTGGGATGGCTTACTGTTAACATCTTGTGGCCATGTAGTGTCAGGTCCTGGTTATGGCATTTGCAACAGTTGGTATTGTATTGCAGGGCAAACCTGTTTTATTGGGTGGGGGGATATCAATACATGTAAGACTTATGTTGCTTGATCCCCATCACCCCCATTAACAGTTCCTGTGTTCATATATGTCTTTGTTATCTTCTCTGTTTTTTATATATATATATATATATATATATATATATATATATATATATATATATATGTATATACATATCTTTATATAGATATGCCTAGCAACAAAATAAACAGCCTCTATACACAAAGGGATTTACCACTATGTCATGACAGATATACATCAATCTGATATTTTCATAAACATATCATCCAGCCCAGTCATGCAACAGTACAGAGAATGTATACCAATATCTGGATGTATGTGTGTGTGTAAATATATTAATATCTAAACAGATACAACATATCTGTCTATATATATCTATATATATATATATATATATATATATATATATATATATATATATATATGCATATTTAGAAATATTTACATATATATACATATATATGAACATATATACATGCAAATGCCTACATCAACACATATATATGCACCTATATGTCTACATATACACAGCAAGGTACATATATGTACGTAGGTATATAGCTATGTAGGTATATACGGACATAGTCATACATATGTAAGCTGATATATATATCTATATAGGTATATGCGGCCATACATCTGTAGATAGCAATGGTAGATTAACAAAAACAAATATGTTCACATGCACCGTTAATGGGGTTGAGAGGCCCCAAACAATATACATCTTGTACGAATAGGCATACCCCCCCCAGCCAAACACGTCCACCCTGCAATACACTAACAAGTGTTGCAGATCCCATAACCAGGACCTGACATGACATGGGTACAAGATGTTAACAGTACTACATCCCACCTGTATGATGTCAGGCTGGTATTGGTAACATATCATGCAGTACAGTCTGGCTCCAATAGGAATTATGGAAGCTATCAACATCCCCAGGATACATATACTCAGACACATATCTGCAGATACAGATATACCTATATATATAATTACATATATATAGATATACACATGACTACACATACACATGCAGAGATATGAACAGTAAGATACATATGTGGAAGGTGCACAAAATATGGAACAGCCACTATGCCTACAGTTCACACCTGAACAACTGGACACTGTATGGACCACCCATACAAATGACAATCATTGCCTGCAACATACACCCATATAGAGGTCATAGGAAAAAACAACACACACAGGTTTTCAGAAATGAAAAACCTTTATTTGCGTACTATTAAGTTCTATATACTATTGCTACTGTAATTGGGATTGTCTTCACAGACATGGTGTGTGTGGGAGGTCAAATCTGCTTTCCACATGTGTGCCACTGGCTACTGACAGACATCCTAAGGACATCATAGTAAAAAAACCGCTGCTAGCACGTATTTCCCCTGTTGACTGCAGCAGAGAAATTGGCCAATATGTGTGGACATTCTGACACACTCTCTACAGTCCAGAGGTATACACAGAACCCCTTAGTGCAAAACATATGTACCATGCCTGACAATATGCATGTTAATAGCCATGTAGATGGGTATAACACATAACAACTGGTATACATATGCCACCATAGGTTATGCATTCACACACCCCTGTCTGGCCTAACATGTAATAACCACTGGTAGAGGGGTGCCATGGCCATATACTACCCACTATATATTGACATACATCTGTACAGCATCCCACTGCTCTGTCTGACATACATGACTGTTAAGGGAGGCCAGGCAGCAGTACATCTGGCAAGTATCTGCACATGACATCTCACTGGGTAAGTACACTAAGCTGATAGGCATGTAACAATGCACTGTGCAGGCTACAGGCAGACTGGCTCAACAACTGGCTTACATCTCCTATGGGGGAATGCCCATGTACCTGCATATATAGCAGGCTGTACAGGCATGTCACAGCACAATGTAAGATACACCTGTGTGAAAGTGCATAACCGCAACCAATGAGAACACAGCCACAGCCATATTTGGCAAGCTAGCATAATATTACAGTATATGGACTATCTGTTCAACACCATCCTCATATGTGCCACTCACACACTAACCCTACATATACTGGGCCACTACACAGTTTGGTCTGATGGCTGACTGTGGTATGGGACATGTGTGTGTATGGCCCTACAAACATGTAAGCCAGTATGGTAACATACAGTAGACCAGCATGTAACATCAGATAGGACGGGACAAAGGACGATGACAACTACCACAGTCTGTACACAGGCCAAGGTACATATTAACAATATGTACACTGTTGACATTTACCATAAGTACACAGACCTCAGTACTGTACAAACAACCACAGCATGTCCAGGTTATGTCATCAAATATAACCCCTACTGCACATAACATGTGTAGCAGTTTGATATCTCACTGGCTTGTTATCAGATATGATGACACTAATTATGGTGTACAGCACATATGCACCTCTTCATGAATGACATATGTACAAAGGTTGACAGAGTTGTGGCTGGAAGGACATACACAGGGCCAATATTGACATGTGGCTGTCATAACCTCATACATTTACTGTTGTAACACGGTTTGTTGCAACATATGTCCTATGAGGGATATGTAGTCAGTGAGTCTACTTGATATGGTCAACATTTCACAATGTCGAAATTCATATCGCTTAGACCATTTGATCTAAATTTGAAATGTCGAATACAAGTAGGACATAAAATACAAAAAAAAAAAACTTACCTTAACACTGCTAGCGGGGGGGGGGCTTCACCCCACCGCATCCCCTGAACTTAAATATACCAATTACGACATCGCACTACAGTGTGGAAGTAGCAATCTTTCCATTCTGCACTGTAGGGAGATGCAGGTTCCCCATGGTCGACATTTCAAATGTCGATCATATGGTCTCAGCCATATGAATGTTGACACGTAGTCAGTACTGTCATGGCTTTTACCATTTACAGACTGCAATCCTCACACTACCTTCTGCAGTCCACAGATAGATGCTCCGTGGGTAACACATGAAACCAAAGGCACAACACACTTTCCAGTCTGCAGATGACCCTGCAGATGGGGATTCCTCATAAACATAGAACTGACATGGCAGTTATTGAGACATGTAGGACAGCCATATCCACACATACACTGTTAAACCAACATTACTCCAAATGCAGTATAGCAGTATAGCAGCACTTACAGTCTGTAGTCAGGTCAGGCATATCCCCCTCTTTTGTGTTGCCCTGTTTTCACAGTGTATTTTGTTAGAGGTAAAACCCAATCCATCTGAGAAGCTGTTTGCCTGCTCACAGTGAATAAAAAGGGCCAACACCAACATGATGTTCCTAGATATTGGAGTGTGTTTCCATGCAATTGGCTATGAGAATGTTATCACAGCTGTTCCACATGCAATCAGCTAGGTGAGGACTGCAATTTGTACAGACACCATCAACTGGTCATGAACATCACTTAAAATACACATGCTGCTGCCTAAGCAAAGCAGGTGTAGGTCTACACATCCACCAGATAGGGAGTGGGAGAGGCAGACAGAGGCAAAGACAAGTCAGGGAGGAGTGAGAGAGTAAAACCTAAGCATGTGTGTGTTGCACACCTACCAGCACAAGGTATCAAGCCCCTGAAAACTAAGTTGTGTTATCACAGTTCTATGCAGTTATAGGTTGCACCACATAAGTTACCTGCTGTAGAACCCTCAGAACATATATGTGATGGTGAGTTACATCTGAGACAAGGATACTGTAGCTATATGGTAGGTGATGTACAAGTGCCTGTCCACATGAACAGGTGCCAGTGTCAACACAGCCACACTCTCACAGGGACGCACACACATTGACATGCTTGGCAGGGTCAGGATTACAACTCATCAGTACTGGGATTGCCACAGCACATCACTTTTCAGGTATCACATGAACCACCTGGGTCATAAAGAGGTTTTATGGGCAAAGGGTATGGGGAGTTGTCTGACATCAGACAGCATGCTTCAGTATGCCAATGGGGGTTGTAGTGAGTGTGGATGTGAACATACTCACCATAGAACACACACACAAACACACAGGGGGCCAGTACTGACATGCATGGGTGCATGTCTGTACGGGTGTGTGGTGGTCGGCTGTGCCAGACGGCTATACAAGGCTAGGCGATGGGTATACCTTGGCATCAGGCCACACAACAATAGTCTGCATTGTGGTTCAGGGCTGTAGTTTCTGCATTTGGCCACACAGGTGGGTATCGTATCCCCCATCCAGTCACCTGGGTGACTATTGTGTGTGGCCAATGCTGTGCATCACTTGCCATGTATGTGTTCCTTAGTCCATGACATGGATGGTGTCTGGGATATGCACACCTCCCACATGCATGTACAGTGACATGTGGAACTGTACCTGGGGTGTCTGGTCCATGTTGTGAACACAGATTATCATCAGATGTGCCAGTCTTGCCCACCTGTGGTGGGAACTGGTAATGAGCAGTAGGTTTACCCTGCACCTACATTGATAGCATGCTAATGGCATTCCCTGGTGTCAGTGGCATCTGTCCATACAGGGCATGTTGTCAGGCATGGTATGTCCTTTGTGGGTCACATGTGATGGCACCACAGGTGTTGCAGGTGTCCATTGGGGAACATGGGGGAGGTGCACTGTCTGCATGTACGTGCATATTGGACAGATGGACAGGGTGCCATGCCCTCTGTAGCCCACTGCTATCAGTCCATAGTTACTATCAGTGGCCAATATGCAGTGTACTACCCACATATTGGTTGTTGCCTAGGTATGTGTGTGTGTATGAGACATGGGTTGAGAGTGTGCTCTGGGTAATACTGGGGTTGCTAACTGTGATTACCTGGCCTTGATGTCACATGCATGGGTATGGCTTTGCACCCCAGCCTCAGCTATTTCACATCTGTTATCCCTGTATGGTAGACATTGTGATATATAGTAGGGCCACCATATAAAAATATGCAAAACCCACTCAACATTGGCCACAGGTGTCACACACTCACAACCACCTCCACACAGAAAATGAGATCCAAACACACCTGTCATGTCTGGGAGTAAAACCCCTACCTAACTCATTTATTACACTACAGCACTATGCAGTTATAGTTCATGCCACGGAGATTACTGGAGTACTTCATCCCCAAAGGTGTATATCACATTGGATGACATCAGCAGGATTGCCAAAGTAGGACATTTGAATTGTAGTGAGTATGACTAGCCTAAAATGCATTGCTCCCTACACAGTGCCACACACAAAATATTCACAACCAACATGTGTGGGTATAGAACCCCAACAGAGGTCTATATCACACTACAGCATTGAGCTGTTATAGGGCACACCACAAGGATTACAGGAAAACCCCTTTCCCAAAGGTGTATTTCACAATGAATGACATCAGCAGGATTGCCAAAGTAGGCCATTTGAAATGTACTGCGTGTGACAAGCCTAAAATGCATTGCTCCCTACACAGACAGTGACGCACACACAAAATATCCACAGCTGACATGTGTGGGTATAGAACCCCTAACAAATCTCACACTACAACATGGAGCTGTTATAGGAAGCACCATGGGAATTACTGAAAAGCCCCTTCCCCAAAGGTGTATTTCACAATGAATGACATCAGCAGGATTGCCAAAGTAGGCTATTTGAAATGTATTGCATGTGACTAGCCTAAAATGCATTGCCCCTACACAGACAGTGACACACGCAGAAAGCATCCACAACTGACATGTGTGGGTTGCTCCCTACACAAACAGTGACACACACACACACACACACACACACACACACACACACACACACACACACACACACACACAAAACATCCACAACCTACATGTGTGGGTATAGAACCCCTAAAAGAGGTCTATATCACACAACAGCATAGAGTTGTTATAGGATGCACCACAGGGATTATTGGAAACCCCCTTCCTCAAAGGTGTAATTCACAATGAATGACATCAGCAGGATTGTCAAAGTAGGCCATTTGAAATGTACTGCATGTGACTAGCCTAAAATGCATTGCTCCCTACACAGACACAAAACATCCGCAATCAGCATGTGTGGGTATAGAACCCCTAAAAGAGGTCTTTCTCACACTACAGCATGGAGCTGTTATAGGACATACCATATGAATTACTGGTCAATCCCTTCCCAAAAGGTTTATTTCACAATGAATTACATCAGCAGGATTGCAAAAGTAGGTCATTTGAAATTTACTGCATGTGACTAGCCTAAAATGCATTGTTCCCTACACAGACATTGTAACACACAAAACACTCAGAACTGCCATGGGTGAGGCTGGAACCATAACCCAGTTCTATATCACACTACAGTAGTGTGCAGTTATAGCACACGCTATGGAGATTATTGAGCTGCAATCTTCCCAGAGGTGTATTTCTAGGTGGGTGACATCAGCAGCCTTGCCAAAGTTTAGCATATGAATTGTAGAGAGTGTGAGTACCCTAAAATGCATTGAGCTCTACACAGACAGACACACACACTTGCTATGTCTAGAACACCTACCTGTTTATAACACTACAGCAGTACCCAGTTACAGGACATGCTACAGAGATCACTGAGTTATAATCTTCCCAGAGGTGTATTTCTAGGTGGATGACTTGTACGCAGTGGGAGTACCCTAAAAATCATTGCTCTCTACACAGACAGACAAACAGACTTGCCATGTCTGAGATTTAAACACCTACCTAATTACTTTATCATACTACAGCAGTATGCAGTTACAAGACACACTACAGAGATTATTGGGCTATAATCTTTCCAGAGGTGTATTTCTAGGTGGATGACATCAGCAACCTTTCCAAAGTTGAGTATATGACCTGTAGGCAGTGTGAGTACCCTAAAAAGCATTGCTTTCTACAAAGACAGACACACACTTGCCATGTCTGGGATTAGAATACCTACCAAACTACTTTATCACATGGCAGAAGTACACAGTTACAGGATGTGCTATAGAGGTTACTGGGCTGCAGTCTTCCCAGAGGTGTATTGCTCTCTACATAGACAGAGTCAGACAGGCATACACACACACTTGCCATGTCTGGAATTAGAAAACCTACTAACTACTTTATCACTGAACAGCAGTACACCATTACAGGATGCGCTGTAGAAATTACTGGACTATAATCTTCCCAGGGGTGTATTTTTAGGTGGATGACATAAGCAGCCTTGCCAAAGTTGAACATTTGAATTGTTGGGAGTGTGACTACCCTAAAAAGCATTGCTTTCTCTACAGTCAGACAGACACACAAAAAAAGCACACACCATTGCCAAGTCTAGGATTAGAACTTCTACCTAACTAATCTATCACACTACAACAGTACGCAGTTATGGGACACACCACAGAGATTACTGGTCTACAACTCTCCCAAAGGTGTATTTCACATTGGATGACCTCAGCAGGTTTGTCATAGTTGGGTTATGGGGAGGGCAGTGTGTGTGCTTGGGCCATAACCCATTCATCTAGGGGTTGACACGCCACATGTGGGTACACACAGGGTCATATTTCACAGGTACGTGTATACAGCTGCTAGATGACTACTTCCTTGTACAGTCATGTTGTACAGCTGGCACATGCACCACATAGTCTGTAATGCTGACAGATACTGGTGGCTAGTATCTGCAGTGAGTGACATCTGCACCTCATGTGTTTGGGGCCTTTTGGCTGTGTGCTGGGTGGGACAGGCCTGGATGGCTCCTTGTCACAGTCACCCTCTTCCACACATCTATGTCCATCTACCTTTGGCTTATTATAGTGTGTTGTCCTTACATATATGTCTGTATTCCTATCCACTGTTTGTGCCCGGCATGAGTGGTGCATACTGATGAGTGTCTGCACTAACAACTGCGACTGCCAGATATGTTTGGTCCACTGGTATTTGCAGACTTGGCCTTCAAGTGTTTAAGTGTGTGGACATGCCCAGTATGACCTTTCAGTATGTTGTTTGCTGACATTGCCTTCATTTCTCTAAGTGTGTGAGCATGCCCAGTATGGCTGTCTGTATTGCATGTGTGGATAAAGTCCAGGTAGTTTGTACTGCAGTGCTGACCTTTGTGTTGTACACCGACAGGTAGCGTGCTGTCTCTGCAGTGTATCCATTGATCATTTGGCATTGACTGTTACTACATTTCTGCATAGTGGGGGCGGCACACCTGACTTTTTCTACATTTCTACACAGGATTGGGGGGCAAACCTGACTGTTGCTATATTTCTATGTAGGATGGGGGGAGGCCACACCAGACTATTTCTACATTTCTACACAGGATTGGGGGGGCTCACCTGACTGTTACTATGTTTCTACGTAGTATGGGGGGTACACCTGTCTATTTTTACATTTCTACACAGGATTGGTGACACACCTGACTGTTACTATATTTCTAAGTCAGATGGGGGGCACACCTGACACTTGTACACATTTGCTAGGATTGTACTCTTATGCTGGGTACTCAATTTCAGTCTGTAGTCTTAACTATCGTGCTGGCTAGAGGCATAGAAGTGTACTGCAGATCTTAACTTTTAATTACCTACATATTAGTTTCTGACTTCCTAGCCTTCAGAACTGACATCTCCCTGCCTGGCCTGCTGTATTCTGTCTGTGTAAGCCTGGGGGGGGGGGGGGTTACACATAGGCCTCATTCAAAGGCCATAGCACAGAATCTGTTTGTGTTTGTGTACACCTGTCCTGCTGGCTGTGACTGTTGTTGGGTATGTGACCCCCCCACTGACTGACATGTGTGAGTCACTTACCTTGTGGGTGTCCCAGTATTGAGGGTGGTGCTGCAGGGCTGCCTATGTCAGATGCACATAGTACATTCCCTACACATATTTAAGCACAGGTAGTGTAATGTTTGGCATCCCTTTTACTGTATGTCAGAGTCTGAGAGAGGTGTTATTCCCTGGGTCCCTCCCATGTCAGTGTATGTGCTATGCGTTGCCTCTTTGCCAAGGCCAGGGCATACTGGGCATGCCTCCTTCTGCCTACTGGGGCAGGCTCAGGTTGTTCCTCCTCTGAGTCACTCTGTGCCTGTGCAGGCCTTGGCAATGGTGGGGGGCTGTGTGGCCCTGCCCCGTGCTGTTCCTGCTGCAGTTGTTTCTGCATGATCATATTATGTAGCATGGCACATACAAGGACAATTTGGGTACATGTAGCTGGTGAGAACTGCAAAGCTCCACCAGATGTGCCCAGGGACTGGAACTGTGACTTGAGCATCCCAAACACACGCTCTATTATGATTATTGTTTGTGTGTGTGCCTCATTATGGAGTTCTTGTTCAGGTGTGTGTGCATTTCTGATGGTTGTCATCAGCCACGGCTCCAGTGCGTATCCAGCATTCCCCACTAGGTGACAGTGTGGGATGATGTCATTGGCAAATCTCTGGTATAGCTGCGTCAGATGCCAGATGTGGGAATGATGATAGCTTCCAGGGTAGCCAGCGCACATGTTCATTATTATGCCCTGGGCATCACACACGACCTGGCAGTTGATGGAGGGCAAGCCCTTGCGGTTGATGTAGACCCTACCCTGCTCACTGGGTGGTGCTTTGATGCGCATGTGCATGTAGTTTATTGCAACCACTACCTCAGGGTATTCTGCTATTTGGTGAAAGAGACGCATATTGCTGGCCAACGCCTCATGGGTGTTGGGGAAATATACATGCTCACTGACATGTGCTGACATGGCATCCAGGAACTGGAGGAGTACCCTGGATGCTGATGCCTGTGAAGTCCCCATTATATCCCCAGTTGGCCTTTGGAAGATACCTGTAGCTAGTATTCTTAGGCCTATACATACCTTGGTATCCACTGGGATGGGTTCACCTCTGTTAGTTCTGTGTGTCAGGTGTGGCTGGCACAGCTTAACAAGTTGCTGTAGGAGGTCCCTGTCCACCCTATAGTGCTCCACTATATACAGCTCATGTAGCCCTTGGTAGGTTACCCTGGGTCTGTACACTCTTCTCCAGCTCCTCACTGTGTGTTGGTCACCAGCATTCACATTCTCACCACCCTCAGCCTCTTCCACAAGTTGTATGATAGCTATTGCAGCCCCTAACATTTTGCTGTTCTGAGTGTTAAAAGTTCCCTGCTTGTTTACACCCATGGTGTAGAGTGTGGGAAAAACCAGAGGGGAAGGTGTTTGCTTAGTTTATAGTAGTGTTCTGGGCTAGGCTGGTCTGCTGCCTGTGTAATTGGCTGATTCTGATACATTTCACCTGCCAGCTAAGCTAGTTCTCCTTGGTTACCTTCCTACTGCTATTTTCCATTCCCATTGCCTTCCTGTTTAAGCCTATGTGCGCGCCGCGCAGACAGAGTGCTCATATGTGCACACTGCTGCTATTTCCTGGTTTAACTTCTTTTTTCTTCTTGTAAAACCTGGTGCACGGCACGCACACCCACTTAGGCTTTGTGAAGAGTGCTAAGCAAGTTTGGACACACCCCCTAGCTTAGCTATGCTAAGCTAGTGGCAAACCCCGGTCAGAGGGCTCCAATCTTCTTACAGTATGCCTGACACCCCCCCATGATGTCACCTAACTCCTAGGCTTGCACCAGGCTATTCCTACTCTTACAGTGTTGGGACCTAACTCACATGCTGGGGAAAATGGGGATTCACTATCCTTTCCCTCATTTGCATAGGATTGCCTGCTAACGCATAGTTACATGTCTCACACTGAGCCTCCCCCATTAGTAACCACTACTCACTGGCCATATTGTCTTCTGCCTACCATTGACTTGCATGGCAGACTACTGATTTTAGTTAGAATGCTTATTTTAGGTTTATTTTATTACCCCCCCCCCCCAATCCCGTTTGCGCGCTGCTATCCTATGTTTAAATGGCCGAGATTGGCTAAAAAAAATAAAAGTTGATTTTTGTTTTATTTTTTAAACTGTTTGCAATGCCAATGGCCTTATACTTGGCCATTGGCATGCTTACTACAAGATATGCAGCCTTTATTTGGAGCTGTCATAGCTCCGTTTTGGATTTTGCAGAAATGTACTCGGTTACTAACCGAGTACATTTCTGCAGATTGCACTAGTCTTACACAGACTGTTGCAAACTCTCTGGATTGCAAAATCACCTCATTTGCATGGATTTCACCTGCAAATGGGGTGATTTGCATAACAGGGCTTAGTCTGTGCAAGATTAGTGCAGAAGCACTTGTGCATGCCCCTGCAGGCTTTTCCTGAATCACACGGCAAACATATTGCCTGCTTGAGCTCCTGCACCGATCTTGCACTCAATGCAAGCTTATGAGAATCCGTGGGAAAGTCTCTCACCATTTATACCTCTGCTGGAAGGCTGCTTCGTGAAGGCATTACCATAGCTTAGAAAGTGGATGAATCAAAAAAGCAATACCGTATTGGACAACAGACTTTTTCCAATAGGGTATCAATGTACGCTTAGAGCCTTGAATCAAGTATATGGCTTCACTGCATTATATTAAGCCACTGTGATACAAGGACTCAGGTTAAAATACCCACCAACTTGTTTGCAGATTTGAGATAGTTCTATGCCATTAACAACAAAGGAACCTTTCAATAAACTTTAAACCTGCACCTCAAATTTAGGATATGACCAAAAATTCTTTAGTGTAATTAATAAAGAGGACACACTATTCTTGAAATGATTCTTAGTAATATGTCCGTGCTTTCCCTACTCTTTTGGTATGTCTGTCCTCAGTGAAGTGTGCCCACAAACTTGTGACCTCCTTCAAACCTCCAAAAGCCTATACAGCAAATCCAACAAAATGTAAAGACTGTAAATGTGCCAAACTGAAGCCACTCTATGACAAAACACAACATTCACTCTCGACTGACCTTCATACAGTAGCAAGCTTCACCATGGAATTTTATAGCCATTTTGAAAAAAGCGTAGAGCTAGCAATCCTTAGCAGAACCAAGTATCACTGGGAATAAAAAACAAACCATGCCGGTAGCCCACTGCTATAAATAAATTGTATAGCAAAGGAAAGAAACTCCTTAAATTATTTAGTAGATCTAAAGTCCCTCTTCTAAAGCACAATGTCAAAAACATTACAAGAAAAGCTGAAGAACATTATCAGGTCCAGTAAAGGAGCCCATGAACTTAGGCTAGCTTCTGAAGTCAAAGATAAACAGAAATCATTCTTTAGTTACGTTAGAAAACTAATAAATAATACCCTCCATTGTTTTGAACATACTCTTAATGATACCTTCTATTCTGAACCTTTAGACACTACTGGCTTATTTGCAAAAAAAAAAAAAAAAAAAAAGAAAAAGAAAAAATTTAGAGACAGTTTGACCATGAGACTTCTGCTGAAAGCCCTAACTTATCTGAAATTCTGACTCCGACAATTACCTCTGAAGATCAAGAACTAAAGTCCTTCCTCCATGAGACCTAACAATATATCTGTCTCACGAAACATGCACTTGCAGACACATTCCTTAAACGTTTTAATTTAAGTTTAGCTTCTGGTTTTCTTCCTGTGTGGTACTCTGCAGTGCTTATACCACTCCAGTAGAATGGTCTTACAAATGACCAGGTAATAACAGACCTATCAGCCTTACAAGCCTCATCTACAAAGCCATGAAATGTATGGAACTGACCAAATAAACTTCACTATCAGGATTCGTATTGGACTTGTCCTCCCAATAGTTTAACATTGTGAATGGTACATCCTGGCAACTAAATCTGCTAAACTTCCTTGAAAGTGTTACAGAGGCTGTAAATGAAGCAGTACATACAGCATATCTATCTTGATCTGACCAAGGCCTTTGACACCATTGTCCATATGCTAGAATCATACAGAAGCTAAATACTTTCAAAATTGACCCATATGTCTGTGTGTGTGTGTGTGTGTGTGTGTGTGTGTGTGTGTGTGTGTGTGTGTGTGTGTGTGTGTGTGTGTCTGTGTGTTTATATTTATATATATATATATATATATATATATATATATATATATAAAATAAACGCCAGAAGAAATGGCTTAAAAAGCAAATAGTCAGGAATCAGAAATACTGTTTTAAGCGTTTCGTTCAATTTTAATCGAACATGAACTTCATCAGAATGACAATAATGACTTCAAACATTATTTAAATACCATTTTCAAAAAAGCATGTGACTTTACGTTCCAATACTAATTGTATCCACAACACAAAATGTGTCAAACACAATGTAACGTCTCTTCATGAATAAAAATGTATACATTCACCATTCATAACTTTTGTCTAGTTAATGCTTGATGGTAAATTGAAATTAAAACATTGTAACATTATAATCTTTGTGCTTGTAAAAAGCACTTGATGTTGATAACATCATTTAACCCAGGAGGCTCGTCTGCATTCAACAGGATCTGTCACAAAGCCTCTTTGCACTCCAATTTTACTTTAAAGTTACCAGAAAACTGTGCATCATTAACTTTTTCAAGTACAGAAAATCTAAACTTTTTGAAATTGTCACAAGATAGAGCGTGCCTAGCTAAAGCGTTTGATGTATCTTTCTTTTTAATAGCTAAATTATGTTCGTATATACGCTTGTTTAGGGTCCTGATGGTTTTACCTATATAAAAGTGTCCACATGTGTCGCATACACCAATGTAAACGACATACTGTGTCTTACAGGTGTAATGACCTTTACTGTAAATTTTATTTATGTGTTTCAAAAATGTAGTGTTACTTCCAGAAATATACCTACATTGCTTACAGTGGTTACATGGAAATGTACCATGCTTGAACCCTTCTAAACTAGTTACTTTGCCCTTCTCTACCAAACTCTTAATGTTAATAGTTTTCTTGTAAATAAAAGATGGAGTCTTCCCTATAATAGAACTCAAATCATTATTACCCAAAACAACTTTCCAGTTGTTGGGTAAAATGTTCTTAATAAAGGACATCTCATTAGAAATAGGAATAGGAAAGGCTAACTTATATTCACCAACAGTTGTAGAACTACTGTCTTCTAGTGTTCTATGTGCCACTATGGCCTGTTGTAGAATCGGACGTGCCTTATCCATTCTTAAAGTGACAACTTCTCTCTGAATCTATTTTAACCAGTTACTGCCATAACCTCTATCTATAAAGAAGTTGTGAAGTTTCTCAACCTCTGTGATAAACACATTGTCTCTACTAGTTAATCTGCTTAATCTAATGAGATGTCCCTTAACTACCCCACGTTTCATGAAATCTGGGTGTAAACTATCATGATGTAAATACTGATTCACAAATGTGGGCTTCCTATAGATGTCACTTTCAAACCTGGATTTGTCATCACTAAAACTTAAGTGAATGTTCAAAAAGTTAATGTCCTCACCAAAATGGCCAATAGTGAACTTCAAAAAATCTGTTGAATCATTTAGATAATCAACAAACTTCTGAAAAGAATTGAAATCTCCATTCCACAAAAAAATTTAATCATCAATGTAACTCTTATAAAAAAGAATGCTGGTAGTTGATGAATGTGGATATAAAAATTTGATTTCCCACATAGCCATCACTATGTTTGCAAAACTTGGGGCAACTCTAGACCCCATTGCAACTCCAGAAATTTGCTGAAAAAAAGTGTCTTTGAAAACAAAAAAGTTGTTCTCCGATACTATGTCCATTAAAGTACATATAGTATTAACTAAATTATTACTTGTGTCTGTTTGTGTACTTAAATATTCCCTTAAATATTCAACTCCAATGGTCTGATCAATACTAGTATATAATGATGTTACATCTAAAGAGGCAAAACTGAAACTTATACCACTTGAATTAAACTGACTCAAAAGTTCCAATAAGTGCCAGGAGTCTCTTAGATAAGACTTCTTTTATTTACAAGAAAACTACTAACATTAAGAGTTTGGTAGAGAAGGGCAAAGTAACTAGTTTAGAAGGGTTCAAGCATGGTACATTTCCATGTAACCACTGTAAGCAGTGTAGGTATATTTCTGGAAGTAACACTACATTTTTGAAACACATAAATAAAACAATTTACAGTAAAGGTCATTACACCTGTAAGACACAGTATGTCGTTTACATTGGTGTATGCGACACATGTGGACACTTTTATATAGGTAAAACCATCAGGACCCTAAACAAGCGTATATACGAACATAATTTAGCTATTAAAAAGAAAGATACATCAAACGCTTTAGCTAGGCATGCTTTATCTTGTGACAATTTCAAAAAGTTTAGATTTTCTGTACTTGAAAAAGTTAATGATGCACAGTTTTCTGGTAACTTTAAAGTAAAATTGGAGTGCAAAGAGGCTTTGTGGCAGATCCTGTTGAATGCAGATGAGCCGCCTGGGTTAAATGATGTTATCAACATCAAGTGCTTTTTACAAGCACAAAGATTATAATGTTACAATGTTTTAATTTAAATTTACCATCAAGCATTAACTAGACAAAAGTTATGAATGGTGAATGTATACATTTTTATTCATGAAGAAACGTTACATTGTGTTTGACACATTTTGTATTGTGGATACAATTAGTATTGGAATGTAAAGTCACATGCTTTTTTGAAAATGGTATTTAAATAACGTTTGAAGTCATTATTGTCATTCTGATGAAGTTCATGTTTGATTAAAATTGAACGAAACGCGTAAAACAGTATTTCTGATTCCTGACTATTTGCTTTTTAAGCCATTTCTTCTGGCATTTATTTTATTTGTTTTTTGTGCGAGTGTTTTAAAAAAAAAAAAAAAAAAAAAAAAAAAAATATATATATATATATATATATATATATATATATATATATACTCCGTATGCATGTATATATATATATATATATATATATATATATATAGATATATATATATATATATATATGTGCACATACACACACACGCGTTCACACACACATACACACACACACACACACACATATACTGTATGTGTGTGTATATATATATATATATATATATATATATACACACACACACACACACACACACACACACACACACACACACACACACACACACACACACACACACACACACACACACACATATGCTAAATAGCAAACTGGTGGAAAGACAGAACTGACATAGTGCAAGCTACAGGTGCTTCATCAGAAAGTGTGACCAGTGGTGACCCTTGGGGATCAATGCTGGGGTCTCTTCTTTTTATTTTCACATCCTGAAATGCCGAGCATCTCCCAAATCTCTGCAGTAAGCTTCCCCTGCATGTTGAGCAGTGTGACTCACTATTCTTTTTAAATATAACTTAGATGGCAGGGTGGGTAACCACAAATTTACTCTTGGATTGTCTGATATGGTCCTCCTAGAGAAAGGTGATGCAGCATGAAGGGAGGAAACTGGCAACTTAAGGTAAGGACTTAATGGCCTTGTAATATCTATAAAATCTGTATTGCACATGAATTGTTAATCCTTTGTTCTCAGCTTACATCCATGTTTCTTGAATAGCTGTTTCTATGAACCATGTTATCCCCCCAAAGTTGATTGCTCCTCACATAGGATTGAAACATATAATACTAGGGCTGTTTGCTGTCCTTGTTTACCTATACTTCCCAAAGATTGCCAGTAGTAGTGACAAATCGAATTCTCATGTCATCCAACATATCCCATCTAATCTTCAGACATGTATCATCAAAACCCTTCAATCTTGGTGGTCAGTGGTGGTTCATGTGAAAGAGACAACTATCATGCTCACTTCTTTTCAGAACCAGGCATTTTTTCCAATTGCAGGGGGTGGAGAGCAGTGTACAGTAATGTAAAGTGTTTCGCATCCAGTCTAATGTGACCACTAACAAATGGGTAATCATTGTCTCAGCGGAGGCCACTGTCAGGGGGAAACTGCAGTGGCTACCCCACTTCTCCTTTGATGGATCTGACACTGGTTGCTGAGCCCTTTCCAACCCTGCCCAGTTTTGTTTGTTTGTTTATTTATTTATATTTGTTTACCAGAGATAGTGCACTGATCAATATTGACCACTTTCAGGCTCAGCCCAGGTGAAATAAAAAAAAAATGAATGAACAAAATATACAGAAATGTAAGCAATAACTTACAGTATAACTAATTAAGCAATAATTGTTCTGACTCCATTCCTCAAACTGGGCCTCTGCTATCATAATGACCATACATTTTTTCTGCTAACAGACTTTTAGGGTATCTATCATTTCTTGCATGCACTCTTTATCTTACATAACCAATGCATCAAGTTATTTTAAGAAATGGCCAGACTACAACTCGAAACCTGCCTAAGCAAACAAAGCAATAATATGGCGTTATTCTGACAAAAAGTCATATAAAAACAAAATTATTTCCAAAAAGACAAATTAGAGTAAAATATCACTGGGCCATCCACAGAGAATCCACTCAGTACCATCAGATGCCATCTTGAAGTCATTTAGCAGAAATAAACTACAAAAATGCAAAAATGTTTACCCCCCCCAAAACAAAATAGCAGATCAGTTAAAAAAAAAGCCAAAAAGAACACTCTCAAATCAAATACATTATTAAATCTGTGTTTAAATAAATAAAATATAAAACAACATTGTACAAGCACTAAAATCTCAATTGTATTTATCCATGATCAAGAAAAGAAAAGAACATTCAAAAAGGTAAACAAAAACTACTGATGAAACCATAAGTACTAACTCCCAGAAACAGGAATGCAGAAGTGGAATAAAGGATTGGAATTAAAAAAAAAAACAGTATGCAGAGAAGACCAGCATTCCACATAGCAATAGAAAATAGAAAGTCAGTTACACTAACATAAGATTAACATTTAAATATGATAGCACCTTACAGTGCTTTCACTAATTAGAACAGTACTAACATATATTGCAGTGTTCATTTTGTAACTTCAGGTTTATTTACAAGGTGATCTCAAAATGGGATATAACATAAAAACAGAATCGATGTACATGCATTTGTATACTCTTTGCAAAGTTTAATTCAACAGTTTGAGTGTTCAAAAATGCAAAGTGCTTTCTTTGGTAAATAAACATTTTTAGTGATTCTCCTCAAGACTTTCTTTCCCTACAGGCAAGGATAGAGTTATCACTTTCTTAGTAAGCCAGTTGCTATTCCATTTCCAATTTTCAGGGCTTCTTCCAAATACTTTTGTCCTTTATGGATTCTTGGTACCTTCCCTTGATTC
This sequence comes from Protopterus annectens, assembly GCF_019279795.1. Lineage (NCBI taxonomy): Eukaryota > Metazoa > Chordata > Ceratodontiformes > Protopteridae > Protopterus > Protopterus annectens. The sequence continues at coordinate 1,587,444,869 of NC_056741.1, forward strand.
AGAGGTCATGTATCCGCATGTATTTTCCTCCATAGGTATTGGCCATATGCACAAGATGCACCAGCTCTTCATTGATTGCTATGGGGACTTGTCTCTTTCTAGTGTCCTTGATTGCACTGTATTTTTGTCTCATGATATGGTTTCTTTTTTTCAATAAAATTTTTACTAATTTAACACAGTTGCAATATATACACAGAAAGGAAAGAATTCAGTATCACATACTATTATACATTGTTAGGAATACACTGAATCATCAAAGTAATTTTATACAATTAACACATTAAGAGTCCTGGTATTTCAATAGCAACATTTCAAGGTTATCCCAACCACCAAAAGTCTAAGTATAAGTTATGCATCTTATTATGATCACATCTTTTGTCAGTTTTACATAGTATTGCTATTAAATTAAAAAATATATATTTTAATGTAGGAACTGAATTTGATGTCCATGTTTTTGTAATTACTCTTCTAGCTAATGCCAGGAGACTCCAAAACATTTTTTTGTTGTTTGGCAGTTATAGATAAAGGAAGTGGAACATTAATTAGTACTATTGTTCTAGTTAAAGAAAAATTAACATTCCATAATCCCTTAAAAAAACATACTTATCTCTTCCCAATATACATTTAATTTGTCACAATCCATAAACATGTGTGTCCAATCAGCTTTTACATCTTTACTCGTTCTCCAACAAACTGAAGAAGTACTTTTACTGCATTTAGAGATTGTATAGGGAGTAACAAACATTCCATGTATATATTTTCACATAAAACGTTCCAGCATAAACTTGAAGAAGTTTGACTAACTGATTTACATAACAGAGTTTTACCCCTACCATCTATTGAGTTACACAATCCACTACTGTCTTAAAAGTTCCAGAATTTTGCATCACAATTATTATTTATAATTAACTTATATAACTTAGACAAGCTTCCATTGCAGGCCAATTTACCTTAAATGATAGCATTCATTTATTCATATAATGGTGGAATAGTGTTCTATTCCTCTTCTCTCTTATTATCTACAAATTCATTTAATTTCTTATTGAGGGATGATATTAACTGGTTTACAGATTCATCCAACTTATAATCTTTCATTAAATATTCCAGCAACTTAGCTTTTCCTTATTCAGATTAGACCACAATACTAATCCATTCCTTTTGTAGTAAATTCATTTTAACATTGTTCTGAGTTTCTTTACCTCTAGAGGTGTGTGCAAAGGGAAAGCACAAAAATTTCCATTTTCATATAATGGAGTTTTAAAAACATATTTTTTAACTGTTTTAAGATTTTTTTCATATATATATGCAGAGTCTAAAGACTGAAATGAATTTCCTTCTAAGGTAAATTGTATTAACCAGATGAAAGGATTGTTACTATACATATTTCTAATTTATCATATTTGATAAGCTTATAAGAATTTAATAAAATCTGCTCCTGAATGGTTTTCCATTGTCATGATATGGCTTTTGATAAAGACATTCCTAGCTGACAGAACTTCATGGTGAGCAGTATATTTTCAAGGCTCAGCTTTCACCATAAAGTCCACAAAAGTAAAACATTTCATGCATATTAAAACAGTAATAAAACACACAAAAATACAATAGAAACCAATTAAATAAATCCTCTTGTGAAAATGTTTAGCCTGTGCTACCTGGAAAGCTGTATACATATCCATGAAGCTGTATGCTACTGATAATTAAATATAATCCATGACTATGAGGTAAACCATTTCAGCTGTAAGTAAATTCTGCATTAGCCATGTACAAGAGTAAACTGTTGCTATTATTCAAAGGCAATGTTTAAAAAAAACTGATCACCATTTTAAATCATGGCATTGTATCACTGAATTTGTTTGGACATGCTTTTTTTGTGTCATTATCCATATCTGGGGATGACTTCCTAATGTACTGCATTTGTGCCGGATGTGTAAATACGAGTGGTTGCACTGTGAATGCATCCTTATTTATTTTATTTATTTATTTTTATTTTACATTTGTTGACCGGGCTAGTCCAGCTGGATACATGTCCATTTTCAGCAGAGGCCCGGGGAGAAAAGCTCCTCGAAAGTAAAGTACAATATTATATATAAAAACAAAACAAAATTTCACAGGTGCAAGTACAATACAAAATTTAGCTAATTGATACATGAAAGATCATATAGATGTGCGTAGAGTAGAATATAAGGAAATATGTACACTTCAAAACACATTTGATTGCAGAATCTTATCATAAGTATCTTTTGTTAACATAGTAGGTAGTCTGAAAGACATTTTTGGATATAGATAGAGAATATAATCAATTTTAAGGCTGGTTATATTTATGATTTTCATTAGGTAGTTAGTATATACAGTGATAAGACAGGTATCTTTGTGAAAAAAAATATCATCAGAGGTTAGTCTGGGTTCATACAGGTGCATAACCAATGGGATTTGAGGTAGGTTTTAAGCCTGATTTTAAATTGTGTTAGTGAAGAAAGGGAGGTCAGGTCACTGGGGAGAGAGTTCCAGGTTTTACCCACGGTATTAGAGAACAGAGAGTCCCCAGCCTTATTGTAGGTTTTGCCTATTTGTACTATTATTTTATTAGATGAGCGTAGGGTCTTAAGGTTGCTGTAGGGGGTGATAAGGTTGGTAAGAATTGGTGTGTTATTAGGCTGATACAGGATTTTGTAGGCAAATGTTAATTGTTTAAATAGAAGTAGATTTGGTAACTCTAGCCAACCTAGTTGTTCATAATTAATACAGTGATGGGTTCTGAATATAGAGCCTGTTGCAAATCTAGCAATATTGTTATAGGAGGCAGCCAGTTTGTTCATGTTGTTTTTTGAGAGGTTAGTATATATAGGGGAGGCATAGAGGAGGGTAGAGATTAAGTGGGTCTCAGCAATAGTAGATCTTGCTAGTGGGGTAAGAAAGGATTTGATTCTATAGAGGGAGCCTAGTTTTTTGTTGACTGTTTTTATGGTATTGTTAATGTGACTATCAAAGTTAAGGTTATTGTCAATTAGTACCCCTAGGAGTTTTGCGGTAGAGTCGGGGAATATGATGGTTCCATTGTTCAATGTGACAGTAAAGTGTAGTGATGTGGCCCTATTGGTGGAAGTAAAAAGTAGGAGTTTGTTTTTTTTGGGGTTCAGGATGAGGCACTGGTGTAGTAACCATTCCTCAACTATGTTAAACACTTTTTGGGTGAGAGACTGAAGGTCTGATGGAGTTGGGGCTGAGCATATTAATGTGGAGTCATCTGCATATTGTATTATGGAAGCTTGAGGAATTACAGTATGCAGGTCATTGATGAAAATAGAAAATAGAAGAGGTCCAAGTATAGAACCTTGGGGGACACTGAGTACAATGGGGAGATGGGGAGATAAGTTGTTCTCCCACAGAACTGCTTGTTGCCTATTGTTTAAGTAGGATTGAAACCATTGTATAGCCAGTGCATCAAGAGGTAGGTTTTTGAGTATGTTTATGAGAAGTTGGTGGTTAACCATATCGAAGGCTATAGAGAGATCAATAAAGAGGGCTGAGGATAGAGTGTTGTTATTGCGCTTTTTGTTTATACAGTCAGAGAAGGATAAAAGGGCAGTAGTAATACTGTGAAATGGCCTGAAGCCATGTTGGCAGTTAGCTAATAAGTTATCTATTAGGTGTTTTAACAGTTGCTTATGAATGCATTTCTCCATGATTTTTGACAGTGGAGATAGTATAGCAATAGGTCTGTAGTTGGATAATTCCCTAGAGTTTCCACCTTCATGAAGGGGGATAATATGCGCAATCTTCCAAATAGAAGGAATAGTACTCTCAGAGATTGTTCTGTTAATCAGAATGGAGATGGGGTAGGCTATGGCATTTGCAGTTTTTTGCAGATATTCTGCAGGAAGGAGATCTGCTGCAGTGGTGGTAGGTTTGAGTTTTAGTAAAAGGGTACGGATAAAGGATGTAGGGACAGGTTTGAGATGAAATGGGGGAGGTAAGGTAGTATTAGAGGGCGTCAGAGATGAGATGTCAGGAGTTCGTTGATTGGCAAGAGACTGGATGGTCTCAGTGAAGAATGTTAAAGGTACTTGCAATTTGCTTTGGATTGTCATGGTCAGTACCTCCAGGGGAGGGAGTGACAAAATGGCCTGGGTATAAGAGTGTGTTTATCCCTGCCCAAAATTGTTGTGGTTTGTTTTGCTGGGTATGTTGGAGTTGAATGTAATAGTTTCTTTTGTCTGACAGAATGGCTTTTTTGTATCATTTCTTAGCTGTCTGAACTTTATGTGATCCTTTGTGTTTTTTGTAGTACGCCATTTGGTCCAGACTTTATTTCTGAGGAGCATTTTTTGTTTTGTATCTTTTGAGAGCCAGGGGGCAGGTTTGTTCCTAGTTCTAATGGTCCTTTTTGGAGCATGGAGGTCAAGAATACTTAAGAATTTAGTATTAAAGTAGATTACTGCTTCCTCTAGAATTAAGTTTTTGAGGGGTGACCAGTTGCATGCTTTAAGTTCATTTTGGAAGATATCAGGGTTAACATTTTTATTACTCCTCATTGTTCTATAGGTAATTGGACTTGGGATGTCACTTTTAAATCTGATTATGAAGGTGAGTGCATGGTCACTTATATCCTCAGGGAGAGTCCCTACTTTGTAACTTTGGTGATGTCTATTTATCAGAATCCAATCTAGGGTGCTTTCATTGTTATTGTGTTTATTTGGTCCTTGTGGGGGAACTAATAGTTTGAGTAAACCCATGTAGGTTAAGATGGGTAGAGGGCTGTTCAGAAGTACAGCTTTTCCAGTTGATATTAAAGTCACCGAGTACTATTGTTTCTTGGGAATAATTGGTTGAAAGCCAATTTAGGATATTTTCTAGGATATTAGAGTTATTCCCTGGGGGAAGGTAGACAACAATAATGTATATGGATTTACAGTTATTGCGTTGAATTTTGGAGATAAGTATTTCTTCATTACTAGTTAGAGGGGGTTTAGAGTCAATAGAGGTCACCTGTGATCCAGATTTATATATTATAGCTACTCCACCTCCCTTTTTAGCTTTTTGGTCTTGTCTTAAGATGCTATACCCTGGTGGAATAAATTTGTTGTCTTGTATAGATGGTTTGAGCCAAGTTTCAGTGAGGCACAGGATATCGAACGAATGCACATCCATGAGAGCATGTATTTGGGCAACCTTATTATTTATGCTCCTGATGTTAAGATGGGCTATCAATAGTGAGTTGGGAGGTCTAGTAAGGAGTTGCGTAGTAGCGGGGGTTGTGTTATGGGTCTCTCTAGACTGGATAGAATTTGGGCCTGGATTGGGATGGATATCTCCATCTATTAAAGATTTGAGTTGATTTCTAAGTGTAAGTTGCAGAGGTTTACATGTTAGGAACAGAGACTTTTTAGCTTTTGGCCTATAGTATCTGATGTGAGTCAGTCTGTGATATTTTGCTGGTAGGTAGGCTATTGTGCTGGGTGTGTTTGAATAGCTTTGAGGAGTGTAAGCTAATGGTGTTGAGGAGGTTTGCTTTGTTGGGTAACAAAGGTTTATGTGGTGGAGATGTTCATAAAATGTAAGTAGGTAAAATATAATAAGAATAGATATGAAGGAAGATAGAAGTAGGATTTTCCGTTGTGGAGAGGTAGATATGAATGACATTATGGCAGGGTTGTATATAGAGTAATGAAAGGATAGGTTAGTTGGATTACAAGGTGAGTCTTGGGTGTGGTGGTTCTGGCACTTTAAGGGGTGGGATGTTATGATTGGTGGTTATTGAAAGGGGTGTGGTTTGGGTGAATAAATGTAGGAGCACTGGGGGCATGTGGGAATTGGGGGCAGGGTAGGGGAGCGGAGTGAGCCCGCAGGGCGAATGGAGCGGGATAGAGCCAGTGAAGGAAGAGGACCCCAGGAACAATCAGTGAAATGCTGACTGCTGAGGTAAGGTGAAGATGTGAATGGAGGAGAGTGAGTAGTTGTGAGAATAGAGGAGTGAGCAGGACTGGGATAACAAAGAAAAGAAATAAGCAATATGTATAATAAATTATATGTCAGAACAGTGAGATAGATTTACAAGGCAAATACTAGGAGAAGGATACCATCTAGTGGAAAAGGATAGAAAATACAATTAGCTTTCCAAGAGTGTTGTCAGGTCTAGGAGTAGTGGAGGGTAACAGGAGTTAGTGACATAGATTACACGTGGGTAGTGTGAAAAGGTTTAGGAGAAAGGATTAGAGTAGAGTGAGTTTGCTGGCTGACCTGGCTAGGGAGCAGTCCTCAGTTACAAGGCATTATATAATTCAAGTATAGTATTAACTACAATAGTTAAAACACATACTTTCTTGGTTCCTTGTAGGATAGAGGCTTAGGGAGAGGATTGGCTCTATTCTTTAGTTCAGGTAGAGACCAATAGTCTTAGCATAAGGTTTAGTTCTTGGCCTTCAGGCAGGGCAGATTCTCATTCCCTAGTTCAGGGCAAGCAGGGTGGAGAGCTGGGTAAATAAAGGGAGAGAGAAGACAAATGGTAGGTAAACAGAACGTTAGTAGCAGGCCAATAAGCAGTTACACAATAAAAATATCAGATTAAGTGGCAGTACCAACAAACGGTCAGAATGGTAATGATGTGGCTGTTAAGTAAACTTATTTCCATATTTGAGTATAGTTAAATACATTTACAAAATTCAGCACTGTAAAAAATAGAATATAATCAATTCAAACACATATTAGGTTCATAGAATCATAGGAAAGGTTGTGTAGGGCTTGACATACAAATACATTTCTAAGTATTCACTAATATCTAGGGGCTAGTTAGGAATCTCATCATCCTACTTTTTACATAAGGAGGCTTGCAGACTTTTGGCATCTGAGTGCTGAGTTGATAGTACATTTTCATGCATTTTGTGAATTTGCTTCTATTTTTAGTGTTTGGAGAAGATAGACCTTTATATACGGATCATTCTGTTTATTTTCTCAATATAGTGGAACAGAGATCGACGTAGATGGTTTTTTTTAATACCTATGGCCACTTAAACTTATCCCAGCAGGTAATGTCGGATTTACCATAGGCATCCTGATTGCTTTATCCAATGAACACTTGTGTATGTTTGTTTACAGATTAATGTATTTTGTATAATTCATCCTAAATCATGAGGTGCAAGTTTTTTGCTTGCTGCCAGGTTACAAAGCAACTGCCAGTACCTCTGAGTTGCAATAAATTTAAATGTGAGGAAAACATATTTTTGGTTTAACATATAAAGCAGCCTTTTTATTTTACCTGTTCAGTATAAATAATGCATAACTATAGGTAAGTAAAATAAAGCAAAATAAATAATTAATAAAATGAATACTATATCAAAAATAGTTAAAACAACAGTTGTCTTTTCCAGATATAATCAGAAAAAGAAAGAAGCATTCCAATAATTTTCTTTTCCAGACAAAATCATAAGAAGGAAACACAAAGCCTGACAGTTTAGCAGATAATTAAGTTATAAGCTTATAATTAGCTTAATCCTATAGCCCGTTGTTTGATTCCCTTAGCCACCAAGTCACGTGACTACACAGTACTCCTTGGTCACTCTGATAAGTTTGTATCTAATGAGATTCTCTGGCTATCAAATGAATAAAAACTAGCAAATCAACTAACATGTTATAAAGGTGTAATGATACAGTAATTAATATTTCACATTGCTGCTATCATTTTTGTTTAGATATAAACTACTTACACATGTCTATCTTTCATTATTCTCAGTGTCTGACATGTCACATGATCAGTTAATATGCTCTCTCGATAATGTTATATTTAAATGGTGTTTTCAGTGGCACAACAAAACATTACCACAGTACATACAAGGGGCTATTTTTTAATCAAAACAAGTAAAACCATACAAAAAGACACACATACAAAGAAATGCAACAAAAACAAATACAACAACACAGTATCAACAAATATAAACATGGAGGCTATTTTTTAGACTAGATAATCATCTCCATATTGGACATTTTTTGGAGATAATATATCTTCCAGGGGTAGAGAAGGCCTTTGGCAGTTCAATATTTCCATATAATACCCACCACATTCGGAAGTGTGACTCCTCATTCAGAAAATGTATAGTTTTTTGATGTATCTTAAGGAAATAGAGTTTCTGTTTGTGATTTTGTAAAGGAATAGCTTCCATTTTCCTACTAAGTGTACCTCTCTGTGCGTATTTTGCTATTCAATCAGATCTGGTTATTGCTTTCTCACATTTCATTAAGAATAATTGAATCACTTTCTATTTATATTTTAGTATAGCTTCTAACAATAAAGTAACCTAGTTTTAAAAAGGCTCCCCCAAAAACAAAAAGCCCAGTCAGCAACATAACCATTAATAGATCAGCAGGAGCCACTGAAGTCATTTCTAATTGCGTGTATGACACTAATAGTAATTGCATATATCCTTTTTATAATATATATTATAAAAAGACATATTTAGACAGATAATAGCCACCATTCTTTTTTTTCTCTTGCCATACACCGTATATGGCTGCATAACGCATGTACCATACAATAACTCTTTATTCCAAAAAGCAAAGTCCCTCATATTAATAGCCTCAAGGTCATCTCAATAAACAATGCATTAATTAAATTAGACTCTCACACAAAATTAATAGGTATAACCACTGACAACAATCTCATATTTGACCTCCATATATAAAATAATATCAAAAAGATACACCAAAAGCTTGTAATGCTATACAGATATAAACATTTCCTAAATAACCACCCAAACTACTGTTGCTACTACATAGCTGCTACAGTCTCCCTTGTATGGATTGTCATTATCACTGATTTACAAACCACACTGAAAATGAGACTAGAAACTTGCTACAACAAAATAGCTAAATTCTGAAAATGAGACTAGAAACTTGCTACAACAAAATAGCTAAATTTTCTAACAGTGCCCGATATCAATCCCACCACTGCACTGCTCTTCATGCTATAAATGGGCTCAGACTTCCATAGCAATTAAATTACCTCCAGCTATTGGCAGTTCACAAAATTATTCATAAACCTTCCACATGCCCAGCCCTACAACCCCAAAAGATCTCTATGGTCAGAAGATAAACAACTCCTTCCCCTATATAAACCAAACAAATCAGCTTGTGAAAGCCTATACTCCTACTGTGACAAAAAATAATAGAATTCCTTGCTCTGCTCCATGAGATCTGTTTCAAACCTAGATACAGTTATACACTCACTTAAAGAATTCCTATCCATAAAAGGGTTCTGCTTATGCACCAGCCCTGGCTAACAGCCTCAAACTGTTCCTACCTATCTCTCCATTGGTCCATCCATATCTTCCTCAACCATTAATCCCTTTCTCATCATTTCATTTTTTTCTTTCCTCGTTTTCCTATTTCTCCAGTACCCACATTTACCCTTTTCTCTTCTTTTCTCTCCATAACCCACATTTCCTCTTCTTCTCAGTTTTCCCCACCTTTCTTTTCATTTCCTTTCTCTCTAATCTTCCTAGCATCTAATAATTATATTGATTTTCCATTCCCCATAGAGATAAATGTATGCATATTTGAAAATGATTCTGTGAAGGTTCCAGCTAGACAACGTTCCATATCTTTGAAGTTATTGTGCATTATCCAGTCCTTTAATTTCATTGGTATATTTTTAATTCATTTTTGGTATATCATTTGCAAGTATTTTTGTGATATTGTTGTCTAAATATATTTTTGCAAATATTTATGCCTTTCTTATGAATATTGGAGCTTTTCTCCCTGGGTATCGACTAAAAATGGGCATCTTTTGTCTCAAACTACTGGCAGGTAACGTAGACTAGAACTAGCAACAAGGCACAGAAAGTCACAAATGTTCCAACAATCTTTAATGAAGCGCTTTTTGTCCTGCTCACTGGCAGGACTTCATCAGATAAAAAAGGCCCAGGTTTAAAAGAAATTGTATCTTTGGCATGTATTCTTAAACTAAGGAACTTGAGGTGATAATAATCACTTTCTACCACTATTATTGAGAAAAAAAACTAAAAATTACAACCAGAGGAGTAGGATTTAGTTGTATTTATTGGTTCACAAATGTATCTTTCATCACTCACATTTGTAATTTTACTTACATAGGTATTTAGTTGGTTTACATGGGAGTGTGGCACCTTTCTGTACTGAAGTTAACAAGTTCTTGCATTACAACTCTCTGTATTGATTTTGTGACAATGTTTTTAACAATGTTTTAAACTACAAAGACTTCTATTACTCGTCTTGATTTTAACAGAGAGGAGTTAGCATATACATATTTTTCCACATATATATATTTTTATATTAAGGAATTCTCATATTAAGAAATTTGTAATTTATATATATTACATATTGCAACAAAGGTGTGACAGCGAGCAATACCTTTTTAAGGTAGCCATGTGATGCCCGACTTGATTGTATTGCCCATTCGTTATTTAATGATGTAATCTTTTGTCTCAAGTTGGACTTCCCTGATAAACAAATATCAATAAACGAATAAATAAAAAAATAAATAAATAAATAAATACATAATGTCATTACTTCTTTCAACAGTTCTAGTTCTAGCATAGTTTTTGATCCACTTTCTACAAGTATTCAGAATCATTGTGGATCGGCATTACCTGCTCCTAATTCGTCTTACATTGTAACAGTAAAATAAATTGTTTTGCTGTTCCTTTGTGCACATAGACTGTTCCACTACCATTATCTTGTATAATCCCACTATAACCTCTGTTCATATCATATTGTAATAATTATCACTGCTTGCTGACTGCCTCTGTGTAATGAGTTCCGTCCATGTTAGCACAAACTACTTTACTCTGCTCCATTGAATATTGCACTTGGATAATCTAACCATTATCTTTATATTTATATTATTACTTGAAAGTAATGAATTAACCCTTCAGATTCCCTACGAAAATAAGAGTGGCCTAGCAGATTCTATGCAGTATGTACAACTTTCCATGTGTTTTTCCCCATGTCCATTATTATGATGAGCTGTATAGTAAATTGAAACTGCACATATAGTTGATCACTCCTTTAACCTTATCAGGTCTTCTGCAATTCATTACACTCCTCCATTTTAATAATCTTTAACTTGGAAATATACCCATTTTATTCTATGCATACTGTAGTTTTACTAGTGAGTATATAAATAATGGTCACTGTTACTGATCCTTCCAGTACCCTAGTTCTAAATCATCTGGATTGTCCACCATTTACTACCTCCTCTATCTTCTGACACATATCCTGAAAATCATCCGAGCTGTCTTATTCATTTGTAAAATTGTATTATACCCTGTTCTTTGACAAAGTCACATCCACACCACCTGTTGTGTATATTACTTCTAGTATGCAGTAAAATAAGAATTATTTCATCTTACCTGACCTTCCTGCTGTGATTTCAATCATCTGTCAATGCTGCATTCAATTACCATTTAGGTTTTCAATATTATTCCTTTGAAAATATTTTTTTCAAGCATATAGATCCAGTTGCTCAGTTTCTTGAAGGTAATATCATATTCATCCTCCTTCATTCGTCAGGCATCTCTCTCTCTCTCTCTTGTTTATTTTATTAATAAAATGAAATCTTGCTTTGATTCTTTAAGGATTCTATGTGGCAAACCTCATGAGGTCACATTTGTTTAGCCACTTTTGGTTTCAGGAGTTGTTTTACAATAGTGACATTAATGAAATAATGACTGTGCTGTCTTCTGTTTTCAATGCTGAACTGCTTTCATTTATTGGATTTCCATTTGAACTTGTTCATTTCTTGTGTCTAGCAAACAGATAAAATGAAGTAAAGCATACCGTTTTATTTATTCAGATGATAATGCAATTTCGTTATCAGTCTCCACTAGCCCTTCATACAGTTAGCTAAACCCCACTCCCCTTTACAATCGTGTTGTCTACTCAAATACCCATAAAAGGTTTAACCATCCTTAAATGAGATGGTTATCTTTATAATTTGGAACTTTGCTGTTCTCAGTTGCTTCACCCATTTTCCTGCACTGCAGTTTTCAAAATTCCCTGGCCTGATTGTTCTGTGCTTTGTTGTACTTTCTGATTCATATATCCTTTATTTATTTATTTATTAATATTTGATTACCAGGAAAGTCCAACTGGGTAAAAGCCCATTTTCAGTGGAGGCCTGGGGAGAAAAGTTCCAAATTATTACAAACATTTTAAGAGCAATAATTTTGCAATCTTCAAAAATAAAACAAAAAATCTGCAGTTTAAATAATTATAACAAATTACACAGAATATAAAAACATTGGTTAAGAATTGATACAAGTTATATGACAATCATTTGATATTTCAGAAATTTTAGGCAATTTGTAGACAAATTAAATACATTAGATCTACAGCCAGATTCAATAAACGCTACACAGCCCATTTATACCATATGTGCATTGCACCTTGATGCACACACGAGAGCACACTGTTTTGAATTCAATAAGTGGTTCTATGCAAACAAGGTAAACGTGGCATGACAATTACAGTATATGCAGCTAAATTCTATGCTGATCAACCAATCCAAGATGGACGAGCTATTCAATAAGCAACCATGTAGATTCGGTGCTGGTTTTCCCTGCTAATTCCAAAATTTATTTGGAATACAGCCATGGAAAAGGGTCTACACAAAAACAATGTTAGGGGTTGTTGTTGCTTTAATTCATGTGTATGTGCAGCAGGCTGAAGTCAATGCTGCTGCTGCTAATAGACTAAGCCAAGAAGGAGAAGAGTTTTCAAACCCCATTTATCTTGTCACAATCTGTATGATGTGGAAATTGTAGAGTGTTGCAAGGTGGACAGAGACATACTACAGGAACTCTGCAAACTCTGTCATCCTCAACTCAGAGTCAGTGCAAACCGAGGAGAACTCATACCAGTGGAGACAAAGGTACATGTAGTACTTAGAATTTTAGCTACAGGAACCTTTCAGAGACTAAACAGGAGGCATGCTGGGGGTGTCACAGGCATAGGCATCCAGGATCCTCCATCATTTCCTGAATGCTATGCTCCAACATACTAGTGACTACATACATTTTTCCCTGTAATCCTGAGGACAGAGCCAGAAATATGCAGGCATTCTACCCTGAAGTACTGGATGCAATACATTGTACACATTTCGAAATTAAGGCACCACCCGGGGAACAGGGGAGGCTCTACATAAATAGAAAGGGCTTCCACTCTACAACTGCCAAGTCATGTGTAATGCCAAGGGAATCATCATGAACATGTGTGCTGGCAACCCAGGCAGTTATCACAACTCGCATATCAGACACACCTCTCACCTGTATCAGATGTTCACTAGGAGTGATATCCCTCAAGGTCATTTATTGGGGGATGGAGGTTATGCACTGGAACTGTGCCTGATGATGACCATCAGAAATGCACACACACCCATGGAAGAATGCCATAATAAGGCACATGCTCAAACTAGAAATATCATGTGTGTGTTTCGGCTGCTGAATGTGTGGTTCCATTGCCTAGATACATCTGGACGAGCACTGCAGTACAATCCATGTACATGTACTGCAATATTCACCATCTGCTCCATGCTTTACAGCATCATCCTGAGAAAACAGTTTCAGCAGGATCAACAAGGGAAAGGGGCACACATCCCACCACTACTGGCATGGTCACCACAGCCACATACAGGTGAGGAGTCAGAGGGGGAGCTAGCAGCTACTGTGAGTTTAGACAGATGTAGGCATGCATAATATGCCCTCGCATTGACTAAGAGGCAACACATAACACACTCACTCATCACCTAAGGGACTAAAACCTTCATCCTACACACATACATATAGTAACATTGATGCCAGGCAACACTCACAACCTTTACCTACCGATGTAATGGCTGTGTATTGCTAGCATAAGATAGTCAGCCTGGAGCTAAAACTGTTGCAACTGCTGGATTTACAAGGTAAGTGTTGAACCTGGAGTGTATTGTGTAATAATATGAATGAATAGCATATCCTTGCATGTTGTTACTTGGTAATGTAAGCAAGTAAAAGGTGGCTGATTTGTACAGAAATGACTTTAACATATGACAGCAGAGACCTATGTGACTAAATGTGTCCATTATCAAGTAGTAGGACTCAGGCATCAAAGATTCATAAGTCATACCTCTCAAAAGTACTGATGGTCACTGAATGTCCTCAGTTTAGCATCTCACTTTTGGACTGGAAAATCATTAAAGAGAGAAGTTAGAGAGTAGTGAGACACATTTCAGTTTCAAATGTCACAATACTGAAGCAAAAATGTTTTATTCTATGAACTGTCTAATTTTCTAAGACCAAAATATGTCAAAGGTACAATTAGCAAAACAACATCACAAATGCAGATATACAAAGCACTAATTCAGCTATGCACCCTGAGCATCAGATGCAAATGTTATGTATCCCTGAATCCAAAATATAGAAAACAAGGATATGGCACAGTTATCATCCCTTGCACAGGGTGTTGAGTCATGGGGGGGAGGGGGCAGGAAGCTTAGGCTGACACAAAAGGTAAGTGAATGCGTCTGAGTAAGAAAAAGAAGCAGGCAGACATTTGGAGAAAGTAACAAATGGCTAGTGAGACAAAATGAGCTTTAAGCTTCATGGCTGAAGCATGTAACTGTTTTGTGTGTGTGTGCGTGTGTGTGTGTGTGTGTGTGTGTGTGTGTGTGTGTGTGTGTGTTTGTGTATGTGTGTGTGTGTGTGTGTGTGTGTGTGTGTGTGTGTGTGTGTGTGTGTGTGTGTGTGTGTGTGTGTGTGTCTCTGTATGGATCCTTCAGGTGAAATTGGTCTGTGAGAGTCTGCATGAACACAGCCAAGCATTGTGCTAGCTCTACATCTTGGTATGTGGGACAGGTGTGAGCCGTGCATGGTAGAGGTGGCATTTCATCATTGTCATACCCAACTACAAGGACTGGCTCTGCCAGGAGTTGCACTAGCACATCTACACTCATGGTCAAATGCACTGCTGCTACCTGAATATGACTAATGTCTGCTGGATGAGCTCCCCTCACAAAGATATTCAGGACTATGACCCCATGGCCTGCCATGTCTTGGTGTGGACACCTAAACCACTGACAGAGCAGTGGAAGTACTGCTGCGATGGGAACATGATCAAGCATGGCCACATCGGCTAACAGCAGATGATGTGGTTGACCAACATCCACGAGGATGTTACCCCCCTCCCATAAGATGTTCCATTACAGACACTGCGCATTCCAACAAGTCATTCATCTGATCTATTGAACTGGAACACAGTAGAGACAGCCATCCATGTCAGCCTGTGCCACATCTACAACCCTAAGCATTTCTCTGGAGAACTAATGTGAATGTGCCTGTGCCTCCGTGATGGCTCTACAATTTCATCAAGTGGCACAGGAAGACACACCTGGATCAGGTGAAGGATGGAGATCAGGACTCCTCTGAGCACCCCTAGCAACCCTCCTGCATGTCACCTTGCCCACATTTTGGCTACAGCTAGAGTCAACAGGCACGGAAACCACAGTAACCATATTTCCCTGATCATTGGTCTCACCCTCCACCTGTCCAATATCTGAGGGCTCACTAGAATGGGTTAACATAGGTCTACTGACTGTGTCTGATGGAATTACAGGGAATGGCTGAATGTCAAACTCAGTGTCAGATTCAACCTCTGACACCTGACTGTGCCTCTGTTTGGCCACCATCATCCTCAGAGTCTGTCAAAACTCTGATAACAGGTGGGATCACCTGTGATAATAAGCAACAAACACAGGAAAGGAATTAATAGCTGCACTACTATAGTCATATGTATGCTAACACAATAAGACTAGTGCCACTACTACAGACAGTACAGACAGTACAGCAATACACATAACAGTCCTTACACCCACATCATGCATATGGATAAAATATATAAGTTTTGTGAACTGGTCATCACCACAGGCAAAAAAGATATTTAGCTTACCATGTGCAGTTGATGCTATGCTTCCCATGGATGATGGTCCTGGAAGAAGTTAATCAAAATGTAAGGACAGCATTATCACAATTAACAGTAACACAGGGGGTTAAACCTTTTTGCCCTTTATATGTCCATTAACTACATGTTTAACAAGAACTTGGATGATGAGTCCAACCTAAGCCCATGTTTAATCAATCAGAATGTGTTGTTAACTGTAGCAATCTACAACTCCCCCCAAACAAATTTATTGTTAAACAGAACTGATATATTGCGGTCAATATTTTACTATACAAGAATATTTTAACAACTGAGATACATAACCTTACCTGTAAGCTCCCCCTGAGACATACTTGCTCTCCCTGAAACAGTAGCACAAATGTCAAGGACATGTTGTTCTGTGCTTTCGTGGGAGCTACTGGATTCCTGACAGAGGACAGGAACTCATTTGCTGTTTGTGGTGGATCTGTAGCAGCCCCCCTTCCAGTACCCATCTGATCATGGGCCACTGCAGATGCTCTCCTCTGGCCAGATGAAATAATGTCAGTGGCTCTGTGGTGCACCTGATCATATGTTCTGCTGTGGCTGCCTACTGAATTCACATCAGCACCATATCACCCAAAAGCTTCCACAATGACCTGATTCTCGGGGTCAATGAAGGGTTGTTTTGGGGGATTAGGACACCTGAGTGATGTAGTCCTAGGTGACTTAAAACACAGCAGAAGGACAATACAGACAAGTATCACATAACTAAAAGTTCTGTTTCCCGACAACACATAAAAAGGTAGCATTTCACTACTACCAACTGGAGAAATATAAAACAGTCAAGACATCAAAATATAAAAGAAGAAATTGTGTGAGTGTAACATATTACATTCACACACAAAGCAAGGTTGGATGAAAAACAAGAAGAGTAGCAATAGCAACATATCCTTACTTGTGCCAAAACAGAAATACAACTTTGCTTCCCCACCCCCAAAAGAACAGGCAAATGACACATTTTGCTAACAAACCATCAGTGAAATGATAAATGTGCTATCAAATGAACTGCCCCTGAAGCATGTCTACAGATTTAACACAGAACATTCCATTTTAAGCTATTGCCAATCATGCATACCTGTGAATAGCACTCCCTTAAAGGTGTATATGGTCCATCCTAGAAGGCTAACAACCCTGTGCCATTGAGACTATAAGACATTTACCATTTCACAGAAATAACAATAGAAGACTGTACACTGAAAAACAGTTGTAACATTAGCAGTTGTGATGACAGTTAATGCTGTGCATCTGAGAAAGTGAAATTCCCTGACAAACATGCCATGCCATCAGTGCACTTCTAAGAAATGCATACAGATAAAAGTAGCATTTGCTAATGCAAATATATATTAATAGATTTTTCTTAATGACATGTTATCATATGCAGTATATAGCTGAAAAATGCAAGCATACCTTCTTAAGGTCAGTAGTCTTTTGTGCAGATATATCCCAAAGTAATAGCCTCTTCTCTGTTATCCACATAAACAAGTCTCCTCACTTTCAAGTTCCCTAGCTACACAGTTCTCATTGTATGGTGTAGATTCAGGGCTGTGAGTACAGTGAAGATGCAAATGAGGTGTGAACTCGTTAGAATTGCTGAATCCCAAATACTTCTCTCTGTGTTTCAGATGTAAACATAGTGCAGGCACTCCCTCAGTGTTTGTTGCTAATGGATTGCAACTTTGAATGATTATTGGTAGAGAGAAGGAAAACACAACAGCAATTCAGACTGCCCTACCTCCAGTGGGTGTATTAGCTAGGTTAGACTTACAAAGTGTAGAAGTAATTGTATCAAGGGTTTAAATGTAAGTAAGCAGCACACCTTTCACAGTTTCTGTTGAGTATCATCCATCTTCCCCTTCATTTCTTGACAACTGCATATTATGTCTCTGATTACTGGTCAGATAAGACAAGAATGAGCAACAGACACAGAAAGATAAGATGGAGCTGCATTTTTGCAAGCAAAAGTCATAAATGGTTGTGTGATCACTCAGTGTACTAGATTTGAAAGTAATACATGTACAAACAACAATCATATGTCTTGTTAGTACTGTGGATAATGTTGCAGTTGGTTGTATGCAAAATTATTTCAGTTCCCTCCTGCAAAACTGTTTGTATGGTAAAGATGGATAAGACACCCTTACTTTGTTCTGAAGGTTCATTGGACTGAGCATTCAAATCTGGTCCTGTGTAAAAATATTTCATGTGTACCAAGAAAAAATTTGTAGTGCTTTTTACATAGATCGCTTTTCTTCATTTCAACTAATTTTCTCTTTTTATCTATTTTTTTATTATTTTTATGCCAGTGTCTGTGCAGTGAGCAGCTCAGTGCAAACAAGGAAAATGGAGAAACACAATGATTGGCAGGTTTAGCCATGCTTAACTCGTTTGTGCGATGCTTAGCAGTGGCCCACACAAGCATCAGACAGAACACCTGCAGACAGGACACAGACAGTAAATAACTGAAAACAGATACATTCTATTGATTCTGTTGGGCACCATGCAAACATACTAAGCAGTGTTGCACAGCAGTTAACACACAAAACTTAAGAAAGAATATGGAATTATGCAAATTATATTTAACTATTCCTGTGGCAGCAAATTGAAGTGTAGGGCTGTAATACAAATGGTCCTGAGTTCAGATACAGGAAGTGCAATATATTTTACTGTTGTGACAGTCCAGTTTGTAGCAATGAACAGAAAATGTACAAGTGTTCAACATTCTTGTGGTAAGAGTTGTACACATGGTCCTGGGTTCTAATACAGGACATTCCAGACATTTTTGCGGTTGTTCCATTTCACATTATATTCAATCCCATCTATAATACTTTAGATAGTGGAGCTTATATGAATTATATTCATGAGGGATAAGACACCCTTATTGTTTTTTCAGATGCATGACTGAGGGTCTACTGTCTACTATATTTCTATTAGAATAATTCTGCCATCTAGACTTGGAAGCTCTTCACACTTAAATAAGACATATGCTTAACTGAATCTATATACAAGAACCTTGTAAGGTCACACACATACATGGTTAACACCTTAAACTGTCAGCTGTATTTATGAATAATTCATGACTATGTCTGAGCAGCACTTCATCTGTGGCAAAGATGGAAATCACCACTGTGGAAGAAAATATTTTGTCCAGTGATGCCCCTGCACTGGCCCAGTAATCAAGGAGTCTCAATCCTCACCACTGGGAATAGCAAGGGGACATACACACTGAGAGGATGACACGTACACACACAGTAAAGTGCAATTTCCCTTAAGAGCACACAGAGACCACAGTCAGTCTGGGGCTGGTTCTCCCTCTTTCTCCAGATCCCCAATAAACTACCCACTGGCACAGCTATAGGGTTGAGATCTCAGCTGAGTAGCCAAACCAAAACCTCCAGCACCCTCTCTGTCCAAGCAGTGCTTTGTGTCCCTGCCAAAGTTGACACACACACACACACACACACACACACACACACACACACACACACACACGTGCACACACTTTGAGATTTGATTTATACACAAACATAAACACACACCTGGGAAAGGCTGGCAGAGGTTTACTAACTATGCCCCCTTCTGCCCAGACTATAAGGTAGTTCCAGCTGCCACCAGCCAACTCTTTATCAGCTACTCTAAGGCCCTTACAAAAGGTGTCCAATCCTACTGTGTAATGTTACTATTAATCCAAATGGTAGTCTGTCCATGACTTACAAGGCTATTTAGGAGTGGCCTGTACAGTGTCATGAATACATATCCAAGTACTCTAAGAGCCTAAATATGTCTCACAAGTATCAGCCTCAAAGATAGGTTTAAATATACTTAATAATAAATAATAAAAGAACAAGACAATACTCAGTAAAATCAACACAGTAACTTCAGAGTTCAAAATCACAGGAAATATTTAAAACAACATTGTAGGACTGTCTCAAATAAATATGGAAAACATCTAAACTAATCTTTACTATAGTCCTATCTATATATAAAATAGATACTATGCCCTAAATCTTACTTACAGCAAGGCAAGTGCAGATGTTGATGATGAGTTGATGTTCCTGCTAGGTCCAAGACAAAATACAAAATGCACAGTCTCTCTCTGACAGAGTTCTTAAATTAATATCACATTTTACTGCTGTGTTAGCTTTGATGACATCACTTTTTGTCACTTGACTTCAGTGCCCAGGCTAAAACAGAAACTAACAGAATTTGATATCTCTGTATAAAAAATACATGTCTCTCAGATCTTTGCAGTTGATAGGAAGTCATAAAGCAATAAAACACATTTACATATTAACCTAGTAATTACTTCTCTTTCTAGACAATACAAAAATGTGTAGCTCTAGACATTGTGTCTGCTACTGAACTGAAACTGAGAGAGAACGTCTTTTGTTTATGGCCCAGCTAAAGAGTAACTTAACCACAACTTCTAGCAGGGTACACTGTGGGTATATCTTAACTCAGTACATAACATACAGTTCTGTATAAATCATATCAATATTCACAAATGACATATAATTATTTACAAAATTCCATATATCTGGGATGGCAATATTTCCCTATATCACAGTCCCTTATACATAGGTTTGAATTCCACACTTTAAAAAGCAGTTTCATCAGTGCATAAAACCAAAACAAAAATGTGCCAGGTCATGAAATGTATGTCCCCCAGTGTATGTCTGCAAAGTTAACTCACCTAACAGTTACCTTCCAATTTTAAAACTTATTTCCAACCTACAGCAGCAAACACCCCTCAAACTAATGTCAAGTGTCAAATTAATCTTCCAGTTTCAAAAACATCATGCAAACATGGTTGGCATCATTTCTTGGGTTTGTGCACTACCAGTAAATGTGGCAACAGGAATTGGTGGGAAATGATTAATTAAAATTGCTCTACAAAGGTGCCCAGTTTAGAGTCTAGAGGTGGGGTGTTCAGGAGACCAGGATATTCATTGGACTCGTGGTAAAGCTCCACAGCCAAAGGCTTCTCTAGGAGGACTATTCTCACTCCCAATACAAGTCTGAGGCTTGGAGTAGTTTGGATAAGACTGTATCTGGTGTGAATGGTATCCCACCCACTGGAGAGCACTGTAGGCACCTCCGCAATGCAATAAATAAATAAAACAAAAAGCCAGGACACAGTAGTGTAAGGTGACTGTGACCTACAAAGGCACAAGAGGGATACATTCAACCAATGGTTGACTGAATTTCAAACTGCTGACATCCCACAGTTGTATAAGTATGGTAAGAAAGAGAATTTGTAATATGTCTAAAGCTAAACATAGGCAGGACAAGTATGCATAATACTCTTCTGTGCTTTTATTTACTTTTCACAGCTAATGCTGACATATAGTTGAATCGCCAGTGTCATGCTGAATGTCTGGATAGACTGAGGGAAGCATGTGGTATGTTTGCAGCACAACAGAAGCATTGTTGTTGGTTTAAAGGTTAATGATATATTTTTGGGCATTCTATACAGTAGTAGCAAAATGAGCATGCATATCCTAACTGTAAGAGCAGGTATGTATGCATAAGTCTGTAGCACAAACCAACTTTAGGAGTCAAGTGTAAGACTGTAATCAGAGGTTGTGGGGTCAAATACCATCAGCAGCAATTGTACAATACAGCATTTCCTTCATGATATTGCATACATTAAACTCTATACAAGTGGCATAAATGCCTTACTGTTAACTGTAATCAGTATACGTGGACCAATAATATGTGCATTATATGCAAATTGCAAGGCTTACTTTAACCAATCCATAAGTATAGCTTGTAGTTGATAGGACATATGCTTAAATATAATAGTTCAGATAACATAGTTGTATAATAGTGATAGTGCATTGTATGTCACATATGATGGTACTAATTTTATCTTTTTTCTTTCACCCCGATCCTTATGTCTTTTTTTATTTTCTATCATGTGTTGTCAAAATTTCTCCATGTCATTTATCTATAACAAATCTCTAAGTACTTCACAGCACAGTGATGTAGGCCAGCCCCAATAGGTCAGCCTGCTCCCACTCCACAGGCTCCAGCACTGATGCCCAGCACATCTGGGACTCAGCCTGGCAGCACTGCCTCTGCTGCCCCTGGACTACCTGCCCCCTCAGATAGCACTGCCTTGGCAGTGCTACCTGAGGGCACACATAGCACTGCCCTGGCAGCTGGTGCTGTAGTACCCGATGGGAGTAGTGGAGAAGGTGGAGATTTCATCACCTGCCAGGAGATGCTAGGGTTTGTGTGTAGAGTTGTGTACTGCATCACTGGTGTATGCCTACACCAGATGGAGAGGCTGCTCTCCCTCATGGTAAGTAGGAAGAGAAGACATCAAGTACTCCAGCACCCAGCAGATTAAGGGGACAGTGATGACAGTCCTATAGGTGAGGACTAGATGCTTACTGTCTCCATATTTGGTGGGCATAAGCTTGCATTATCCCTTCCCTCAACCCAGTCATGGTGTCCCCTAGCCTTTTATGTCCCTCACCATCCCTGTGTCTTGTCTTGTTTGTTTATATTTGCTTCCTTGCCTACCACAAAAATGGACACCTGTCCCACAAAAATTTTGTCCCATACATAGCTCTCCATTTTGTACACGTGTCTTCTTGACACACTTGATTTGGTTCAATTGGCTATACCACAAGATGGCATTATTGTCACCCCACTTTGTGGAGGTGACAGTCCAAATTCAGCCAATATTCTGTACATATTTTCAGTTTACACACTTAAAGAAGTGGATAGCAACGGGTTATTTCCTACCACCCTCCTGCACATTACTGTATTTCTTTCCCCTGCTTGCTCCCCATTTCACCACTTTCCTATCTACCCCCATTTTAACAGCTATAATCTGGTCAAAAAATAGAATCACACACAATACACATAACTACCAAAAAACATTTGGCTTCTTGTGTGTGTTCATGTCGGTCATGTCGTTTTTCTTTTACAAAATGTATTTTCATTGTTTTATTGTTTTAAATGTTTTGTTTTACTTCATATTCATATTTATTTGTAGATTTAATGGAGTTGCACATGAGAAACCCAATATATGATATACCAGAGAAGTGTTGCTGAGATTGAATTGTGAGAATGTAGTTTGTGCAAAAGTATTCATACCACAGTTACCAGATGACATTCTGAGACATGCTAAAGAGATTGATAGTATGATAAGGAACAGTAAGAAGAAGTGAAGTAAAAGGGGTGTTGTTAGTGTACACCTAAGTAACATAAGTTTAATCAAATTCCTTTGCCTTTAATGAATATGGGAACTGTTCAGTCTCTTGAGAAATAAAATGGATGAAATTCAGGGAGCTGGTTATTATCAGAAAGACTTTAGAGATGGTTGTATTTTGGCCTTTGTGGAAACTTGGCATACAGAGTATAATCAGGATGGTGATTTGTTTATTGATAGTTTTGGAGCACCATTTCAGGCTCAAAGAGCTGAATTGACGAGGAAAACTCAAGAAGGTGGAGTATGCTTATATTTGAATAAATGATACTGCAACTATGTGACTGCTACAGAATGTACTTGTGTAACAGGTGTTGAGCTTATATCAGTGTCATTATGTCCTTTTTGCTTGCCATGATAATTTCCACAACTCTTTATAACAGT
Organism: Protopterus annectens; assembly: GCF_019279795.1. Taxonomy (NCBI): domain Eukaryota; kingdom Metazoa; phylum Chordata; order Ceratodontiformes; family Protopteridae; genus Protopterus; species Protopterus annectens. The sequence continues at coordinate 1,587,468,450 of NC_056741.1, forward strand.
AGTGTATATTCATCTGAAAGCATACTTCTGCCGCAAATATTATTTTTGAGGAAATAGAAAAACTACAGATGATTTCACCTGAGGAGTCAAATTTTATATTGGGTGACTTTAATCATGTTTCTCTAAAAAAGATACTTGTTAATTTTTATTAATTTCTTTCTGTCCATCTAGGCGAGGTAAGACTCTATCCCTCGGATTCACTATGCCCTGCATGGCATGCAGGATCAGTCCAGGAGCTCTAACAGGCAATATGTCTGCCGTGCGATCCAGGAACAGCCTTCAGGGGTGTGCACGAGAACTTCTACACTAATCCTGCATGGACGAAGCCCTTGTATGCAAATCACCCCATTGGCAGGAGAAATCCATGAAATGAGGTGATTTTGCAATCCAGGAAGCTTGAGACCGTCCATGCAGGACCAATGCAATCTGCAGAAATGTACTCGGTTAGTAACTAAGTACATGTCTGCAAAATCCAAAACAGAGCTGTGACAGCTCCAAATAAAGGCTGCATATCACTGAGGAAGCATGCCAATGGCCAAAAAAAAGGTCATTTGGCACTGCAAACAAAACAAAAAATAAAAAAAATCAACTTTTATTTTTTTTAGCTGATCTTGGCTGTTTAAGCGTAGGGCAGTGGCATGCAATTTGGATCGGGGGAAAATAACAAAAGAAACCTAAATTAAGCATTCTAACTAAAATCAGTATTCTGCCATGGAAGTCAATGACAGGCAGAAGACAACATGGCCAGTAAGTAGTGGTTGCTAAGGGGGGAGGCTCAGTGTGAGACATGTAACTATGCATCAGCAGGCAATCCTATGCAAATGAGGGGAATGATAGTGAATCCCAGTTTTCCCCAGCATGTGAGGCAGGTCCCAACAGTGTAAGAGCAGGAATGGCTTGGTGCAAGCCTAAGAGTTAAGTGACATCATGGGGGGTGTCAGGCAAACTGTAAGTGGATTGGAGCCCTGCGGCTCGGGTTTGCTCCTAGCTTAGCACAGCTAAGCTAGGGGGTGTGTCTAAACCTGCCTAGCACTCTTTACAAAGCCTAAGCGGGTGTGCACACTGAGCACTGGGTTTTACAGGAAGAAAAAGAAGTTAAACCAGGAAATAGCAGCAGTGTGCACATTTGAGCACTGTGTGCGGCGCTCACAGGGACTTAAACAGGAAGGCAATGGGAAGGGAAAACAGCAGTAGGAAGATAATCAAGGAGAACTAGCTTAGCTGGCAGGTGAAATATATCAGAATCAGCCAATTACACTGGCAGAAGACCAGCCCAGCCCAGAACACCACTATAAACTAAGCAAACACCTTCCCCTCAGGTTTTTCCCACACTCTACACCACCGGTGTAAACAAGCAGGGAACTTTTAACACTCACAGTAGAAAATAATAGGGGCTGCAATAGCTATCATACAACTTGTGTAAGAGGCTGAGGGTGGTGAGGATGTGAATGCTGTCGACAAACCCACAGTGAGGAGACGATGTAGAGTGTACCGACACAGGGTAACCTACTAGGGGCTACATGAGCTGGAGATAGTGGAGCGCTATAAGGTGGACAGGGACCTCCTACAGCAAATTGTTGAGCTGCGCCAGCCACACCTGACACAAAGAACTAACATAGGGGAACCCATCCCACTGGATACCAAGGTATGTGTAGGCATAAGAATACTAGCTACAGGTACCTTCCAAAGGCCAACTGGGGATATGATGGGGATTTCACAGGCATCAGCATCCAGGGTACACCATCAGTTCCTGGATGCCATGTCAGCACATGTCAGTGAGCATATATATTTCCCCAACACCCGTGAGGCCTTGGCTAGCAATATGCAACTGTTCCACCAAGTAGCAGAATACCCTGAGGTAGTAGGTGCTATAGACAATTATGCATCAAAGCACCACCCAGTGAGTGGGGTAAGGGCTACATACCCTGCAAGGGCTTCCTGTCCGTCAACTGCCAGGTTGTGTGCGATGCCCAGGTCATAATAATGAATGTGTGTGCTGGCTGCCCTGGAAGCTTTCACGATTCCCACATCTGGCATTTGATGCAGCTGTACCAGAGATTTTCCAATGGGGACATCCCTCATCGTCACCTAGTGGGAGATGCTGGATACACACTGGAGCAGTGGTTGATGACACCCATCAGAAATGCACACACACCTGAACAAGAATTCCATAATGAGGCACATGCACAGACCAGAATTATAGTAGATCATGTGTCTGGGATGCTCAAGTCATGGTTCCAGTGCCTGGACACATCTGGTGGAGCCTTGCAGTACTCACCAGCTACATGTTCCCCAAACTGTACTTGTATGTGCCATGCTACACAATATTATCCTGTGGAAACAGCTGCAGTAGGAACAGCACGGGGCAGGGCCACACAGCCACCACCATTGCCAAGGCCTGCACAGGCATAGAGTGACTTGGAGGAGGAACAACCTGAGCCTGCCCCAGTAGGCAGAAGGAGGCATGCCCAGTATGCCCTGGCCTTGACAAAGAGGCAACACATAGCACATACACTGACACAGGAGGGACCCAGGGAATAACACCTCTCTCTGACTCTCACATACCATAAAAGGGATGCCAAACTTTACAATACCTGTGCCTAACCATGTGTAGGGAGTGTACTATGTGCATCTGACAAGCCTTGCAACACCATCCTCAATACTGTAACACCCACAAGGTAAGTGACTCACACATGCCAGTGGGGGGGGGGTTCATAACCAACAACAGTCATAGCCAGCAGGACAGGTGTAGACAAACACAACACAAACAAAGGCTGTGCTATGGCCTCTGAATGAGGCCTATGGGTAACCTCCCCCCAGGCCTACACAGACACACTACAGCAGGTCAGGCAGTGGGATGTCAGTTCTGAAGGCTAGGATGTCAGAAACTAATATGTAGGTAATTAAAAGCTAAGATCTGTAGTACACTGGTATGCCTCTAGCAAACACGATAGGTGCTACAGACTGAAATGGAGTACCTGACATACCAGTACAGTCCTAGCAAATGTGTACAAGTGTCAGGTGTGCCCCCCATCCTCCTAAGTAGAAATATAGTAACAGTCAGATGTGCCCCCCAATCCTGTGTAGAACTGTAGAAATAGTCAGGTGTGCCCCCCGTCCTACATAGAAATATAGTAACAGTCAGGTATTCCCCCAATCCTGTGTAGAAATGCAGAAATAGTCAGGTGTGCCCACCCCATCTTATGTAGAAATATAAGAACAGTCAGGTGTGCCCCCAATCCTGCGTAGAAATGTAGAAACAGTCAGGTGTGTCCCCCCTGCTATGCAGAAATGTAGTGACAGTCAATGCGAAATGATCGATGGATACCATGCAGAGACAGCATGCTACCTGTCAGTGTACAACCAAAGATCAGCTCTGCAGTACAAACTATCTGGACGCAATCCACACATGCAATACAGATGGCTATACTGGTCATGCTCACACACTTAGAGAAATGAAGGCAATGTCAGTCAACAAACATACTGAAAGGTCATATTTGCAAACACCAGTGGACCAGACATATATGGCAGTCACAGTTGTTAGTGCAGACACTCGTCTTCCACACACAGTGGATAGGAATACAGACATATATGTTAGGACAACACACTATAATAAGCCAAAGGGAGATGGACATTGATGTGTGGAAGAGGGTGACTGTGACAAGGAGCCATCCAGGCCTGTCCCACCCAGCACACAGCCAAAGAGCCCCAAACACATGAGGTGCAGATGTCACCCACTGCAGATACCAGCCACCAGAATCTGTCAGAATTACTTTCTATGTGGTGCACGTGCCAGCTATGCAACATGACTATACAAGAAGTAGTCATCTAGCAGCTGTATACACGTACCTGTGAAATATGACCCTGTGTGTGTCTGCATCTGGTGAGTCAAACCCCAGATGAATGGGTTATGGCCCAAGCACACACACTGCCCTCCCCATAGCCCTACTATGACAAGCCTGCTGAGGTCATCCAATGTGAAATGCACCTTTGGGAGAGCAGTAAAGTGGTAACCTCCATGGCACGTCCCATAACTGTGTACTGCTGTAGTGTGATAAACTAATTAGGTAGGAGTTCTAATCCCAGAGTTGGCAACTGTGTGTGAGTGTGTGTTTGTGTGCATGTCTATCTGTCTCTGACTGTGTAAAGAACAATGCTTTTTAGGGTAGTCACACTAACAACAATTCAAATGCTCAACGTTGGCAAGGCTGCTGATGTCATCCACCTACAAATACACCTCTGGGAAGGCTGTAGCCCAGTAATCTCCTTAGTGTGTCCTGTAACTGTGTACTGGTGTAGTGTGATAAAGTAGTTAGGTTGGTATTCTAACCCCAGACATGGCAAGTGTGTGTGTCTGTTTGACTTTATTTGTGTAGAGGGCAATGCTTTTTAGGGTACTTGCACTCCCTACAATTCATATAATCAACTTTGGCAAGGCTGCTGTTGTCATCCACCTAGAAATACACCTCTGGAGGGTTGTAGCCCAGTAATCTCCATAGCACGTCCTGTAACTGTGTACTGCTGTAGTGTGATAAAATAATTAGGTAAGTGTTCTAGTCTCAGACATGGCAAGTGTGTGTGTGTCTGTCTGACTCTGTGTAGAAAGCAATGCTTTTTAGGGTACTCACACTACCTACAATTTATATGCTCAGCTTTGGCAAGGCTACTGATGTCACTCACCTAGAAATACACCTCTGGGAAGGTTGTAGCCCAGTAATCTCTGTAGTGCATGCCATAACTGTGTACTTCTGTAGTTTGAGGTCACTCACCACAACATACATGTTCTGATGGCTCTACAACAGGTAACCCATGTGGTGCATCCAATAACTGCATAGAACTGTAATAGCACTAAATAGTCATCAGGGGTTTGATACCCTGTGTTGGTAGGTGTGTGACACAAACATGCTTAGGTTTTACTCTCTCACCCCTCCATGACTTGTCTTTTCCTCTGTCTGCCTCTCCTACTCCCTCTCTGGTGGATGTGGAGACCTAAACCTGCTTAGCTTAGGCAGCAGCATGTGTATTTTAAGTGATACTCATGATCAGCTTATGGTGTCTGCACGAATTGCAGCCCTCCCCTAGCTGATTGCATGTGAAACAGCTGTGGTAACATTCCCATAGTCAATTGCATGGAAACACACTCCAATATCAAGGAACATCATGTTGGTGTTGACCCTTTTAATTCACTGTGAGCAGGAACTTCATCTGTTGTTTGGCAAACAGCATCTCAGATGGATTGGGGATTTACATCTAACAACATACACTGTGGAAACAGGGCAACACACAGGAGGGGGATGTGCCTGGCCTGACTACAGACTGTAAGTGCTGTTATACTGCATTTAGAGTAATGTTGGTTTAATAGTTTGCGTGTGGATATGGCTGTCCTACATGTCTCACTGTCTGCCATGTCAGTGCCATGTTTATGAGGAATCCCTATCTGCAGGGTCATCTGCAGTCTGGGCAGTGTGTTGTGCCTTTGGTTTCATGTGTTACCCATGAAGCATCTATCTGTGGATTGCAGCAG